>NC_026000.2:30387796-30626407 GCF_000442705.2 Elaeis guineensis | reverse complement strand
TCTCCTTTTGCTTATGTTGATGAGGGACTCCGAACCTCTCCGGAGTTAGAAATAGTGTCCCAAAAGCCAATCGTCAGCCTGTTGACGGTTGTGCTCCTTTTGTATTAGTACATGAATTATAAATAAATAAAAGTTATTTTGGTATTTTTTCATCACAAATGTTTCATCTTCTAATGAACTCCTGTGTTGTGGTGAAGTCCTTAGGACTATTTAGACTCGACAAAGGAGGATTTGTCGCTTAGTCCTTAAACATGTTCGCGACCAAATGATACGTTGTTACCAAGGACGACAATTTATCGAGCATAGGTCGTTGTGTGCCATATGGGTTGGTTGTCCTCATAACCAAAGAGTGTGGAGACACTGGTATGGCATACAGGTGAGATGTAATGGTACATCTGCACTGAACGTGACCAACTCCGGAGCTATTTCTGCTGTCAAGATTTGCTCCGATGGGATATGGGTATAAATGTCCCTCCGACCTGAGACCGCCACAAGTGACTTGCAAGCACTCACTGCACTTAGGCACTGGCCTACCTGAATTTTTAATTCAGTGACGGAAGGTTGCTGGGTGTAGTCAAGTACTTGACTTGTCGGTGCGTGTGTCAAGATGGGATTGACCACTCCAGTTTAGGAGCTGTGTACAGTCGTGTTTTCAATTTAGCAAAACCTTGACCAGGGTAGTCCTAGTGAGGAGTCACAGGACTAATTGAGTTGAGCACGATTCGGATGATATCATCAAGGTTGACAGTTTAACCCTGAGTCGTCCTAAACACAGGGGTCAAAAGGGATGAATTATACGGTAACCATATTCACGTAGGTTCTGAATGTTGCGATTGCGATTATTCGACCTATCCGATCGTCGGATACCATTGCTAGATGGTCACTTTGATTAGTACAGGAATTGTTCCTGTGCTACCGGCTTAGGTTCGAACCTGCGGGGTCACACACATTAGAGGTTCCTTTCTGATCTGATGGCTGATTATAAGTCTTATCTATCTGGGACTCTATGATTAAGAATTAAAATTTTTAATCATGAGTTCCACACATTTTGGGTACCGAGGTCAAAATTTTGAATTTCAAATTTTGAATTTGAAATTTGAACTCTTTGATCAGGGTTTCATATCGATGGTCTCTGATGCCTGATTGCCCATCGAATTTGGACTCAATATTTATGAGAGATTTAATTAGTGATTTAATCACTAATTAACTCAATTTAATTAAGTAATTATTTTTGGATCAAGTCCAATTGAATTGGATTCAGTTTGGATTGACCCGATTAGGTTAAATGTTGACCAAATCGCTAAGGTGGTTTAGTCCTCTGATTTGATCAGGGGTTAGGTTTAGTTAATTCCTGATTTGATTAAGATTTTATTGAGTCTAATTAAGCCTAATTATGTTGGGTTTAATCTGGTCTAATTGTGCTTAACCTATTTTAAACTAGGTTGGCTCAATGTGAATCAAACACCTTGTTTTAAATTCCCTGCGACACCCAACTTCCTTGCACCCATTTGAATTCACGAGAAGAAACTTCTCGTGAAATTTTTCTCATGCAAAACCCTTCCCCACACCCTCATTTGTGCACCATATGGATGGATAAAATAATTAGTTAGCCATTCAAATTCAAACATGTTTGAATTTGAATGGATAACTTATCACTTGCCCTTTCATCCTTATCCATTTTGTGCGCCACATTACTTACACGAGAAAAGGTTTCTCATGAAACTTTTTCCATGCACAAAGAGCCACACCCTTCTCTTCTCACACCCAAAAGGATAGGGATAAGTTGATTTTTGTTTGAATTCAAATTTGATTTGAATTCAAATGTGTAACCTCTTGTCTTTATCCTCTCACGCAGATAAGACACGTTCGACATTATTTTAAAAAGAGGAGAAAGGTGGGACGTGCATAGAAATTTTAGGAGAGAAACTTTGGGGCGTGAGGAAGGCTTCTGTGCAAGGTGAAGGTCCAAAACCTTTCGAGAGAAAAAGAAAGAAAAGAGAGAAAATTGGGCGCAGGGTTTTGGTGTGTACCCTAGGGTTTCTACCTAGGGTTCGGGAAGTGAGATTGGTGTGCCACGAGTATTGTGAGTCTACCAAATTTTAGAGAGAGATCCATCAGCCTCTCAAGCAACTATGCAGATGATCTGGAGCATCCAAGAAATCGACACACATCGATCGAAGGAGTTCGATCAACATCTGCCATCAAAAGGGTGAAATCACGAACTAGCATTCGTGAGGAGCTGATCAGACGGGAGCTTCGTGTGGATGATCCACAGAGGCCAGACATTTGTGTGGCTGCGACATGATGATCAGAGCCCCCCGACGGTGATCAGATTGCGGTGATCGACTACTCGCAAAAAGGTGATGTGTTCTGAACACAGTACTGTAAATATTTACTGATTCAAATTTGAATTTCAAATTTAAATGCATGCTGTTGTACCATATTTTGATCTTAGTGTAGGGTTAATTAGTATTAATTAATGAGATTAATTAATAATTCCACTGTAAAATAGTAATTTTAAAAAAGTTTTAAAATTATCATTTTGCCCCTGCACTAAATTTTTGCTTCAATTGGTATCAGAGCATGGTTCTAGAATATGATATACATATGCATGTGTAGATTAAAGTGTAATCTATAAGTTTAAATTTGAAATTCAAAATTCAAATTCGAAATTCAAAAAGATTTGAAATTTGAAATTTGAAATTTGTTAGAAGTTTCAAATTTGAAATTCAAAATTTGAAATTTGAAATTTGGTTGAAATCTCAAATTTGAAATTTAAAATTCAAAATTTAAAATTTAAATTCAAAATTTAAAATTTAAAATTTGAAATTTGGTTGAAATCTCAAATTTGAAATTTGAAATTTGAAATTCAAAATTTGAAATTTGAAATTCAAAATTCAAAATTTAAAATTCAAAGATTGAAAATTCGAAATTTGAAATTTGGTTAAAATCTCAAAATTGAAATTTAAAATTTGAAATTTGAAATTTGAAATTTAAAATTCAAAATTTAAATTTTGAAATTGGTATTTAGATATACTTGATCCAAGTAGCAAGTAATCTAATTGGGTTGGTTGCCATGGCCGTCCGGTCATAGAAGAAAGTAGGGTTTAAAGGCCCTCTCTTCCCATTCGATGGGGTCTCCTATGACGGTAGGGGATGCCGATGCAATTAGATCCCATGCCGATGAAGCAGCGAAAGGACATAATTAAGAAATTTATCATGAATATGTTAGATTAGATCTAAAAAAAATTTATGATTTATTTTGAGTTATTTTTTGTTATGAAATGAGCAATAGAATTGCTGTTTATGAAATGTGCTGACCCGTTTGTGAAATGAGTTAACACATTTGGTGAACAGAAAATAAAATCTTTCAAATTTGAAAATTATTTTCGAAATGCCAAACCCTGACCCATCAGCCCAAGTACTTAATTAAAAGAATTAAGTGTTGTCTAGTAGGTCTAGAATTGTGAATTAAGACCTAAGACAATTGCATAAACTTGTGGGTCAATGGGTTAGATGAATTAGGTTCATAATTGGGTTAGACCTAAGGTTAGTTTAAAAAAATGGAGTAATTGGTCAAATCTAATCAAAGTTGAATTAGATTAGGTCAAGGATACTCTAGACTCAACTTCAATAGTTGTAGTTGAATGGGTCCATGTCTTTAACTAGACCAAGATGGACTTAATTCATGGCTACGCGGTGGAGCCCTATTTACTAAGTTGATCAAAATTAAAACTAATAAACCGGTTGGTGTCTAAGGTAAGTTCGGCAGTTTTGACCAGTGGTTCTTAAGCGGGAGCTACTCGCATTGATTCAATCATTGACAAGTTAATGGCAAATCCCCACCACTGATCTCACTTACCTGGCCAATCTGGTAAGTTAGATTTTGATTAGATCACTTGGTGATTAGAGTCATCCATGTCATTAGGTAAATCAGTGTGACTGATTTAGGTGCTCCTAATGCCAGCTTTAATTAAATCCTTTTTTTAATCTGACTTGATGAAGTCAGTGGGAGGATTGAAATTGGCTGGATGATTTCTTCTCTACTATTCTTTAATAAATCCTCAAAATTATTAGGTCCCTAAAATGATTAAGTTATAATGATAACTAAGTCATAGCCTCCCATTAAGTGAGTGATAATGAGTCCATTAGTTCAATAATCATTGGAGGCCCAAAGGCCTGGTGCTCATTGGCTAATGAAATTATTATTCATAATATGATAATTTGATTGAGTCTTTCTGATGGTGGTTAGGTTGGCCGGCCAAAGTCGGGCCTGATCATTTATTGGTCCGATTCACTAAATTAAGTCATGTTAATGGTTGGACCTAACCAGATCTTTTCAGTGGAGGCCAAAGCCTACTGATTAGGTTCTGGGGCAAAATCAATTACTAGAAGTTGTTTAGAGAAACAACTGGTTAAGAACCTACCCATAGATGCACATGGGTTGACCAACCAAAGTTGGGCTCGTGTGTAGTCTGTATGGATTCTAGTACCCATTAAGGAATTAAAGTAATTCCTCGAATTGAAGGATGAGGCTACCAGTTCGTAAAAATATTGGAAAAAACTTTAGACTAAAATCCAAGTCTTTAGTATTAATTTATGTACTAATAGAGGTCTCGTTTTCCTTTAAGCAGCTATGGCCACTACCCTGTCGCTCCGGTCATTATTAGATAATGACAAGCTCATGGGACTCAATTTCGATAGCTGGTATTGAAAATTAAAAATCATCCTTGAGCATGAGCGGATCCTTTATGTAGTAACGGATCCAGCACCTGAGGAGCCAGCTCCGAACGCTAGTAAGGCGATCCGAAATACTTACTTGAAGTGGCTCAATGATCGCACCACCGTTCGATGTATTATGCTGGCAGCAATGAATGACGAGTTCAGCCGAAGGTTTGAGAACGTCCAGCCACAGGAGATGCTTCAAATGTTGAACGACTCCTTTGGCATGCCTGACGACGTTGAAAGGCACAAAACTAGTTATGCCATTTTCAATGCTCGGATGAGGGATGGAGGCTCAGTCACTGATCATGTACTGTACATGATCGAGATGATTGAGCGCTTAAGCAAATTGGGCTTTCCTCTGCACGAGCAGCTCGGTAAGGATGCGATCCTTAATTCCTTGCCCAAGTCCTTCCTCCCATTCCTTACTCATTTTCGAATGACAAAGCCTGCAGTAAACTACCACGGATTGTTGGAGTTACTGCAGAACTTTGAGAAGGATCACCTACTCCATAAGGAGTCGGTGAATGTAGTGGGAGGGTCTTCTTCTCGTCGTCAACCCTTTGGGAAGGGGAAGAAGAACAAGAAGAAGAAAAATAAGAAGGTGCAATCTCATGCTGGGACAGTAGCACGGGGTCAGACCAAGAAGCGCAAGCACGACCAGAGCCAGGCGGAGTGCTTCTTTTGCAAGAAGCACGGGCATTGAAAGAGGAACTGTCCTCAATACATTGCCTCCCTAGATCCGAACAGGCCAAAGAAGAAGCAAGGTAATTATATGATAGCTCCTTGCAACTTTTCGATTTGTGATACTACTGCCTGGGTATTGGATACCGGAAGCCCTTATCATATTTGTAATTCGATGCAGGGTCTGCAGGTCAGTAGGAGATTTGATGAAGGCGAGAGGTTCCTGAATATTGGAGATGGAAGCAAAGTTTCAGTTCTAGCTTTAGGAATCATGAGTCTTGTAATCAATTTTCGTAATGTAATTCTGAGTGAATGTCACTATTGTCCAAGTTTTTTATTAAATATTATTTCTGTAGGCCTTTTGGCCATGTACGGTTATGATTTTTTAATAAAAGAAAATATTTGCAATATTATTTTGAATGGTGTTACAATATTTGTTGGATAATTAAATAATGGAATTTACTTACTATCACAGCCTGTTAATGTGGTTCAAAAATTCGGTAAACGCTCTAGAATAGATAATGTGTCAGAAGTCTACCTTTGGCACTGTAGGCTAGGTCATATCAATAAGAACAGGATAAACAGGTTGGCTCAAGAAGGAATTCTTGAAGTTAGTGATTGTGAATCACTTCTAACCTGTGAGTCCTGTCTTATTGGGAAGATGACCAAGTCACCTTTTACTGGAAAAGGTGAGCGAGCCAGTGAACTCTTAGGTCTGGTACATTCTGATGTATGTGGACCCATGAGCTCAAGTGCAAGAGGTGGATTTTTCTACTTCATAACCTTCACAAACGACCTATCTAGGTATGGGTATGTCTATTTAATGAAGCATAAGTCGGAATCATTTGAAATGTTCAAACTATTCCGAAATGAGGTAGAAAAACAAACTGGGAAGTGTATTAAAACTCTTCGATCTGATCGAGGAGGTGAATACCTTTCCAATGAGTTTCTGACGTATCTAAGGGAGAATGGGATTCTCTCTCAGTGGACTCCTCCTGGAACACCACAGCATAATGGTGTGTCTGAAAGGAGGAATCGGACCCTGTTAGACATGGTTCGATCCATGATGGGGTTTGCTGGTCTGCCGATCTCTCTCTGGGGATATGCGCTCGAATCGGCTTGTTACCTTCTAAATAGAGTTTCGAGTAAGTCTGTAGCCAAAACGCCATATGAGATATGGATAGGACGTAAGCCAGTACTCTCGCACCTTAGGATTTGGGGGTGTTCGGCTTATGTTAAACGTTTAATTACAGACAAGCTTGGACCTAGGTCTGACAAGTGTAATTTTATAGGGTACCCAAAAGAGACCAAAGGGTATTATTTCTACCTTACTAATGAGCAAAAGGTGTTTGTCAGCCTTAAGGCAATCTTTTTAGAAAAGGAGTTTCTTAGTGAAGGAACTGTTGCCTCTAAAGTCAAACTTGACGAAGTTCGACAGGTGAAAAAATCGACACATATTACTGAACCTGAACCGAATTTGATTAGATCAGATCCGGAGTCCATTGATTATGCACCCTTAAGGTGGTCTGGTAGAGTACCACATCAACCAGATAGATACTATGGTTTCTTGGTCCGGGATGGTGATCCTGTCGAACTTGATGAAAACGATGAGGATCCGATCACCTACATGGATGCAATGCAGAGACCTGACTCTGAGAAATGGCTAGAGGCCATGAAATCCGAAATGGAGTCCATGAAGGTCAACGATGTGTGGACATTGGTTGACCCACCCGAAGGAGTAAAACCCATAGGGTGTAAGTGGGTCTTCAAAAGGAAGAGGGGCGCAGACGGAAAGGTGGAGACCTATAAAGCCCGTCTGGTTGCCAAGGGATATCATCAACGTTATGGTATAGACTATGACGAGACATTTTCTCCTGTGGCAATGCTCAAATCCATTCGGATTATGCTTGCGATAGCTGCCCATCTGGACTATGAAATCTGGCAGATGGATGTGAAGACAGCTTTCCTAAACGGAGAGCTGGATGAAGAGGTGTATATGATACAACCTGAAGGGTTCACATCCACAGATGAGTCTAAGGTGTGCAAGCTACAGAGGTCCATTTATGGACTTAAGCAGGCATCTCGGAGTTGGAACATACGTTTTGATAGGACGATCAAAACGTATGGCTTCGTTAAGAACGGAGAAGAGCCCTGCATTTATAAGTGGGCTAATGGTCCAATAGTAGTATTTCTTGTATTGTATGTGGATGACATTCTCTTAATCGGGAATGATGTCCCTGCATTACAGGGAATAAAGATTTGACTATCGTCACAGTTCTCCATGAAGGATCTGGGAGAAGCTTCCTACATCCTAGGGATGAGGATCTATAGGGATAGATCCAAAAAGTTGCTTGGCTTATCCCAGTCCACGTATATTGATACTATGCTGAAAAGGTTCAGCATGGAAAATTTCAAGAAAGGCTATCTACCGATAGGCCATAGAATTTCTCTCTCGAAGAGGGATTATCCGACAACACCTCAAGAGAGAGAGCATATGGGTAGGATTCCATATGCTTCGGCAGTGGGATCTATCATGTACGCCATGACATGTACACGATCAGATGTGGCATACTCACTAGGGGTAGTGAGTAGATACCAATCTGATCCAGGAGAGAATCACTGGAAGGTTGTTAAAACCATCCTGAAGTATTTAAGAAATACTAAGGACCAGTGGCTTATATATGGTGAATCGGACTTGAGACTTATAGGGTTTACAGACTCTAGTTTCCAGTCTGATTGCGATGATAGCAAGAGTGTGTCAGGATTTATTTTTACCCTTAATGGTGGGGCTGTCTGCTGGAAGAGTTCCAAGCAGCACACTGTGGCTGATTCAGTATGCGAGGCGGAGTATATTGTTGCATCAGATGCTACCAAAGAAGCGGTGTGGCTGAGAAAATTCATCACCGAGCTCGGAGTAGCACCCTCCCTTGTTGGTCCAGTTCTGCTCTACTGCGACAGCTCTGGAGCCATTGCTCAGGCGACGGAACCAAAGGCACACCAGCGGACGAAGCATATTCTGTGCCGCTACCATCTCATCCGGGAGATCGTGGATCGAGGTGACGTCGACCTTCAGAAGATCGACGGAAAGGAGAACCTGGCCGACCCATTCACTAAAGCCATTGCGGTGAAGGAGTTCAACGACTACAAGTCGAAGATGGGTATTAGATACTGCACCGATAGGCTTTAGGCCAAGTGGGAGATTGTTGGGAATAGTGTCCCAAAGCCAATCGTCAGCCTGTTGATGGTTGTGCTCCTTTTTGTATTAGTACATAAATTATAAATAAATAAAAGTTATTTTGGTATTTTTTTTCATCATAAATGTTTCATCTTCTAATGAACTCCTGTGTTGTGGTGAAGTCCTTAGGACTATTTAGACTCGACAAAGGAGGATTTGTCGCTTAGTCTTTAAACATGTTCGCGACCAAATGATACGTTGTTACCAAGGACGACAATGTTTATCGAGCATAGGTCGTTGTGTGCCATATGGGTTGGTTGTCCTCATAACCAAAGAGTGTGGAGACACTGGTATGGCATACAGGTAAGATGTAATGGTACATCTGCACTGAACGTGACCAACTCCGGAGCTATTTCTGCTGTCAAGATTTGCTCCGATGGGGTATGGGTATAAATGTCCCTCCGACCTGAGACCACCACGGTGACTTGCAAGCAACTCACTGCACTTAGGCACTGGACTATCTGAATTTCTAATTCAGTGACGGAAGGTTGCTGGGTGTAGTCAAGTACTTGACTTGTCGGTGCGTGTGTCAAGATGGGATTGACCACTCCAGTTTAGGAGCTGTGTACAGTCGTGTTTCAATTTAGCAAAACTTTGACCAGGGTAGTCCTAGTGAGGAGTCACAGGACTAATTGAGTTGAGCACGATTCGGATGATATCATCAGGGTTGACAGTTTAACCCTGAGTCGTCCTAAACACAAGGGTCAAAAGGGATGAATTATACGGTAACCATATTCACATAGGTTCTGAATGTTGCGATTGCGATTATTCGACCTATCTGATCGTCGGGTACCATTGCTAGATGGTCACTTCGATTAGTACAGGAATTGGTTCCTGTGCTACCGACTTAGGTTCGAACCTGCGGGGTCACACACATTAGAGGTTCCTTTCTGATCTGATGGTTGATTATAAGTCTTATCTATCTGGGACTCTATGATTGAGAATTAAGATTCTTTAATCATGAGTTCCACACATTTTGGGTACCGGGGTCAAAATTTTGAATTTTAAATTTTGAATTTGAAATTTGAACTCTTTGATCAGGATTTCATATCGATGGTCTCTGATGCCTGATTGCCCATCGGATTTGGACTCAATATTTATGAGAGATTTAATTAGTAATTTAATCACTAATTAACTTAATTTGATTGAGTAATTATTTTTGGATCAAGTCCAATTGAATTGGATTCAGTTTGGATTGACCCGATTAGGTTAAATGTTGACCTAATCGCTAAGGTGGTTTAGTCCCTGATTTGATCAGGGGTTAGGTTTAGTTAATTCCTGATTTGATTAAGATTTTATTGAGCCTAATTAAGCCTAATTATGTTGGGTTTAATCTGATCTAATTGTGCTTAACCTATTTTAAACTAGGTTGGCTCAATTTGAATCAAACCACCTTGTTTTAAATTCCCTGCGACACCCAACTTCCTTGCACCCATTTGAATTCACGAGAAGAAACTTCTCGTGAAATTTTTCTCACGCAAAACCCTTCCCCACACCCTCATTTGTGCACCATATGGATGGATAAAATAATTAGTTAGCCATTCAAATTCAAAAACATGTTTGAATTTGAATGGATAACTTATCACTTGCCCTTTCATCCTTATCCATTTTGTGCGCCATATTACTTACACGAGAAAAGGTTTCTCATGAAACTTTTTCTAGGCACAAAGAGCCACGCCCCTTCTCTTCTCACACCCAAAATGATAGGGATAAGTTGGTTTTCGTTTGAATTCAAATTTGATTTGAATTCAAATGTGTAACCTCTTGTCTTTATCCTCTCACGCGGATAAGACACGTTCGACATTATTTTAAAAAGAGGAGAAAGGTGGGACGTGAGTAGAAATTTTAAGAGAGAAATTTTGGGGCGTGAGGAAGGCTTCTGCACAAGGTGAAGGTCCAAAACCTTCCGAGAGAAAAAGAAAGAAAAGAGAGAAAATTGGGTGCAGGGTTTTTAGTGTGTACCCTAGGGTTTCTACCTAGAGTTCGGGAAGTGAGATTGGTGTGCCACGAGTGTCGTGAGTCCACCAAATTTTAGGGAGAGATCCATCAGCCTCTCAAGCAACTGTGCAGATGATCCGGAGCATCCGAGAAGTCGGCATACATCGATCGAAGGAGTTCGATCAATATCTGCCATCAAAAGGGTGAAATCACGAACTAGCATTCGTGAGGAGCTGATCAGACGGGAGCTTCGTGTGGATGATCCACAGAGGCCAGATATTTATGTGACTGTGACATAACGATCAGAACCCTCCGACGGTGATCAGATTGCGATGATCGACTACCCGCAAAAAGGTGATGTGTTCTGAACACAGTACTGTAAAACATTTACTGATTCAAATTTGAATTTCAAATTTAAATGCATGCTGTTGTATCATATTTAGATCCTAGTGTAGGGTTAATTAGTATTAATTAATGAGATTAATTAATAATTCCACTGTAAAATAATAATTTTGAAAAAATTTTAAAATTACCATTTTGCCCCTGTACTAAATTTTTGCTTCACCGGAGACGTCGACTGTTGACGAAATGAGCCGCAAACTGGTGGCTCATTTGATCAAAGGAGAAGATAGTACTCGGCTTCAATGTCGAGTATCAATTTTTTGCTGCGCCCTTCAAGGTAGATGGAAATGCTCAGCACAGGATGGCGTCTGGCGCATCATGGAGTAGTATCATTGCATCATGGAGTAGTATCATTGTCCGAAAGACCTTTAGGTGGTCAATCGGATTCGAGGTCCCGTCATAGCTCTCAAATTGGGGGAGCTTGAAGTTCGATGGGATCGGTTCCTGCATAATCTTTTGAGAAAAAAGAGAATCAGTACAGATATCTTCACCGTAAGCAGGGAGAGCATGATGGAGCTCTTCGATCCATCGGTTTATCTCTTGGAACTTTTGATCCAAAAGATCCTCTCGATGCAAATCTCGAGGATCTTCTGGCAGAACAGAGGTAGGGACCCTCCGGGGGTGGAATTGTGATCAGATAGAGGGCTCTTCGCCCTCTGCTTCTCCTTTTCGGGGGATACAGGGTGACTGGCCCAAGTGGTTCACCCGATCGCCGGATTCTGAAACTCTGGCGTTGCTCTTTCCAGCCGCACAGATGCCTGCGGCTGCTGCTGCTGCATGGCTTGCACCGCTTCGGTGAGGCCCCTGACCTGCTGAACCAGTAGGTCGAACTGCTCCATGCTGACTGTCATTGTCGGAGGAAGAGGAGTCTGAAAAACTGGAGACGAGGCTGGAGCTGGTGGATCTTGCTGAGATCTGGCCACGGAGGCCATAGATCGCCTAGTGGATGCCTTTTGGGGAGGCATCAGGTTGGGATCTGGCTGGAGAAGAAGAAGAAGATGTCAAAGAAGATGACTAGAGACAGTCCCGTTGAGTACTCTTTTAAGAACAAGAGTCCTATGAAGACACATGCCCTTTCTCTAGCGCCAATTCTGTTGGTGCAGAATTTTGCCGATGCCGGAGAAGCTGGAGTCGAGGGGATCACGACCACCACCGGGACCTACAAGAAAAATCTAAACTGGAGTTGGAGGTGCTCCGACAAGATCCTCCGATGCTCAAGTCAGTACTCTGCTTCAACAAAAATGAAGCACTCGAATGAGATTTTAGCAGAGTTTAGAGATAGTGCTTAGAGCTTAGAGGAGAACGTATCTTGGGGGATCTCTTTTATAGACGAGAGAGCGTAACCGATTGACAGCGACGTTCGTAACTGCCTGGTAGTGGGCCGTTCGGAGCCACGTGGAGTTTGTTACGGAGAGTAGTGGTGTCCGTTGTCGTGACTTGTCGGAGAGTGGTGGAGCCACGTGGAGTTTGTTACAGAGAGTGGAGTGGTGTCCGTTGTCATGACTTGCCGGAGAGTTCGAGCCGGACGGCTGAAGCTCGGTTGGGACGTCTGGTGGAGTGGAATAGCTCTCTATCTCAGCAATCTAAGAAAAGCTCGGATGTTTTCGAGATTGCTGATGGGTTAATTATGGTTGGATGCCTTAGGCGTTGATGCTGCAAACAGAAGTCATCTGCTGTAGAAGCTTGGACGGAAACTTTCTGTTGGAGAAATCCGGCTGGAGGCTGATTGCTAGAGAAGTCCGTTTGAAATTTGTCTGATGTAGAAGCTTGTCTGAAGACTGTCTGTTGGAGAGGTCCGATTGCATGAGGAATCCGGCAGAAGGTCGATCGATAGCGAAATTCGAAAGGCATTATGAAAGTTCGTCCGCTGGAGGAGTCTGGAGGACACTGTGGAAGGTCGACCGCTAGAGGGGTACGGAGAAAATTTGTCCGTTGGAGGGGTCTGGTTGGCACTGTTGAAGTCCAATTGGAGCTGTTGAAGGTTGATGGCTGGAGAGGTACGAAAGACATCGGAGACAGTCGGTCACTGTAGAAATCTGACTGCTGGAGCTTATCCATTGTAGAAGTTCGTCTAGAATCCATCCGCTGTAAAAGTTCGGACGGAGTCCGATACTTGCAGAAGTCCAGAAAGAGGCCGCTTACTGTAGAAGCTCGGATGGAGATCGATTACCGTGGAGCCCGGATGAAGATCGCTTATTGTAGAAGCTCGACTGAAGTCCGCTTGCAATAGAAATTCAGACGGAATTCGCTTACTGTAGAAGCTCGGATGAAATTCGAAAGGCAATCGACCACTGTAGAAATTTGGATGGAGTCTGGTTACTGTAGAAGTCCTACTACTGGAGAAGCCCGGACATTGATGAAGTCTGAAAGAAGTTCGGAGTAAGGTCGATCGTGACAGAAGAAAGTCTGGAAGAGATTCGGAGAGTAGTCGATCACTGTAGAAAATTGGCTGATAGTAAAGTCCAGAGAGCATTTGGAGCAGTCTGATAGATGATTGAAAGAGCTCATTATTGGAGAAGTCTAGAGGATACGATAGGAGTTCGTCCGTTGGAGGAATCTGGAGGACACTGTGGAAGATCGATTGCTGAAAGAGTCCGGATGGTACTGTGGAAGCTCGGACAGTCGAGGGAGTTCAAAAAAGACGCCGCACAAGGTTGGAAGCCGGAAGAGTCCTGAGAGGGTTGGCCTCTTACGAACTTTGGTTGGAGTTATTTTATACCCAACAAGTGATATTTAGCAATATGTAGTGGCAAGTCAGCAAAACTAAAGAGATGAATCTCTAAGTGTAGTTATCGTGTGATCTAATTCTTCTATCGTGAGTTCTAATAGGATCGAGATCAAGATTAACTCATCAAACCTCATCACTATTATATGATAGAATCTTTCGATTCGAGTCTAATGTGAAACCTAATAGAAACACCTTTCTATCTTTCACAGTGCCATGGCCATGGGCTTATAGACTCAATCTTATTCTACATAGAACTACTCCTCCTCTATCGAGGTCGATAGATCTCATCTTGGTGCAATCCAAATTCTATAATGAATATACTGCAGCCAATATACACCTCAAAGCTCTATATGGCTAAGAGATCGAGTTATGGTGTAGTCAAACTATAGCACCCTCAAGGTGAATGGCTAATGCACCTCAGGTCAGAGAACCAAACACACAACCATATCTATGAACATATCACGAATAAGAAGGTAGATTTTCTTATGACTGTTCGTAAATGATCATGCTTAGTACCCTTATTCTTAACAAGCACCTGTACTTTCACTTCGGTATCTCTACACCATAGATTCAAGACTCATCTATCTGAAGAAAATGATCATACACCAATCTTCTGGATCAATTACCATCTCTGTGATGATCTTACGATCGGACGTAATTTATGAGTTAACTATAATAATACGTCTCAAATTTTCAACTCTTGAGAATATGTGTTATCATATCCATTAATCCAATAGATGATTCACATATATTATTAAATAATATGAATGAAAATAATTAAATTTTAATAATATCAAAGTCAAATTATAAATTATGCCTAAAGAATATTTTATAAGTGTCAGCCAATCTGACTCTTAGAGCACATATTCAATACATCGATCTCTACTTACCTGGCTAATTTGGAAGATTGGTCCTAAATATGGTTGTTTGACGGTTTATTTTAGTCCATGCCAATTAGATCAGTCATATGATGACTGATTAGATAAGATCTAAACCTCTCCATAAATATTAAGTCTAGAGATCATCCACCGTTGTAGATGTGCGGATGTGCTACTGGCGTTGATTGTTCGCAGCTGATCACAGTGGTTCAATTTCACCAAAAATATGCAACCATTCTATTAGCAAAGAATTGCTCCATAATAAGAATGAAGTTGGATGCAATATCTGCCAGGTGAGGGACTTAATGATGGCCTTACACCTACTTGTGAATGGTGGGTTAGGCTTAACGAAAAAGTATGATCAATATCTATCAGGTAAGACTACATGACTTAGCGACCAAGTCACTGCAACATGCTTAGAGAAGTATCTGGATAAGGAGTTATCCATGCATCAATGTTTGTGTTATCAATATCTGTCAGGTGAGATGCACGACATCGGTGGGACCGCAACATCCACTAGAAATTCAGTTGTCGTGTTCGCATTTTTGCTTCCCACCTAAAGAGTGTCGGGATCCAAAAAAATAATAAAAATTTTATTTGCTTCTTATAGTCTCTAGAGAAAATATAAAATTTGAAAGTACAAAATCTAACTTGAATATGTACTCTCATAGTTAAACCATGTCAGCTTCAAACCTTCTAGCCCGCATCCTTAAGTCCAATTGTTTGATCGAAATCAAATTTAAAGATTGGCTAAAAAATCTTAAGATTGTCTTGATTTCTGAAAAATTAGGATATGTACTTGATCAGGACCCTCCAGTGTTACCAAACTATCCTATAAGTATATATCCACTATCAAGACTATGATTACTCACCTACAAGAGTTGTATGATAAGTAAGGACGCACAGTACATTTTGAGGTCTTCAAGAGTCTTCAATATGAAAATACGTAAAGGACAGTCAGTCCATGAGCATTGCATGATAGTGATCAAAGATCTTGAGAAGCATGAGAAGCTCGAGCTTAATATGCAAAGAAAATTGTAAGTGAATTTGATCCTCTAATCCCTTATGAGTTCATATAGTTAAATTATTATAAATTTTTATATGAACAAACTTGACTGCACCATACCCGAACTGGTCAATATATTGATCGCTACTGATGGAACCTTGAAAAGTTCACAGGGCACTGTTCTCGCTGTGGAGTGTGAAGGAAATCGTAAGCGATTTCATGCATGTATTTTAAAAATTTTTTAAAATAAATCATAGCGAAAAGCAACTAGATTAATCATATTAATTAAACATGCATATGATCTAATCATTCAATCAACCTACTCTAAGATCTATGACATGATACATGGTATATATAAAATCTGAAAATAAAATCTGCATGCATGGATGTAAGTAGTAGATCAAATCTATATTTATCTGAGTTCAGAACTTGATATCTAAGTATGGGTCGATGATCGTCGCTACTGATGAACATAGTAAAAAGGTCCTTGCTAGTTGCTCGTAGCCGCACAGAATGTCTGACCTCTACGGATAGTCCATTCGAAGCCCCGATCTGATCAGCCTCCTTGAGAGTGCTAGATCGCACGAAGACCATCTTGCTGGCTACTCTGGATCCTTCCTTTAGTTCTCTTGAATCCTTTCAGAGGTTAAAGAAGGATGTCAATGGAGGCATAAGAGATGTTGTGGAAGAGGAAGAACACAAGAAACTATTTTCTTTTTTTCTCTCTTCCCAAAACCCTAGGAAAAAAACCTAAGAACCCAAACCCTAAGAGAGGAGACCACTCTCCTCAATTTCTCATGCCAATAACCTAAGGTGGTGTCCCCTAATTTTTTGATCTCATCATCTATCAGGCACCCCATAACCACCCTAGAAATAGGTGAGTTATGTTAGGATTTGAAGAGTCCAAGAAATATTGGACTTTTGCATGAGTTGCTGCCTCCTCTCAAAACCCACACCACAATTTAGATATCACGCCCCCCTTATATTACTGGTGAAAAACTCTTTCTCATGATAAAATCTACCTCTTAGTTGTCGCATAAAAAGAAAAGCTTTTAGGTATGGCATGTGGTAGTTAGGATGAGATCCAATCTCTCCTAGATAAGGAGACAAGTTCAAAACAATTTCAAACTTACCTTATCTATCAATCCTTATCCATATGGGGCAGTGAGAAAGAAGAAGTTTTCAGCATGAACAAACCTATGCTAATCTGAAGAATGCGCATGTGAGAGAGGTTGGCATGGAGGGCTTTGGGCAGCCAAGGGAGAGAGAGAGTCTCAATCAACTTGGGCTCTCTCTTGATACTTGCAACAAACCCTAACCAAATCTAATTTAGTTAGGATTTAATTGCACCCAATTAGAGGAGGATTTCTAGTCCAAATAGGAACCCAAACTCTTTTAATTAAATCCTAATCTAATTAAAAATTAATTGAACCCAAGTCCTGATCAAAATAGGAACTAATCTTTCTTAGTGATTAGGTCATCTAATAACCTAATCAGATCAAACCTAATTGAATCAAATTCAATTAGACTTGATTCAAAATTTATTGCTCAATCAAATTGAGTCAATCATTAATCTAATTACTAATTAATCTTTCATTAATTTACTAACCCTTAACAAATTAATTCTTTATAACTTTTGCATAAAGTTAATCATCAATCGAATTGATGATTACATCCTTATTCGATTCTCAATCATTAATCAGCCACTTAATTAGTTAGAAATTTTTTTTGAATGTGATCCGATAGGTTCGAACCTAAGTCGATAGCATAAAAATAATTTTTTGAACTAATCAATGTAACCATCTAGCAATGGAATCCAACGTCCGGATAGATCGAATGATTGTAAAGCAACATTCAAAAACCTACTAGCGTATGGTTATCATATACTTCATCCCTTTGACCCTAATACTCAAAATGATCTAGGATTTAACTGTCCATCCTGAAATAGTCATCCATATTTTATTTCAATCTTTCAAATCCATCACATGGATTATTCGGACTCAGATTTTACTAAATTAAAATACACTGATACATTAACTTCTGAATCTGGAGGGGTCAATCCCATCTTGACTAACACACCGACTACCACAAGTACTTGACTGTATCCAAAAATCTTTTGTTACTGAATTAAAAATTCAGATAGTCTGGTACCAAAGCACAGTGAGTTGCTTGCAAATCACCGTGGTGATCTCAAATCAGAGAGATACTTATATCCATATCCTTCACGAGCTACTCTTGATAGCAAAGTGCTCCGTAGTTGGTCACATTCAATGAGATATACTCCTACATCTCACTTGTATGCCATACCAATGTCTCCACATAACTTGGTTATGAGGACAATCAATGTATATGGCACATAAACGACCTACACTTGATTATCGCTATCGTCCTAGTAATAGTATATCATTTGGTCATGAACAAGTTTAAGAACTACACAATAAATCCTCTTTTATCGATCAAAAATGGTCCTAAGGACTTCATCACAATATAAAAATTTATTAGAAAAATGTAACTTTGTAATAAATAAGCCAAATAACTTTTATTAATGATCAATTCATATATATTTATAATTAGCACAATCGTCAAACGATTAGCTTTAGGACACAATTTCCAACAATTTCTACTTGGATTAAAGCCAATCAGTATAGTATCTCATATCCATCTTTGATTTGTAATCTTCAAACTACTTGATATTGAGATTTCAGTAAATGGATCGATTAGATTCTCCTTTCTGTCGATCTTCTAAAGCTCGATATCATCTCGATTCATAATCTCCCAGATAAGGTGGTAGTGATGCAAAATGTGCTTGGTAAGCTGATGAGATTTCAGATCCATCATTTGAGCTATGACTCCAATGCTGTATAGTACAGCACGACAGGACCATCAATGGAGGGTGCCACTCTGCACTCGTTAATGAACTTCTGCAACCACGTAGCTTCCTTAGCAGCATCAGATACTGCAATACATTTCGTATTGTAAATTGAATTGACCATAATGTTATGCTCAAAACTTTTCAAGCAGATTGTTCTATCATTTAGGATAAAACTGTATCCCAACATGCTCTTACCATCATCATAATCTGATTGAAAATTGAAGTCGATAAACCCCACAAGTTTTGTGTCAGATTCTTCATAAATGTACCACTGATCTTTAGTATTTCTCAAATACTTAAGGATCACCTTCCAGTGGTCCTTAGATCAAAATTATATCTATTCACTACCCCTAGTGAATATACAATATCCGATCATATATATATCATAGCGTACATAATAGAATAAATTTTACTCATATGCTCTCTCTCTTGAGGAGTTGTCAAATAATCTCTTCTTCGAGAGAAAAATTTCATAGCCTATCTACAGATAGCCTTTTTTAGAATTCTCTATGCTGAACCATTTTAGCATGATATTAATATACGTAGACTAGGAAAACTCAAGTAGCCTCTTAGATCTATTTTTATAGATCTTCGTCGCTAGGATGTAGGATGCTTTTTCCAAATCTTTCATGGAGAACTTTTGATAATAGCTAAATCTTTATTTCCTATAATATAAGGGATGTCATTCTTGATTAAAAAAATTTTATCTACATACAAGATAAGAAATACAATTACAGAATGATTAACCCATTTGTATATATAGGGTTCACTTATCAAAATGCATATTCCAACTCTGAGATATCGAGCATTGTCACGGAAGAAAATGTCTTGTCATAGTCAATACCATAACGTTAACGATATTCTTTGACAATCAGATGGACTTTATAGATCTCCACATTCTCATCTGCACCTCTTTTCTTTTTGAAGATCCACTTGCATCCTATGGATTTTACTCTTTTGGGTGGACCAATGAATATCCATATATTATTGACCTTTATAGACTCCATTTCAAACTTTATGGCTCCAAGCCACTTATCAGAGTTGGACTTCTTCATGACACCCATATAAGTAATCTGATCCTTGTTATTCTTATCGAGTTCAACAGGATCACATCTCAGACTAAGAAAATATAGTATCTATCCGTTTGATGTGGTACTCTATCAGATCTCCTTAATGATGCTTCTACAATGGGTTTCAAATTTGATCTAATCAAATTCGATTCTATAGGTTCACTAGATTATGTCGGTTCTTCTATCTGTCGAACTTCATAATTTCAACTTTAGAGGCATCAGTTCCGTCACCAAGGAGCTCCTTTTCTGAAAAGAATACCGAACAACTCTTATTTTTCAACAAGATAGAAGTAATATCTCTTAGGTTGCTTGAAATATCCTACAAAATAATACTTATCAGATCAGAGTTCAAGCTTATCGGTCTGCAAAAGCTTGATATAAGGTGGACACCCGCAGCCCTAAGGTAAGAGAGTATCCATATCTCATATGGAGTCTTTGCGACTGATTTGCTTGGAATCCTGTTCAAAATATAACAAGCAGTCTTAAGAGCATAAACCCAAATGAAGACTGGCAAACTTGCAAATCCCATCAAGGACTGGACCATATCTAACAAGGTTTGATTCTACTGAGAGAGAATTTCATTCTCTTCTAGATATGTCAAAAACTTATCAAAAAGATATTCTCTTCCTCGATCTGATTGAAGAGTTTTAATATTTTTTCTAGTTTGTTTCTCTATCTTATTACGAAATTGTTTGAATATTTTAAATAATTTAGATTTATGGTACTCATATTCGTAAGTCTAATGCATCAGTATGTACTAGATAGAGGTTAAGTATAACACAGATTGGCTTTAGTGTAAGTGGAAGATTGTTAGATGTATGCCTTAATTAGAAGTCAATCTAGCTAACATAGTTATTCTTTCTAGGATATAGTTTTGTAGTTAACCTTATTATTTATTAATAAAAATTGGATAGTTTATTTTTATTCATGTTGTATATGTGTCCATTAATTGTCCAAAGAATTAAGAAGATAATAACACATATTCTCAAGAGTTGAAAATTTATGGTATGTGTCATTGATGATTAATTCCTAAATTATTTTCGATCGATAGATCATCATAAGAATGATAATTGATCCGATGAGATTGGTATACGAATCATATTTCTTTGGATAGATAAGTCTCAAGTCTATGGTATGACAATACTAGAGCGAAAGTGCAGATAGTTGTTAGAGAACAAGAATACCGAATGTGATCAATACGAGAAATCATTTGAATGTCAACTCACTCATCAGTAATTTTCTTGATGCTGTAGTGGTGTGTCTAGTTCTTTGATCTGTAGTATCTTGGCTATTCACAATGAGATTGCTGTAGTTTGATTGTACATATACTTAGTCCCTAGCTATATAAGTCCTTACAGTGCATATTGACTATAGTAAATTTTTTATAGGAGTAAGGTATGCACCTATTTGGGATCTATCGATCTTGATAGATAAGGAGTAGTCTTATGTGATTTATAAGATTGAGTTATAAAGATCATGACCATAGCAATATGAATAACGAAAATTTTTTTTTATAAAATTTCATGATAACTCGAGTTGAATAAATCTTACATATAATAGATGATGGGAGTTGATGAGTTTTCTATAACCTCCATCTTATCGGGACTCAAGATAAAAAAATTGTATCACATGGTAACTACACCCAAGAGGTTCAATTCCTTCTATTCTGTTGGATTGCCACTATATACTGCTAGGCATCATCGGTAGATAATGAAATCAATGAGAATTATTTTGATGGTCGATAATTCTCATTGGGTAAGTTGAAATTATTTCAATCTATTAAAAAAAATTTCAATAATATTGATGATAGAGATCACAATATGTCTCAATACCAAACAGAGTAGAACCTATAAGATTACATATATAAGAGGTTCTGACTAATTGAATAGTTAAAATACGATTTTGAATTATCATAGGATCTGATTATTAATATGATTGATGATTAGATTGATTTATAAAAATTATAAGAGAGGACTTGCTAATAGTTAGTGAGTTAAAAAAAAATTATTGGTAATTATTATTATATTATTTGATTTGATCAAATAATTAGGATTGAGTCCTAGTCAAATTAAATTAGAATTTAATTTGATTAGACTTAATCTGAGTTTGAGTCAAATTGAGTTTCAGCAGTCTAAAAGGGTTTGGACTTAATAAGTATTTGACTTATTATAAAATCCAAACCACATTGGATTTTGATTTGGTCAAAGTCCTTACTTCTTAGGACTCCATCTTTAAAGGTGATTAACATGTAGAAAGACTCTTCTTTTGAGATGGTGCTATAAGATCTTTCACGTTAAGAAGTTCACGTTGAGAAATAAGGGACCATGCCAAACCAAATTATCGTGGTGTTTAGTTTTTGTGGTGGGATAAGGTAGCACTGAAATGTTTTAGGGCGGAACTCCGTAAAGTTCTCACACCCCAAAACTCTATCCCTAACCCTAATGAGATTGGGACTTAATGTGGGATTAAATCAGTGCCTCCTCTCTAAAGAACGGTGAAAAAAGGCTAAACGCACAAAAAAAAAATAAGGAGGGTGTGTGCTACATCAGACGTCTTCTTCTTTTCTTTCTCTTATGGAATGTCCAAGGAGTTGGACATCCCAAGCCTTCACGCCCATCACCTCTCCAATATTCCCTCTTCTTGTTCTTATTGTTCTCTTGAGAAGAGAAAGAGGAAGAAAGATTTAACATCAAAGAAGTGACTTCTGTGAAAGAGTTAGCATCCCAGTGATATCAGAATCTTCTGATCAGATCAATCACATATGGATATCTATAAAGACCAGACACATACGTGGCATCAAAGGAACCATGAAAATATTCACGATTATCGAATTGCGGTGAAGATCTACCGATACAAGGTGAAGATCAAATCTTTCTCTTTTTTCATTTTAATCTTAATCTTAACTACGAAAGATCCTGGTGTTTTAGAGATACGATCTCTTACATGCATGTTAGATTAAAATATATTTAATCTCTTTTCTTTTCGCGGTGTTTTCATTTTGTAGCTTACATGCAATCTGATTTTCAATTTCTAGGCTAATTATGGGCTATTTCGAGTTGATACAAACTTTCTAAGTTGATTGATGGATAGGCTAGGCCTACTTATGGAACGGGCTTTATATTTTGACTATATATTTATGAAAATTTTGAGATCTCTCTATTTTTTAATATAAATAATGCAGATTAACAAATCAGAAGCTACTTTTACCCAAAAAAACAAATCAGAAGCTACAAATAAAAAAATAAATAAAAAAGAAAGAGAGAGAAAGAGGCCATGAGAGAAGAGAGAATAGCAATATAAAGACCATGGAGGACTTGACCGTTGGTAACCTTTCATGATGGGCCTTCCGTCATTAGGTGAAGGCAAAAATGGCCATCGGTAATGCTCAAAAAGAAAGCAAAATAAAGGCTAGAATTGGAGAAATCATTTTGAGGATGGCTTCAGTGCCAATCATAGCCATTAGTTTGTTTGACACGAACACTAATCCAAAGGAAAAACCTAGCATGATCATGGACCGACGGCCAAAGCCGAATCCAAAATCTTCAAGAAAACCTAAAAAATAAGAACCTAAACACCAAACAAAGCATCTCTTTTGAGATGAAATCCAGTGACTATCCAGTCGGAAAACGATGTTCGCAGCATTCGAAAAGATGTGAGGCAAAATTAATATTAGAAAATTGATGGGGCAATATCCTGATTCCAATAACGTTAGATCATCACCACAGTAACAAAGGTGGACGGCGCATGCGACAAAGACAAGAAAGAAAATTAGATGACTATCAACTTTTGAGGCCTCATGAGCTTAGTGGGGAAGGTCCAAAGGATGCCTGGGGACTTGGAGCTGAAATCGAGCATTGGCTTCCCTCATTATGTTGGACTCCCACTGGGGGTCAAGATAAAAATGACTCCCTAGAGTTCATCTCTTCTTGCACTACATGCAGTGCACGTGCACCACATTACCCCCAATATATGCAATGCACGTACTCGGCCTTTTTTTTTTTATTTTTTTTTATTTTTGGCCCCCTCAATTCGTAGTTTGGATCAAACAGTTTTTCTCAATTCGTAGTTCCTAGGCTAGCTGTGGGCTATTTTAGATTGATCCAAACTTTTTAAGTTGGAGAAATATTTTATACACCGTATGTGGTGCAATAAAATTAATATAAAATATACCATACCATCTAATTGAAATACATAGTTTCTGCTATCCAACGCTCATTGAACGCCTACAGTTTCATTTTTTTATTTGAAATTTTGAACGACAAAAATACCTCCCTATTCTGAAAAAATTATAATATTTCGTAGTCTGTTATGACATCCCGTAGTCTGTCATGACATCCTGAAGACATATTATGATTTTTTGCCAAAAAATTATAATATGTCTTCAGGATGTCATGACAGGTTACGAAATGTCATAACAAGCTACGAGATGTTATAATTTTTTTCAGAGAAATATTTTCGTCATTTCAAATTTCAAACCAAAATGCAAAACTAATGCATTTAATTTACATTGGAAAGCGTGGCTATATGGTTCAGTGAGAAAGAGCGATGCACTGTTATTACATTGCATGCAATGTACAAAAAATTATTCTTCTAAATTGATCAATGGATTCGAGCTTTTTATCGGTCCAGACTGGCCTATGGACCAGGTTTTATATTTTGACCGTACGTTTGCAAAAATTTTGAGATCTCTTTATTTTTTTTAATATAAATAATACAGATTAACAAATCAGAAGCTACAATAAAATAAAAAACAAAACAATAAAAAAAAAAGCTCGTACAGTAAGAATCGCCCTGCCAACCAGCAAACTTCTTCCAATATCTCATCTTTACAACTCTCATATAAACTTTGTATAGTGTCATTTGTCATTTTAATCATTTTCTTGTGTGGTCCTTCGGGCCTGTGATTTCCATTATATGACCAATGGAAGCCATGCCAATCAAAACAATTTTCCTTCCAGCCAAACAGTTACTTCATTTTATTTCATTATTCTATTTACCAAAGTCCAGAAAAGGGAAGGGAGCCTTTCATATCTTTTTACACGGGTTAATACAAATTATTGTGAAATGACAAGCGGGCATCGCGAGTCACTAATGGTTATTTTAAAACCTACGAATCAGACAGTATCATGACGTAGCCAATTGGATGGTCTCAATTATCACCTTGTCGTGGACTTCAATTTGGGCACAAAACACATTTTGGTGTCTTCTACAAGAGCTGCATCAGCTGAGAGGATTTGAGACACCCTGTCTTACTTGATTACAAGGAGGGCATGGATGGGAGATGTCAATGGCCAATCTAGTTAAATCAAGTGCCAACCCCAAGATTAGGCCCGCCAATGGGGGCTGCAAATCCACCAGAGCCGAGCTCATGAAATCGAATTGGATTCAATTTAAACCTCAATTGAGTGAGGTTAGACTCATGTCCGATCTTGGGACCCTTGGATCAGGCATGGGTCCCAAATTTGGATTTGCATCGTGGTCGGATTGGATATGAATTTTCTGAAATTGAACGTTACTTGATTTAACTTGAATGCATCTGATCAGGCTCATAAAAATAATTTCAAAGCCAAGTCTAACTTTGTAGATGTGTACCCCATCAAGATCCACCAAGTTACTGTCGCATATGGCCTTATATCTTAAACATATAGCAGAATAGGGGGAGATCTGATTCTGGTTGAAGCCTTGTTTGAAGCCTCACTAGACTCAAGAGAAGTGTGCAGTTCAAGCAGGAGGCCACCAACAGAAATTGTCCGATCTTTCGTATAAACACAACTTGTTTCTCCTTCTGGTAATATTTTGAAGGAAAGATTATGAGATAACGCATCAACCAACATTTTTTATTATTTGATCTTACAAATAATGTTATATATTCATGTTTGTCTAAAATAAAACTCATGGCAAAAGAATATAATCCCAAACATTTCATCATTTGATTCTGCCTTGGAGATCAGTCAATTCTTCCTCTTGATTTTGCGTGAAAAACTTTAATAATATTATTGAAAAAATAAATAATAAAAAGCATAATTTCAAATTGATATTTAATTAATAATCTTTAATTATTTATATTACAATGAATTCTTATAATGCCAAATAACCAACCATACCAATTGTAGTCTTTTCTCATTATTTTAAATAATATAATGGAGGGAGTCCCGAACTAGCCAACTCGCATGAATCCACTCTAAATAAGTAGATTTGAGTGGAATTTTTTAAATCAAATTAGTTCCAGATTGATCCAAAATCAATTTAAGTATAAACGGATGGCTTCTTTTATAGTGGGACCCAACATATCATATAGGATGATTCAAGCAGCAACCAATCGACTCTTTGACAAAACATAATTGGTGGTTCCCTATTTCTCTCATTTGATTCAATTCATTTAAAACAAACATATATATATAAAATGATAAACCAATGGATCTCTACATATTATATGATATTTTTATTATTTATTAGTAAAAATTCAGATGAGTTGATGGATGGACATGAGTTGTATAACATAAATAGGTTTTGCATGGGTTTTAATTTTTTAATCAAATTATAAATGGATCGAAGATGGAGTTGATTTCTTTTTTATCGGAAATTGATCCAACCCAATCCAATTTATTAGAAAAAATACTAATTAAAACTATGCTACTATATAAATCTTAGATCATCTAATAAAAAATTGTTACATCATCAAAAAATTAAATTTTTTTATTACAACCAGTAAAAATCGTAAGCTAGTGATTAAAATAAATCTCTTTCTATCCATAATTTTCAATCAAACTTAAATGACAGTAATTTTTTTCAATAATAAATAATATAATAATTATTTATTGAATGATCTGGGATACATATAATAGAATGATTCTAATAAATAATTTTTTAATTTATTGCCATCTCTACTAAAACTCTTTATAATGTAATAAACATTGGTGTGTTAAACCTTGGTTATTTAACATTATACTCTGTTTTTTTTTTTTTTTTTGGTACAAAGACTCTGTTTTTACCTTTTTATCTACCGGAGTGCTACTGAGGTTTAACCGTGCCGGTCATTGGCAGCACGTGATCCGTCTTGACCCTCCCCACGACGGCACATGAACCCACAGCAGGGACCATTCACGTGTTAGCAAAGGACAATAAACCCAACAAAGGTCGACATACGGTCTCCAAAACAATCAAAACCCCATGGAAGCACTCTGTACCATTCCACGTTCCACCACAGCCTCCTAACCCAACTCATCCCCCACCAGGCCACCACCTCACCAACCTCTCCTTCTCTCCATGGCTTCCATTCTTCCTCGCCTCCTCCCGCTCCTCTCTCTCCTCACTCTCTCGCTCTCCACCCAAACCCCCACCACCGATGCCCCCACCCTCATCCAAAAGACGTGCAACACCACCACCTACTACAACTTCTGCGTCTCCTCTCTCCAGTCCGACCCTGAGAGCCCCAAGGCCGACGTCAGGGGCCTCTCCACCATCGCCATCCACCTCGCTATCTCCAACGCCACCAACACTTCCTCCTTCACCGCCGCCCTCTCCCATTCCGCCGCCGACCCCTCGCTCCGGGCCGTCCTCCGGGAGTGCGCCGCCAAGTACAGCAACGCCGGCGAGGCCCTGGAATGGTCGCTCGATGCCTTGTCGACCGAGTCGTACGACTATGCCTTCGTCCACGTAAGCGCCGCCGCCGAGTATCCCAACGTCTGCCGCGTGTTGTTCCGGAAGCACCCCCGGCTGCCGTACCCGGCGGAGATGGCAAGCAGGGAGGAGGTGTTGGAGCACTTGTGCACCATAGCTTTGGAAATTATATCAATTCTTGGGTGACAGAGAAATATAAAAGTGCTCTAAAGTTATTGAGGACCAAAAGGGATAGGTTTAATTCAGCTTTTGTAGCTATAAAGCTCTCTGGCTTGTAAAGGGAGTGTAGCCTTTGTCTTGGTTGGTTTAGATGTTTCTATGTTTTAGAGGCTTGTGGAGAGTACTGGAAAGGCTTGCATGGGTGTTTCTGTTTGGCACTTTGATGACTTGGATGGTTCATGTGTACATGATTAAGAAGTGCATTCTGTTCCTAAATGGCTAGCTCTTAGCTGGCTTATTTGCTATGTTAGTGTTAAAATGCATAGTAGACGATGGAGTCTAAGAAGCTAGACTGTGGTTGCTGAAAGATCCGAGCAGATGAATGTCTTATATAAGGGAAATGTTGGAGTCCTTGAAATGATTTCCCTTGTTTCTGGACAATGGCTTCTTTATTATTATTACTATTATTAATTGGTTTCTTTCCTACAAAATTTATCACCATACATGTGGCTAGAATTTGTTTCAGTGAATTATGAATAGAACATTTGTTGCTGGAGAAGTGTAGTATAATTCCTTCGGATAGCACATTGGCCATGTAATCAAGTTTTAATATATGATTTAACATATTCACTAGTGATGAGATATTGCAAGAGGGGGGACAGCACAAATTGGTCAGGGCAATCATGCATGATATCTGGAGTACAACTAAGGATTTCTTCCAGCTTGCTAAACCAACCGCTGCTTATTTTTATTTTGCAAATCTTAACAAACATATCCAAAATTAACTATGACTTAAAAGTTAATTTGAATATTTAATATTACAAATTATCTCAAAATATGTAAAAGATTGATTAAGAGATTGGATTGATATCTGTATTATATTAGTTAGTGTTGATATTAATATAGTGATATGATAGAAACCTTGACATATATGGTCACCAATGTGATCTTCTCTGAGAAATAAAATTAAAAACTTAGACATGCTCCAGGACTCCAGTCGAAATAAGCCTCAACAATTCTTGAAAATTGGAAACAAATTGTTACATCAGCCTCGCTACTAACCACTTGTGATTGATAAATATATTAATTTTCACCATAAATATATTAATTTTTCCCCTTTATGTCTATTGACCATATCATGTCCCTTTGTTTTCAAATTGTAAAGATAAAGTGGACAAACACCATAAATATAATATATTTTCTATCAGTTGCATCGATAATTTTCCTTCTTTCAGGGCCTAACGTATCAAAATTAACCATACCATGGATTAGTTTGTAAACAGTATCATGCCTTTTGGTCTATGTGATTATGAAGTTTCTTAAAAACTCCAACCGACTTATTTGGGATTGGGATAATTGATCCTCCTAATAATTTTTGATCTTTTGATAAAAATTCATCTAAGATATGTCTCATGATTAGAAAACCCACGAAGAAGAGAATACTATTTCTATTATTTATCTTTTCAAAAATCTAAAAACAAGTTCTTCAAATTGATCAATCTTTATCAAAATTAATAAAATATCTTTTAGAATAACAATTTTTTTTATATTTTTTTCCTTGTCACCAAGCACATTGTTGCTCTTGGCATCCTTTGTAATCTTTCTGCTGCTCTTTTGGATTGGTGCTTCTTCATATCCGATAGCTGGCTTGGCATATCTATTTTTACCTATATGTATTTTATCCTAGTACTCTTTCTGTTATCTTTTTTACCTTTCTAGTATATCTGAGATCCTTCTGGCGTTCTCTTCTATATATTCCTTTGTTTCCAGAGAGTTATTATTTTAAGTTTTACATTGGTTGCGGTGGGCATCACTATTTACCTTATGTAATTAATTTTTTTTGTCCACCTTTCTTTCGTATAAAATTTCTTATCACACCCCTCTCTCCCTCTCCCTCTATAAAAAAAAAAAAAAAAATGTCGAAGGAGACAGTGGCGAGTGAAAGGCATGGAAGAAGAAGTGGCAAAAGGGTATGGTCACAAACATAGATATGACAGAGAGAACAGTGGAGATAGAAAAAAAAGAGGAGGAAGAGGATGAGTACTATAAAGAGAAGCACAAAGGAGACGGAGATAACGGCAAGAAAGACAACATGGCGGTAGTGAGAGATTGAACTTGATAGGGACAGTGGAGAAAGAGATCATGAAGATATTTCATACATCACATGAGGTTATGATCTGCTTCAATATCAGGCCACCTTTTTCCACTCTTGTTTCCCAAAAAGCCATCATAAGATGGTCACGTGCATCACACGTGAAGTTCCATCTACCACACGTCTCGCTCGCAGTACGTGCATGATCAGCTTGCCGCCTTTAAATCACCAACTCCGCGCCATATCTCTCTTCCCAATTCCCCACCCTTGTTTCTTTGGGGTTAAGAGATTGGGGGAAGAAAGAGAGAGAAACCCTAGGAAATCCAGTGGAAGATGAGAGCAGGGACAGTTCAGATCAACTGGCACGACATCCAGCCGGTCCTATCCCTAGATTTCCACCCACAACTCGTCCTCTCGCCACCGGCGGTGCCGATCACGACATCAAGGTACACATCTGTTCCCCCTCCTACTTTTACCTTACTCGGGTCTCAAAAGATGGGATTTCGATTGATTCCAACAGACGCGTCTTCACTAATCGTGCAATAATTGAGGTAGTCGGCTGATTACATGGATTTTATGGGTTCAGTTTCCCTAATTTTCACTGCCGGAGGTTACATTGGTTGTGTCTCTCCCAACTTGGTTTGGATTTCATGTGGAATGATGAAAACCACAAAAATGTGATCTGTTTTTTTTAAAAAACATAGGTTCAACTTGCCACTGTTTCATCAGGAGTGATTCATTTAATAAACAATTTCATAGTGTTTGGAATGGTGAAATATTTAAAGTAAACATATCAGTGCGAATAGCTGGTACAACATGGTAGCGGAAGTTTAATAAAAATGTTTTAACTACCGATTCGATACTAGAAAACTGTTTGAATTGTTAAAACTACTGCATGTATTATGATGAATCAGCTTGAATTGTGGCAATGAGACCAGGACCATATTTAAAGTATAACCTTTTTATCTTTCTAAAGCCTCCAGCAATCCTATAATCCTTATTTTCGATTCTCTTATGTTGTGAAGGATAAAAGCTCCCAACTTTAACATTGAACCAGAAAAAATGCTACCATGTTCATCAGGTTAAGGGCATAGTTATGAATTGTTGTGTACTGAGAGAGTTATGGGGACTTTTTTTTTGTGGATGCCCTAGCTAATCAAGATCCCTCTCTATATGCCTACTTGTTGAGAAACTTTTGATTCATAATCTCCTTTGCAATATTTTTTTTATCCTTAAGTAAATATAATCTAAAACAAATATGAGTTATTCAGAAAAAAGGACACCCAAAAATGAGCATCCATTTTAAGGGAAAACCTTGTTTTAAGAGATAGTGTCTACAATGTAGCTTGGGACTTGCCTTGCCCTTGTACAGTTCCTTTTATGTTTTTATGATATTTCAGTTTATAGTTCATTCATATTTATATTAGTGAAAGAAAGACTGCTTACTCTGGCTAAAATATTGGCATCATTTTTTTAGATCTTTGATCAACACATTGCTATTTGTTCTATTGAGCTTTCAATGGATATGGTCATATTTTATCTGCAGCTTTGGGTTGTAACCTCAAATGAATTGCAAAAGAAACTTCCAGCAGTTGCCTATCAAAACAGCCTTTCTTATCATAGTTCTGCTATAATGTTATGCGGTTCTCTCCTTCCAGTAAGAAATTCCAGCTTAGCCTGCCTGACATAATTCAAAATCTGGTTAACAACATTATTGTATAGAGAATGAAGTTTGAAGCTACAATGCTTTAATCTAGATTTATGGAATTGTTTTTGTTGGTCAATCCTTTCTGCAGTCTGTGCAACTTTTACATTTTCTTCTCAAAAAAAAGTATTTTCCTTTTCTCTTGTCTAATAGATTCTGCATACAGTTTTATGCTTAGACCAAATAAATGCATATTATTGCAGTGGATGTATCTGCTCATGCGAGCAAACTTCAGAAAATTCGATGCGTGAATATAAATCATGGTGTATAACTATTTTATATGCTATATTAAAGTATGTTGCAAAGTTCTGATAGTTGTTATTGAGTCTCATTGTTCCATCACAATTGCTTCTCCCATTACTCAGACCCATTTGCATGACAATGAAGATTGGCACATGAAAGGTTCAATCATTTTTATATGTGCAGTCCAGTTGGTCAATTGTATTTATAGTGCTCCATAGGACCATATGTACTTATTTGATTAAAAGGAGAATGTGTAGCACTAGAGCAATCAATGGGCTAGGCCAAGCCAATGCCTGATTGGTATGGTGTAAAACCCCATTCTTAAGGCCAGTCTGGTTCAAAACTGGACTGAGGATGCCAGATCAATCCTGCCTGAGTCTGTGCATTTTATTGGGCTAGAATGGACTTGATTTGGGGCCAGCTGGATTTTACAGTGTAAATAAATCCATGTGTAAATATTTTATATGCTATAGTTAATTGTGTTGCAAAGTTCTGATGGTTGTTATCATGTCTCCTAGTTTCATCATAATTACTTCTCCCATTATTCAGTTATCTTTGCATAACAATGAAGATGGGAACATGAAAAGTTTAATCACTGTGTCAGTCCACCAAGATTTTTGATATGTATGATCTGGTTGTTCAATTGTATTTATAGTGCTCTAGAAGACAATATGTTTCCATAAAAGGAGAATGTAAGCCAACGCCTGATTATGATGTGGTGTTAAACCCTATTCTTGAGGCCGGCCTGGTTCAAAACTGGACCGAAGACCAATCATGCCTGAGTCTCTGCATTTTATTGGACTAGAATGGGCTGAACTTGGGGCCAGCTGGATTTTACAGCCTAGCACCTAAGCCCAGGCCTGAATTTTCTTTGTTCATTCCTTTGTGCCACTTTGGCTGGCTTGGCTTATGTATACCTAATAAATAAATGTAAAAATCACCATGCTTCGCAGTACAGAAATCCCAAAAGTTTTGCCAAATCCTAAAATTTTTCTAGTTCTTAATGTTAATATATTCTTCTAATACTAGTGGCATGTGAATTTTTGCTAACATGTTACAGTATGTATAATTTTTAAAACATTCATGAATTATTTATGATTTATCCATGAATTATTCGAGAACATGAATTGTTGCCATCACCCAGATTTTAATTTCCATGCCAAATTATTTGGAAAGTATGAATTTGTGAGCATGACATAATGTTACCAACAAGGACCATCATGTAATATATGTGCAGATGCACAGCTGCAATTGTTTTGCATGTGCAAATGTGTCTGTATGTGTGTGCATATGTGGAAAGCGGTACTGCAAACTGTGATGAATTCATTAATTTCCCGGTCTTCATTATGGAAACTCTTTAGCATCTTGACGAACAACCTTCCAGTTCATGATGCTGCTTATATCATCTTTGCATCTTGATGAGTGGGCAATCAACATGCTGGGACTCTATTTGAGGTTTTTGCATATTTTCTTTGCAAGCCGTAGTTATTACTACATATATGAGATTGAGTCAATTGCACTACATGATGAATGTTTCCAGTTACATTCTATACTTACGGAAACCAATCTTGACTATTGAATTTTTAAGAATAATAGGTCTGGTTTTGACTTCAAATTTTGAGAAAGAAAGTATAGTCAAAAGGCCTACCTGAAGGTTTTTTTTTTTTTTTAAATCATGCTTTGACATAAACAATAGTTTTCATTGTACAAACTGCCTCTTCTCGTTGCCATCCTCCATTTAATGCCATGAACTTATATCTTGTTTTCAAGATAAAGGTCTTTTGTGCAATCCTTTTATTTCATGCCTATAATGAGCAATGACTTTCTTTTTTGTATTTTTGCAGGAGAACACCTTGCATCCAGTGCCGATGGTATGTATTTAAGGATACTTTCATTAATCAGTGGATGTTCGCTAGTATCCTCATTGTTAAATATGCATTTCTTTAAAAAGCAAATAGGCCTTGATGATATTTGGCTAAACCAAACATCTTCTCATATTATTTTAGATATCCATGTTATTACTCCTTTTTGAATTGCAGGAGGTGAAGTAGTCATTTGGAAATTACGCTCCATGGATGATGGCAATACTTGGAAAGTATTAAAGATATTATTGTAAAATCTATTCCTTTCTTGATAGTGTTCTATTTGTAATAAGCATTAATTTTAGGCTAAATTACAGGAATGCCCCTTCATCTTTAGTTCAATTTCACTTACGTCCTCTCAACTTTAAAAGTATCAAATTAGCCTTTCAAATTTTTGAGATATTTCAAAATAGTCCTAATATTTATCTTCATAACGGAATGATGTCATGTGGCCATTATATGATACCATTATTTTATAAAATGACCAAACTACCATTATCCCCATCTCTTTCCTCATCTCTAATTGCTTCCCTCCTCCTTCATCGTTGGTGTTCTTCCTTCTCCCTTTTTCTCTCCTCTCTTTTCTCCTCACCTATTTCTTCTCCTCATTCTCCTTCTTCAAGCTTGTCCATGAGCCCTTCGCTCTATGACGGCTCCCTCTACCTCCATTTATTTCTCGTCAGTGACCCCTCTTTCCACCTCCTCTCCTTCTTCTTCACCCATTTCTCCTCTTTATCTTCCCCCTCCATGATGGCTCCCTCCACCTCCATCCATTCTTTGCTGGCGACCTCTCTTTTCTTCTCCTTCCCTTCCTCCTCATCCACTTCTCATCCTCATCCTTCTCTTCCTCCAACCCTATCCATGAGCCCTCTCCCTCAATAGCAGCTCCCTTTACCTCCACCCCTTCTTGCCAGCAACCTATTATTTTTCCTCTTCCTCCTCCTCCTCATCTCCTTCTCCTTCTCATTGTCCTCCTTCAAAGCCACCCATGAGTCCTCCCTCTTCATGATAGTTTCCTCTACCTCCATCCATTTCACATTAGTGGCCCCTCCTTCCCCTTTCATTTCCTCCTTACCCACTTTTCCTTCTTATTCTCGTGCTCTAAATCCACCCATAAGCCCTTGTTAGAAAATCGGATAGGCAGCATGTGTATATTTTAAAACTCTTTTTGAACGCAACAGAAAATAAAATGGGTTAAACCCTTTAACCCCACATGCATAAAATCAAATCTAATCCTACCCAAGTCCAGAAAAAAAACAAACATATAATCTGGAATTTAAAAACAAGTATGAGATCGAATCTCAATACCTTAGCGTGGGTAGATATTCACCGCTACCGATGATCATAGATCGTAGATGCTCGAGCCGCACAAATGTCCGACCTCTACGGATATCCATCAGGATCAATCTCGAACCGATCTTCTCGTAGTAGATTCTTCTTTTCCAAGTAGAATTTCAGCCTTGAGAACTTAGATTAACTTTTTGATCTAGACTGCGGGATCAACTCTTTGATCTGCAGCTTTCTTCTTCTTCTCTTCGTTTTTCACTTTTGAAGACAAATCATCTCTACCTTTTGGCATGTGGAAAGTGGGACGCCTAAACCTTGGGCGTGGAAGAGAAGAGAGGGAGGAAGGGAGGCATGGAGAAGGGAGAGAGAGACTTTTTGTTTTACCAAAATTCTTCTTAGAAACTCTAGAGACCTCTTTATATAAGCTCTACTTTGACTCATAATAGAAATCTAATTATCTTAGAAAGATACATCCTTATCTCATAAGAATACTCTACCTTTTTAATCTGATTTTTTTCTAATAAAATCAGATATAATTGGCATATTATCAGTCCCTTTATGTAGGTACAAAGGGCGCCCCACCTCATATAAGACAGATAGTTTGGGGTGCCAACACTTGGCACCCCTTAGGGGTTTCTTGACATATGAGAGGGGGCGTAGTCCCTCTCTCTCTTCTCCACGCCAATCCACAAGAAGGGGGCGGGCCCCTCTTACCATATTTAGGGGGTTGGCGCCCCCTGGTCTTGCCAAAAAGAGGAGGCGCCTCCCATTTTTCCATCTATTCCACATGCTCACTTAGAGATAATTAGGAGATAATGAAGAGATAATATTAGGATAATTTATACTAACTCATTGACATTATCCAATTCTCTTGGGCTCACAATTAAGAGCCCAATTAAAATCCAAATGGATTTAGGTTAGGTTCAAGGCTATGGACTTGATCAAATCGAAGTTCCGAGAAGAATTAGGTTTAACCATGTGCTAGCATGGTTTACTTAAATCCAATAAGATTTCAATAAATCCTAACCCACTTAGAACTTCATAAGCTCAATGGACAAATTCGAGATTTAATCCGTTAATGTATGATCCCATAGATTTCATTCTATCTGGTAATGAGATATATTGTGATCTCCATCATAATATCATCGAAACTCTTTTTGATGGATTGGAACAATTTCAATTCTACCCTTTGAGGGCCATCGATCATCAAGATGACGTCCGATGAGTCTCACAATCCACCAGTGATACCTAGCAGTATATAATGGCAACCCAGTAGAATAAAAGTACGAAATCTTAGGTGCAGTTACCGTATGATTTAGTCCTTCTATCGTGAGTTCCAACTTGACGGAGGTCATAGAGAACTCGTCAGATCTCATCGTCAGTCATATGTTAGATTGGTTCGACTCAAGTTCATTTGTGAATCTCGTGAAAATTTTTTTCCAGTATTCACACTTGCTTTGGTCGAAGACTTTCTGAACTCAGTCTCGCAAATCGCATAGGATTTTTTTTTTCTATCAAGATCGATAGATTCCTTCTAGGTGCATCTTATTCCAAACAGCGAATCTGAATCTACTGAAGTCAACATACACAGTAAGGACCTGAATGGTTAGAAACCAAAGAAACGTGCAGTCAAACTCAGTAGTCTCGCTGCGAATAGCCAATGACACCGCAGGTCAAAGGATCACTCACACTACTACAGCATCGAGAAGACTACTGAGAGTGAGTAGACATCCATGTGATTTTCATGTTGGTCACGCTCAGTGCAAGTTGTTCTCTAACAATCACCCGCACCCTCACTTCAGTGTCTCTACACTGCAGACCCGAGACTTATCTACCCACAAGGGGGTGAACCGTGCACCGATCTCGAATGGATTGATCACTGTCGTCCGTGACGATTCTTTGATCGAAAGTATTTAGAAATTAACTACTAATTAATGTATGTCTCAAATTTTTAACACTTTAAGAATATACAAAAATAATTTTTATTAATTTTTAGAACAAGTCATGGACACATAAATATGATTGGAATGAAAAAATCCTTTATTGATGATAAAAAGATTACAAGTACAAGTTTAAGTCCTGAAATTACATAATATGTCAGCCAACAATTGGCTTCTAGGGCATAAATCCAACAAACTTCCACTTGACCTAAAGCCAATTGGTCATATACATAAGACCCATTTTCTCAAGGTGAGCTTCGATCTTCTGCTGGTTGAGAGGCTTAGTCAGTGGGTCTGCCATGTTCAATGCAAAGTTGACTCTCTGCACCTCGATGAACTTCTTTTCGAGGTATTCGCGGATGATGTGAAACCGCCGCTCTATGTGCTTGGATTTTTGATGAGACCTGAGCTTCTTAGTAAGGGCTATGGCGTCGTTGTTGCCACAGTGCAGTGCAATGGCATCTGATGGCATCACACTCAGCTCCGCAACGAATTTCTTGAACCAAAAGGCTTTCTTAGCAGTTTCAGAGGCGGCGATGTACTCGGCTTCTATGATCGAATCTGCAATGATCGACTGCTTGAAACTCTTCCAGTTAACCGCACCACCATTGCATAAGAAGATACACCCCGATGTAGACTTTCTATCATCGACATCAGCCATAAAGTCTGAATTGGTGTATCTCTCAACTTTCAGCTCTGATCCTCCACTAAAGACCAACATCAAATCCTTAGTCCTTCTCAGGTACTTAAGGATGTTTTTAACAGCAATCCAGTATTCTTCACCTAGATTCGTCTGATATCTGCTCGTGACACTCACAGCAAGTGCTATATCAGGACGTGTACATAACATGGCATATATGAGGCTTTCTATTATCGAAGCATAAGGGATCTTGCTCATGCGTTGGATCTCTTCAGGTGTGTCAGGGCACATCTTCTTGGAGAGATGAATGCCATGTCCAAGGGACAAAAGATCTCTCTTAGAGTTTTTCATGCTGAACCTCTTCAGCACCTTCTCAATGTGCATTCGCTGTGAGAGTCCTATCATTCTCTTAGATTTATCTCTATAGACCTTTATACCAAGAATGTAGGAAGCTTCTCCTAGATCTTTCATGACGAACTCTTTCGACAACCATACTTTGACCGACGTCAGCATGTTAATATCATTCTCAATCAGGAGGATGTCATCCATGTACAATACAAGGTATGTGACAGCGCTCCACTGATCTTTTTGTACACATACGGCTCCTCATTTTTGATGAAATCAAACATTTTGATCACATCATTGAAGTGAGTGTTCCAACTCCGAGATGCTTGCTTGAGTCCATATATGGACCTTTATAGCTTGCAGACCTTGTGGTCACTATCACTGGATATAAAATCTAGAGGCTGCTCCATATAGATATCTTCCTCAAGATATTCATTTAGGAAGGTAGTTTTCACATCCATCTACCAAATTTTATAACCATGAAAGATTGCTATCGCAAGTAGAGTATGGATGGATTTTAGCATGGCTACGGACGAAAAGATTTCATGATAGTCAATACCTTCGCATTGACTATAATCTTTCACTATTAGCCTTGCCTTATAGGTCTCTACCTTACCATCTGATCCAATTTTTTTTTGTAAATCCATTTACACAATAGATACAATACCTTCAGGTGGATTTACTAAGGACCCAATCTGGTTGGAATGCATGGGGTCAATTTCTGACTTCATCGCTTCCATCCATTTTTCGGAGTCTATATCTAACATTGCCTCATCATAGGTCTTGAGATCATTCCTAATGTCCCTATCTCCCACAAGAAACGCTTCCTCTAAATCCTCTGTAAGAATACCTAAGTACCTTTCAGGAGGACGGAAGATCCTACTTGATCTACGAGGTGGAAAGGTATCACATCTACTAGCTCATTATTGGGTTTAGATTCTTGGACTTGATGCTCTTCAGAGATTTTCTCTTCGAACTCAATCTTCCTCCCACTGCTTCCATCTTGGATAAACTCTTTTTTCAAGAAGATGGTATAACGACTCATAATTATATTGTGATCCTCAGGAAGATAGAAGTAGTATCCCATGGTTTCTTTAGGATATCCTATAAAGTGAGTCCTAAAGGACCTAGCTTCTAACTTGTCCGTCTGCTGTCGCTTGACATGTGTCGGACATTTTCAAATCTTGAGGTATTCAAGAGTTGGCTTCTGACCATGCCATAACTCATAAGGTGTGGTAGGAACGGATTTAGAGGAAATCTAATTCAAAAAATGAATCGCAGAAAGTAAAGCATGTCTCCAGAGAAAAACAGGAAGGTCTGTGAAGCTCATCATGGATCGGACCATATCTAATAAGGTCCGATTTCTCCTTTCGGATACCTGATTGAGCTGAGGTATCCACTGTGAGACTATGCCATTATCCTTGAGATAGATCCGAAATTCTCCACTAAGGTATTCCCCTCCTCGATCTGATCGAAGAACATTTATGGATTTTTCGATCTGTTTTTCTACTTCATTTCTGAACTCTATGAATTTTTCAAAAGCTTCAAACTTTCGGTGCATCAAATACACAAACCCATATCGTGAATAATCATCAGTAAAGATTATGAAATAGATATAGCCACCCCTGACTTGTACATCGAATGGACCACACATATCAGTATGTACCAGAGCTAATATCTCAATGGTCCTTTCTCCTTATCCTACAAAGGGCAGCTTGACCATTTTTTCTGGAAGACACGATTCACAAACTGGATAAGACTCAAAAGTCAATGGTCCGAGAAGATCATCTTTCTCCAGTTTGTTGAGTCTGCTTTTTCCAATATGGCCTAGCCTAAGATGCCATAGATACTTTTGGCTAATCCCATCTCTAAGTCTCTTAGACTCTATGGCATTCACAACTTGTTTGTTAATATTTACACTCACATCCATATGCAAATGGTAAAGATCGTCAATCAAAAAAGCACGTGCAACAACTTTATTTTCGAAATAAATTGAACACATGTCTTTATTGAAATGAAAATTATAGTTATCTTGTGCCAGCACAGAGATAGAAATCAAATTTCTACTGGCTACAGGTACATAATAACAGTCTTTCAAAATTAAACTAAGTCCTAACGGTAGTCGTAGAGGATAGGTTCCGACGGCCACAGCAGCAACTTTTGCTCCATTGCTGATCTGGAGAGTGATTTCGCCTTCCCTCAGCCCTCTTACTTCTTCAAGATCCTGCATAGAAGTGCACAAATGGGCACTTGAACCAGAATTTAGAACCCAACTAGAAGAAGAGGAAACCGTTAGATTAGTTTCAATAACGAGCAATTCAGATGTAACTTCAAAAGGTCTATCCTTCTTCTGGCTCTTGACAGTCGTCAGGTAGGCCGGATAGTTCCTTCTCCAGTAGCCTTCGACGTTGCAATGAAAACACTTTTTCTTATCATCGGTCTTCTTCGAAATCTATTTCTTGGGCTTGGCCTCGATCTTCTGCTTCCTTGCAGGCTTCTTCTTCTTCTTAAAAAAAATTTTTCTTTTGGAGGAAGTCTGCTCCACAGCCAGAATTGTGCCTTTTGAACTCTTCAAGGTGCCCTCTACTGTTACCAGCATATTCAATAACTCAGGTAAAGTGCTATCGATTTTATTGATATGATAGTTCATAATGAACTGTCCATACGAATCAGGAAGAGACTGGAGGATCAGAATCACCAGTAATTCCTTGTCCATGTTCATCCCAAGCTTCTGAATCTCCTCTATGTCCTTGATCATTGTCAAACAATGATCATTGACGGATTGTCCATCACGCATCTTAGCTTTGAAAAGTCTTCGGGAGACCTCAAAGCAAGCTGTGACTCTACTCACCATACAATTCTTGCAAGTGAGTCAGCATCTCTCTGGCAGTCCTCATGTCTTCATGCTGTCGCTGAAGATCATTGGACATGGATGCTAATATGTAACACTTTGCCTTGTTATCTTTGTCCATCCATTTTTCAAGTGCGGCTCGTTGATCAGGGGATGGATGAGCAAGTAACACAGGTGCATCCTAGTTTAGGACATGGGTGAGTTTCTCGGAGCTGAGAACAATTCTCAGATTCCGGAGCCAGTCTTTGTAGTTGGTCCCGGTCAACCTGTTAGTATCGAGGATACAGGCTAAGGGGTTGGTACTCGACATTGTTATCTGCAGAAAGAATAATTTTTAGTTAGATATTTGTACTTGTAAACTTGTTTGTTCTAGAAACTTTAAAAACAAACAAGGGCTCCCATTATTTTTTCGAATTTTCCAAACTCGTCGGATGGAGAAACAGAAACCTATATGCAATCGGTTTCAAGTGGGTATTGTGGTCCCATTAACCTATACACATCTCACCTAACAGTTATTGGTGAATACAGATCAATGAATGACAAACTTTATCCATTGCTTCACTAAGCAAGATGCAGTAGGCTTGGTCTTTAAGTCCTGTGGCCTCACCTAACAGTTATTGGCACATTTCTTAGTTAAGTCAGACCCATCGTTCACCAGTGGGTGCAAAGCCGTCATTGGGACCCTCACCAACAATTATTGGGTCCAACCCCATCTCTACTCTGGAACATTAAATGTCAATAGAGTGGTTGTATATTTCTGATGCAACCGAACCACTATAACCAGCTGAGAACGATCAACGTCAGGAAGGCACCCACATCTCTATAACGATGGAAGACCTCTAGACTTAATATTTAGTGATGAGATTTAGGTTTAGATCTCTTCTAAATCAACAGATTTGACATCCAATTGATCAAATTCAGATTAGCACATCAACATGTTTAACCAGCCTAGTTGGCATGGGTGAACTCAGTCAACAAGTAACCTAACACGAAACTGAATCTTCCAAGATGGCCAGGTAAGTTAAGATGTGTGGGGTCCCCCGTTGTTTTCCTTAGACACCAATCAAAATTGGCCAGGTTAGGCTTTTAAGGCACAAATCCAACAGCCTCTCCTTCCATGGCGGCTCCCTGCTCTGCCCCTTCTCATTGGCAACCCATCCTTCCCCTTCTTTTCCTTTTTTCTTCTCTCCTCATCGTCTTTCTTGTCCAAGTCCGCCTATGAGCCCCCCCTCTACGATGGTTCCCTCCACCCCTTCTTACCTGATCCCTTTTTCTCTCTCTTTCCCTTCCTCCTCACCTTCTCCTTCTCCAATCTTGTTCACAAGGCCTTTGATGCTACCCTACCCCTCCAAGCTGACCTTTGCGATCCCACCCTCCCCCTTTATGGTGGCTCCCTCACCTCCACCCCTTCCTTGCTGGCGACCCCTCTTATATGGGAGAGGGGCATTGATGTAAATTGAAATGGCAAGCTAGCATCATTTATTGGTAAGTGAATGGTAGAATCACTTTATAACATCTTAAAAACTTGAAGGGCTAGTTTGACATTTTTTAAAATTGAGAGGGTATAAATGAAATTGGGTTAACGTTGAGGGGATGTTCCTATAATTTATCCTTAATTTTATTTCTCTTATTTTGACTTTCTGCATTTGATTTCAATGCAAGGATGTTCTTGACCTTCAGTGGTCTGCCGATGGATATATTATTTTTGGTTCAGTGGATAACTCTTGCATAATATGGGATGTCAATAAAGGTACGTGGAATGACAAATGATTTCTATTTTGTTAGTTTGGATTCTGTGACTGCTTACATGATCTCATCTATTTTACAACGCTTTAGGCTCAGTTCGTCAAATTTTGGATGCCCCATTTGCATTATGTTCAAGGTGTTGCGTAGGATCCTTTAGGTCACTATGTCGCTTCCCTTATCTCAGACCAGTCTTGCCAGTCTATGTGAATAAACCTCAACCTAAACTCAAGGGCTGTGAGAAAATGAATTATATTTGCCAGCATGATCTTACAAATGAGCCATAAAAGCTTGGTGATTCAAAGGTTTGTTTGCTGTAGAATATTACTTGCTTTTTCCTTATTAAGTGATCTGATTATAATAACATATTGTCCTTTCTTTTCAGCCTCCACACCTAACGCTCATTTGTTTCGCAATGAGACATTGCCATCCTTCTTCCGGAGATTGGCATGGTCCCCTGATGGATCATTTTTAGAAATGCCTGCTGGTGTTTGTCTAAATACAGTGCAGACAGTGTATATTATCACCATCTTTAAAACGTTATGATCATGTTGAAATCATTCTTTAACATTTGTAAGTGGCGGGTCTTTAATTAAGCATGTGATTTAATAGTTTTAAAGTATCCTGTTTTGGCATCTTCAGCAACTGTCTCTTGTAAATTTTCTTTTCAAAATATAGTTCAAATCTGTTCAAACTAATTATCTCTTGGATTACGATAGCTACTTATAATAAATATAAAACCACCAGGTCTGATAATCCCCCAAAAATGCAACCTATGACAATTAGAGTTCAGGGATTATGTCACACTTGCAAAGAAAACTGCTTAGGTAACTTCTGCTGCTAAACTTAACTGGCCTCTGCCTGCTCCAGAAACTTTGCACTCCATCAATTCCACATCATGACAGTCACTTCCTGAAGCACATGCTACTCCAAGTTTTTAAATATTGTGGGACAGGGCCATCCCAGTTTCAAATATATATTAGTCTGTTAACATGTGTGTGTTGAAGTCAGATGTTTGGCTTCTATTTGTTTATGCATATTCTCACATGCATTATAGGTTAATCTCCTTAGATAATTTAAGTGATTTTAAAATAAAACAGAGTGGAGCCATTGATAGTGCAATTTCTTCCAACTGTTTTATGTAATTTTCTTACCGTTGACTTTAGTGCAAACTTATGTACAGTTCTTGCACAGTGATGAGCTGAGGTTGTGCATGTCATTCTGGTATACTCGACCACATGACCGTCTTTCATTGTTTAAGTACCTACCCGTGCTCCTTGTTCTGATGTAATCTGGTTTCTTCCTCTTTTCCATATGAAATTATGAATATTGATGTTTTTCTTAGTCCTTAAATTCTTGCAATTCTCTAATCTCCCATTTCATAGGGCCATTATGTTCATCATCTGGGCTTGTTTCCACCTTAAAATGAATATTACTTGTAATAGGATGAGGCTTGATCATCCTTTTATCTTGTGATTGTGGAATTATGATGGGTACTTTGGTTTAAAATCAGCCAGACAGTTGATCACCATTGTTTGGTATTTTTGCTGTATCTGGATGCACAAATCATTCACGTTCAACAACTTTAATCCATGTGCCCTGGTGGGAATTGATTGTTCTGGTCATGGAATAGGATTTTAGGGGCATATGGATGGTCGGGTAAGTCCATCCTAGACAGATTGCCTGACTGGAGATGGATTTATGAAATTATGGTGGTTCTACAGACCTACCATAATCCTGGACAATCACCATATAGTTGGGATAAGATTTGCAAATTCCAGTTGTCTCTGTGGGATTCTTTATTTGCTTTCTATTTTCTCCTTCCATAGATTACTTGGCTTTTCTTTAGAAAAAATGGTGATCTAAAATATAGTCTTGGAGCTGTCATGAACAAAGAATTTAATTTTCTTGATGCTCTGGATATAGGTAAAAGAATTGCAATATTATCATGATGAAACAGGGAGAGGATTTTCATAAAGGTTTACGACTTCTAAATTATTGGAATTACAAAATTATCAGTTTGGTAAGAAGCTTCCAATTTGATAGGATTAATGGAAGTGGTGAGTGGAGGACAGAAATTTACCGCTTTACTGAGGTCTAAGTTGCCTGACAGTAATTAAAAGAACAAAGATATGATAAGGTCCAAAACACTAGTGTATCTAAATTTCGAGCCATTGGTGTTGGTTACATTTGGACAAAGTCTTTGTCCATATCTTGATGTAGCATGAGATTCATTTCTTGTGGTGTACTTCATTAGCATAAAAGGAACATCAGCTTGAGTGTTACAAATTTTATAATTTCTTTTGCCCTCAGTTTGGTTGGTCAATGAACCCTGGATGAGGTGGTTGTCTATGTGCTATCTCTGCCTAATATTCATTTTGATATGTCTGCACTAGATGGTATGGCAAGCTTAGTCAATGGTTGGTATTCAGCAGATAACAGTTTGCCCTCATGCATGGAACTCATATCTACGTGTTATATCCCTTAAACACTGTTAACAAAATGGCCAAAAATAATCTTTTTTTAACAGTTAATTTTGGAATTCTAGTATTGTAATTTTCTTCTGAGAAAAGTGAACCTGTGATTTTGACATGGTATGACAGCTCTCCTACCAAGCACAAATTTTCTTTTTGTTCTTTTGTCATTGCTATAATTTTGCCATTTAGGGATACTGGTGGTGAGGTAACGAATCCTTTTTTTTTTCTTTTTATCTCTTGATCTGGTTGCAGACCAAGCCGAAAATGCTTCTGCAGTTTTTTGAAATACCTTCATGGATTGTCATAAAAGAGAGAATTTCTAACAGATTTTTTTTTTTAATTTTCATTCTATTTAGCTCTTTCAACTGCTTGATCTGAGCAGTTCAAACCAATGTAAACCACTTTGTGATGCTCACTGCTGTTGTTTTCACCTTTTCAGGCATATATGAATATTCCTCTGCATCTGAAGCAGTTAATCCTGCATATATAATCTCAAGGAGAGATCTTTCAACGTAAGAAAGCTTATTTTTCTATTGGCAAAATTCATCTTAATCCACTCTTCTATCATGGCAAGAATCAGAAAATCAGAATTTAATTTTTCTAGAAATCCTGTTGCTCAGTCACTTTTCTGGTTGATCTTTCTGTGGAGGAGCATAACTGTTCCAATGAGGCCATGAGATTAACTACTCTGTGTATCCATGCAATATATATGATTCCCACAGTTCCAACTGAGACATGCTAACTACGCAGCCAGCCAAGATCCACTATCGGATCCCTTTAATGGTGCAAACCATGTTTATGTTTTTATTGTATGGGTTTCCATATACAATAGTTCACATGGAACCAATCAAACTAGTTGATATGTTGTTGTGGTACTCAAGCACTCTAGCTTTTATGTTCAGATCAGATATTTGTGCGAAAATCTGGAAACAAAAAAAAAAAAAAAGGAAAAAAGGGCTGAAAAAATATTTTATTGTGACAGCTGTTTTTCTGATCTTACAGGCCCTCTGTACAACTTCCAGGGGCCAACAAACCCATTGTGGCTGTATGCTTCTGCCCCATTCTTTTCTGTTTGCGAGGTTCTGACCCAGGTATTTGTTACTTTATAGATCATATCGTGCAGTATATATTTTATCATATAATATTGGGGCTGAGCTATCTGTCTTGAACATGTGCAGCTAGTTTCTTTAAACTCCCTGATGGTGTTATTTTTGCTGTGGCATCCTTGAACTCTCTCTACATATATGATACAGAAAGTATGCCTCCAATAGCAATATATGCTGGACTGCATTATGCAGCATTACTGCTATAGCATGGTGATTACCCCCATGCTTCACTGTTGGCAAAGCTTTTTCACATTAGTTTTGTTTCAACGATTAGCCTTACATTTCGTATACCATATTGAGGCTTATTTTACCTCTTTTATGTTCTTGCAAGGTCTTCTGATCCTAAGCACCTTGCATTTCCTCACGAGATGGATACTGTGTTAGATGTATGTCCTAGAAGCCAATTGTTGACCGACATATTATTTATTCTATGACATAAATTTATATTTAAACTATTGATTTAATCAATAAAGGAAATTTTTTTTTCTATTCAAGTGTTATGTTTCTTGAATCATCTTTGGAATTGATGTTACGATACATATTCTCAATTATTGAGAATTAGAGGTATGTATGATCGATTTCTAAATTACTCCGATTATAGGATAGTTATGAGGATGATGATCGATCTAGATAGATCGATACCCGGTTCGCTTCTTTCGGGATAGATGAATATCTAATATACGGTGTAGAAATATTGAGCGGCAAGTGCGGATAGTTGTTAGAGAACAACTAATACTGAGTGTGACCATATGAGAGATCACATGAATTTCTATTCAATTGTAAGTGATCATCTCGATGCTGTAGTTGTGTGACTGATCTTTTGACCTGCGATATCACATTTGCTCGCAGTAAGGCTACTGTAGTTTGACTACACATAAGCATTGATTCGATTATGAATCTTTATAGTGGATATTGATTGCAGTTGATTGAGCTGTAGGAGCAAGGTGTGCATCTAGATGGGATTTATCGATCTTGATAGAAAGTAGTCCTATGATATTTGATAAGCTGAGTCCATAAGTCTATGGCCATAGCACTGTGATTGATGGAAAAGAGTTTCATTTGGAATCATTATTGGATTTGAGCTGATCGGATCTAACATATGACTGATGATGAGGTTTGACGATTTATCCATAATCGACTATCTAGTCGGAACTCATTATAGAGGGACTATCACACATTAACTATATCAAGAGGTTCTTTTTCGATTCTGCTGGATTGCCATTACATATTGCTAGATATCACTAGTGGATTGTGAGAGCTCAGTAGGATCGTTTTGGATCAATGATCCTAGTCGAGTTAGAGTGAAACTGACCTACTGAAAGGAGTTTCAGTGATATCTATGATAGAGATCATGGTATGTCTCACTACTAGTCAGAATTGAACTTATGGGGTCACACATCAAAGGGAGAATACCTAGATTGGTTAAATTGGGCTTATGAAGCATCAATTTATATGGATTTAGAGAAATCCTATTGGATTCATATTTACCTTGCTAGCACTTGGATAAACCCAATTTCTCTTGTGGTTAGTTTGCTTATATGATAAGTATTAGTCAATTCCTACATTTGATTTGAACCTAATTGAATTTGATTTAATAGGCTCCAATGGTTGGGTGCTTAATTTATAGCTTGAATTAAATCAAGAAAGAGTTTTTTGATTTTCTTGATTGAAAATTCATCTTGATTTGATCAAGAACCCTTGAATAGAACTATGTGGGCAGATTAGAGTATGTTTAATTGGGTCCTATATGATTGGACGTCCAAGCCCAATGTGGGTGTGGATCTAAGCTAGGTGGCACCCCTTTGATTTAGTCCAAGAGGTTTTAGGCTAGGGTTTCTAATATGATTAGAAGAAGGGATCCTAATTTGATTAGGACTCCCTTATGTTGTCTATTTAAAGGATCCTAGCCCTACCCGTCAAAAAAATCTCATAATTTCTTTCCTTGCGCCGCCCTCACTGTGCCCAACGCCCTCTCTCCTCTCTCTAGGCGTCTTCTCTCTTGGATCTTGGAGAGAGATGGGCGGCAACATCTTGTTGGTGTCAAAGATGGACGCCACAAAATTGGAGTTCTTCTTCCTCTCAAGTTTGTTGGGAGATTGTTACAACTATTCTTGATTAGTTCTTGTTTAGTTGAGGATTAAGAAAGGTTTTTGGTTTTTTCAAGAATCAAGAAAAAAAAGATCAAATAAGGGTTTGTTCATTCAAGAATTAAGAAAAAGGATCAAGGGTTGATCCCTATCAGGCTTGGTTCAAGCCTATTCAGGTTTGAGTTCAAGTGAGTTATTTTTAGAGGAGCCAATCCAGATCGGCTCTGTGGATATCGTAGAGCGGGATACTTGTGTTGCTGATTCAAACCTGCTCAATCCCAAGATTCAGAGATTGAATTGGATTCAACCTCAGTTACAGATTTGAGACAAAAGGAAAGCGATTCAGGTATGCAACTTGATCACAGGCTTTTATTTATTTCACTAAAATCAGTTTATGTTAATTTCAGTATATGAACTAGATCTATAGGTGTTTCACATGATGAATGCATGTTAGATTAAAATTGTTTTAATTTGATTTTTCGCTGCATTTTGGATTTAGAAAATTTTTGAAATCTACATGCACTAACATCTGTAGAAATCTAACAGTGGTATCAGAGCCACATGTTATATGTATGAAAGTAGCACAAAAATTTTGAAAATTATTTTTCAAATTCTGTTTTAGTTCATACATGCGATGTATGTGTTTATGTTTAGATCTGAAAAGTGTTTTAGTTCTGATTTTTAATCATATATGTAATATATGAAAGTATGCGTAGGTTAGAAATTAAATTTTTGCGATTTAATTTTTCGTATATGCGATATATGATGGTATGTTTAGATCTAAAATTGATTTCGGAAAATCTTGAAATTTTTCATATATATGATATATGATTGCATGCATGTTTGAAAATATTTTGAGAATCAAAATTTATTTTTATGCAATGAATTTAGATCTGAAAATTATTTTTATGATCTGAAATTAGTGTGTACATGAATCATTGGGCATGGATAGTTTTTGCATTTGGTTATGTAATTGGATTGCATTTTAATTATAATTCTACAAGTGTTGTAGATTGAGTCGATTAAACCCATATGTACAATTGAGTCAATCTAAAGATCTAATTTGGCTTTATGGCTCGAACCCGATTACCTAAGCTGATAAATGAAACCAATAAACTATTTGGTGTTTAGGTAAGTTTGATCGATAGTTTTATTGGGAGGCTATTCACCTAGACAATTTTGCTTACGATGAGTTAATGGCATATCCTTCCATCGATCTCATTTGGCCAATTGGATGATTGAGTTCATTAGTTGTTAAGACATTTTGGTTTATCCCATGCTAGTTAGATCGGTCATGTGATGATTGATTAGATGAGGCCTAACTAAACCTCTCCAATCAATATTAAGCCTTATGGTCTTCCATTGTTGTAGAAGTACGGACGTGCTACTGGCGTTGACTGTTCTTGGCTGTTACAGTGGTTCAGTTGCATCGTAACACGCAACCACTCTACTAGCAAAGAGTTGCTCAGGGTAAAGATGGGTTGGGCCCAATATGTGTTATCTGAGGGACTCAACGACGGTTTCACACCTACTTGTGAACAGTGGGTCTGATTTAACTAAGGAGTGGGGCAATGTGTTATCTGAGCTTACATGACTTAGAGACCAAGTCGCTTAATATATTTAGAGAAGCATCTGGGCAAAGAGTTTCCTATGTATCGGTGTGCGTGTCACCAATAACTGTTAGGTGAGGTGTAGGCATCGGTGGGATCACAGCATCCACGAGAAATCTTGCATTGATGGCGTCAGATTTTCGTTTTTCATCCGGAGAGTATCAAATCTGAAAAAATAATAGGAGTCTATTTGCATTTAAAAGTTTTAGAGTAAATATAATTTTAAGTACAAATATCTAACTAGAATCTCTACTCTCGCAGATAAACAATGTCGGCCTCTAACCCTCTAGCCTACATCCTTGAAATCAACCGTTTGACTGGCATAAATTTTAAGGACTGGCTTAGAAACCTCAAGATAGTCCTGATATCTGAGAAAATTGGATATATACTCGACCAACACACTCCAGCTTTACCAGCCCATCTTACAGCAGACAAAGAGCTGCTCTGGACAAGTGGATGGAGGATGACTTTAGGATAAAATGTTATGTGCTGGCTTCCATATCAAATGAATTATAGAGTCAGTATGAGCACATGCCACTGCCGTGCCATGATCACTTATCTGCAAGAGTTGTACGGTGAGCAGAGTCAGGCTGCATGCTTGAATTGTCAAGTGGTTGTTCAATATGAGGATGCCGAGGGGCAGTCTGTCCACGATCATTGGATGATAATGATTAAGGACTTTGAGGAGCTTGAGAAGCTCGGGCTTATTATACAGAAGGAGTTGAAGGTGGATTGATCCTCCAATCTTTACTAATTCGTATGGGTAGTTTATCGTAAACTATCATATAAACAAATTGGACTCTAATTTACTCGAGTTGGTCAACATGCTAGTCACTGCTGAGGATACTTGAAAAGTTCAAAGGGCTCTGTTCTTGCTGTTGAGCGGAAATCATCCAAAAAAAGTCTCAAGAAAAAAAAAGAATAAGCTGCGAAGAAGCAGAAGAAGGAGAGCAAATCTAAAAGGACACTCCGAAGAAAGCTGTGAAGAAGGGAAAGTGTTTCAGTTGCAACTCCGACGCCATTGGAGGATAAACTGTCATCTTACCTGAAGAGCCTAAAGATGAAAAAGAGTGAACAACCTTCTGAAAGTATGCTCATAATAGAATCTAACCTAGCGTTTCTTTACTTCTATTCGGATATTGGACTCTGGTTCTAGTACTTGTATATGTACTTCAATATAGGATCTAATAGGAAGTAGGAGGTTGAGACAAGGTATATAATCCTTCAATCGATAATGGAGCAAAAGTTGCTGCAAAAATCATTGGAACCTATCCTCTTTGATTACCACCAGGCTTTAGATTAGATTTAAAAGATTTATTTTGTTCCTGTAGCTAGTCGAAATTTGATTTCGGTCTCTGTATAGCACAGGATGGATTTGTTTTTCAATTTAATAAAGACTATGGTTCTATTTATTTACGAAATAAATTGATTGCATCTGATTTTTTGATTGACGGTCTTTATCACTTGCATGTTGCTAATGTGAACCTAAACGAGTAAGGAGTCAGTGTTGTAGGCCAAAAGAGATCCAGAGATGTGTTTAACCATAAGTACTTATGGCACATAGGGTTGGCCATATTGGAGAGGACATGATAAGTAGATGAAAAAGGATAGAATCTTGGACTTGGTTAAATCTAAGTCAATTTCGGTCTGTGAATCATGCTTCGAGGAAAAATGGCTACGTTACCCTTTGTGGGACAAGAGAAAAGGGCCACTGAGCTACTATCTCTGGTACACACCGACGTTTGTGGCCATTTGATGTGCAGACCAGGGTGGTTATAGCTACTTCATTACCTTTACTGATGATCTGTTACGATATGGATATGTGTTTCTTATGAACACAAGTCTGAAGTTTTAAAGGTTCAGAGAATTCAGGCATGAGGTAGAGAAGCAAACAAGTAAACCCATCAAAGTCCTGCGATCTGATTGAGGGGAATACCTAAGTGCTGAATTTTTTGGATATCTTAAGAAAATGGCATAGTCACTCCTCCTGGCATGTCTTAACTCAAAGGGTATTTGAAAGGAGAGATAGGATCCTATTGGATATGGTCCGATCCATGATGAGCTTCACTGATTTATCTTTATTTTTTTGGAGATACGTCTTACCGCGATGTATATTCTAAATAGGGTTCTTTCTAAATCTGTTCTTACCACACCATATGAGATATGCACGGTAAGAAGCCAATTCTAAGTTAGCTAAAGACTTGGAGATGTCCAGCCTATGTCAAAAGACAGAAAGCTACAAGTTAGAGGATAGATTTATTGTAGCTCGGTTTATAGGGTATCCCAAGAATCCATGGGATACTATTTTACTCTCCATATGACTACAATATGATTGTGAATCGCAATGCATATTTTAGAAAAATAGTTTATTAGGACGGTAGTAGTGGAAGGTTAATTGAGCTCGACGAGAATGTCTCTGAAGAGCAACGAGCTATAAATCCTCAGAAATCTTCCATAATGAGCCAGTAGTTAATGTTCCACCTCCACCTTGTAGATCAGGTAGAATCTCCCATCCTCTGAAAGATACATGGGTATGCTAAAAGGGATGTAGAGGAATCGTTCTTGTAGGAGATGGGGATCATGGTGATGATCTTAGTACTTTTGATGAGGTGATGTCTGATATGATTCTGAGAAATGGTTAGATGCAATAAAATCAGAAATTGACTCAATCACGAACCAGATATGGACCTTAGTGGATCCACCAGAGAGAATTATTCTCATTAGGTGTAAATGGATCTACAAAAGAAAATAAGTACCGATGGTAAGGTAGAGACTATAAGGCAAGGCTGGTGGCGAAAGGTTATAGTTAGCACGAAGACATTGACTATCATGATATTTTTCATCTGTAGCCATGCTGAAATTCATTCGCATATTGCTTACTGTTGCAGCTTACTATGATTATGAAATTTGGTAGATGGATGTGAAAACTACTTTTCTGAATGATATCTTGACGAAAATATTTATATGGAGCAGCCTTTGGTTTCACATCCGGTGATAGTGATCACCCTGTCTGCAAGTTGCAAAGGTCCATCTATGGACTAAAGCAGGCTTTTCGGAGTTGGAACCTTTGTTTCGATAAGGCAATCAAATCGTTTGGTTTCATTAAAAATAAAAAGAACCTTATGCTTATAAAAGGGTCAGTGGGAGGCGCTTGTCTTTCTCGTACTGTATGTGGATGATATCATTCTATTGAAAATGATATTTCATGTGATCTCGGTCAAAATTTGGTTGTTCAAAAAATTCTCTATGAAAGACTAAGAGAAGCGTTCTATATCCTTGAAAAAAGGTCTTTAGAGATGGATCTAGAAGGATGCTTGGTCTATCACAAAAGCTGTACATAGAGAAAGTACTGAAGCGGTTCAGCATAAAAATTCAAAAGAGGTTTGCTATCCCTTAGGTATGGTATTCGACTCTCCAAGATGATGTGCTTACACTTTTGAGGAGATCGAGCGCATGAGTAAGATCCCTTATATTCAGTGATAGGAAGCCTCATGTATGTCATGCTATGTATTTGACTTGATATTGTCTTTGCTGTGAGTGTCACAAGTAGGTTTCAGTTGAATCCAGACGAGGAGCACTGGATAGCTCTAAAGAACATCCTTAAGTTCTTAAGAAGGACTAAGGATTTATTCTTGGTCTTTGGAGGAGCACCTGAATTGCGCATTGAGGGTTATAAAATTCAGATTTTATATCAGATCCTGATGATAGAAAGTTTACATCGGATACGTATTCGTTTGCAATGATGGTGTAGTCAGCTGAAAATGTTTCAAGCAGAGCATAATCACAGATTTGACCATAGAGGTTGAGATGTCATCGCTTCGGATGTTGCAAAAGAAGGTTTTCATTCAAAAAATTTGCCCGGAATTTGGTATAATGACATGGATGCCATATCACTGTATTGCGACAACAATGGAGCCATAGCACTTGCTAAGGAGCTCCGGTCTTATTAAAATCTAAGCACATTAAGCGGCAGTTCATATGTTACGTGATTATCTCGAAAGCAATATGTCGAGATGCAAAAGTAGATTTCACGGATAACGTGGTAGACCTATGACAAAGTAATTGAGCCATCCAAAATAGAAGCTCACCTCGAGAAGATGGGCTTAGATTAATGGCCAATTAGCTTTAGTCAAATAGGAGATTATTAGATGTATATCCTAGAAATCAATTGTTGGCTGACATATTTTTTATTCTATGACACAAATTTATACTTAAACTATTGATTTAATTAATAAAGGATAAGTTTTTTTATTCAAGTATTATGTGTCCTTGAATTATCTTTGGAATTGATGTTACGATATATATTCTCAATTGTTGAGAATTAAAGTATGTATGATCGATTCCTAAATTACTCCTGATCATAGGATAGTCATGGGGATGATGATCGATCTAGATAAACGATGCACGATTCGCTTCCGTCGGAATAGATGAGTCTTTAATCTACGATGTAGAGATACTGAGCAGCAAGTGCGGGTAGTTGTTAGAGAAGCATGACTATACAGAGATCATATAGATTTCTATTCATCATCAGTGATCATCTCGATGCTGTAGTTGTGTGACTGATCTTTTGACCTGCGATGTTACAGTTGCTCGCAGTAAGACTACTGTAGTTTGATTACACATGAGCATTGATTCGATTATGAGTCTTTGTAGTGGATGTTGGCTGTAGTTGGTTGAGCTGTGGAGCAAGATGTGATCTAGATGGGATCTATCGATCTTGATAGAGAGTAGTCTTATGAAATTTGATAAGCTGAGTCCACAAGTCTTAGTCATAGCATGTGATTGATAGAAAAAATTTTTATTTGGAATCACTATTGGATTGAGCTGATGGATTTATCATATGATTGATGATGAGATTTGATGATTTATCCATAATCTATCATCTAGTCGGGACTCACGATAGAGGAACTGTATTACATATTAACTATACCTAGAGATTCTTTTTCGGTTCTGTTGATTGCCACTACATATTGCTAGATGCATTGGTGGATTGTGAGAGTCAATAGGATTGTTTTGGATCAATGATCTTGTCGAGTTAGAGTGGAATGTTTCGATCCATTGAAAGGGATTTCAGTGATACTATGATAGAGATCATAGTATGTCTCACTATCAGTTAGAATTGAACTATGGGGTCACACATCAAAGGGAGAAGATTTGGATTGATTAAAATTGGGCTTATGAAGTATCAATTTGTATGGATTTAGAGAAATCCTATGGGATTCATGTTTACCTTGCTAGCATCTGGATGAACCCAATTTTTCTTGTGGTTAGTTTGCTTATATGATAAGATTAGCTCATTTCTACATTTGATTTGAACCTAATTGAATTTGATTCAATGGACTCCAATGGTTGGATACTTAATTTTGGCTTGAATTAAATCAAGAAAGAGTTTCTTGATTTTCTTGATTGAAAATTCATCTTGATTTGATCAAGAATCCTTGAATGGAATTATGTGGGCTGATTAGAGCATGTTTAATTGGGTCCCATATGATGGGACGCTCAAGCCCAATGTGGGTGGGTCTAGACTAGGTGGCACCCCTTGATTTGGTCGAAGAGGCTTTAGGCTAGGATTTCTAATATGATTAGAAGAAGGGATCCTAATTTGATTAGGACTCTCTTATGTTGTCTATATAAAGGATCTAGCCTACCTCTCAAAAAAATCTCATAATTTCCTTGCCGCCACCCTCACTGTGCCCAACGCCCCCTCTCCTCTCTCTCTCCTCTCTCTAGGTGTCATCTCTTTGGATCTTGGAGAGAGGTGGGCGGTAACATCTTGTTGGTGTCAAGGGTTGGCGCCACAAAGTTGTTGGAGTTCTTCTTCCTCTCAAGTTTATTGGGAGGTTGTTATAACTACTTGATTAGTTTTTGGTTAGTTGAGGATCAAAAAGGGTTCTTGATTTTTTCAAGAATCAATAAAGAGATCAAATAAGGATTGATTCATTCAAGAATAAAAAAAAAGAATCAAAGGTTGATCCCTATCTAGACTTGGTTCAAGCCTATTCAGGCTTTGAGTTCAAGTGAGTTGTTTTAAAAGGAGCCAATCCAGAATGTGGATACCCGTAGAGGCAGGATATTTGTGTACTGATTCCGAACCTACTTAACTCCAGATCTAAGGATTAAATTGGATTCAACCCCAATTGCAGGTTTGAGGCAAAAGGAAAGCGATTCAGATATGCAACTTGATCATAGGCTTTTATTTTTTCTATTAAAATAGTTTATGTTAATTTCAGCATATGAATAGATCCATAAGTGTTTTCATATGATGAATGCATATTTAGATTAAAATTATTTTAATCTGATTTTCCGCTGTGTTTTGGATTTAGAAAATTTTTGAAATTCACATGCACTAGCATCTGTAGAAATCCAACATACTATACTATTATAGAATTTGAGTATAAATTAGGACAGCCTGCCTTACTCTTAGGTATGTAGTATTTTTTTTTTGGCCTTTTTGGTGGCTTGTGGCACTCGGTTTCAGATGCTGCATGTAACTGCAAACCATTTTCCCCTCTGCACTATCACATATAAGGCTTTACCAAACTGGCGAGAAGAGAAATTTTACTTATTAAGAGAAGTTTGTGTCCATTCATTTTACTGGATTTCCATATTCTGATGGTAGTAGTTTTCAATGAAATTGGGAAACACAAGAATTTAGTTTCATAATATTCATCATGCATCTTCCAAAAATTTCTACAAGGCTGGAAAGAAATGCCAAGTGAATCTAGGAAAAGACTCAGAGGGCCAACATGTAAATAACTCAATATTCGTAAGTGTGAGATCAATGATGGCAAGATGCATCTTAATTCCTTCAAAGTTCAGTGAAAATAGATTAGCAGATACTGTTTTTCGGCATATGTGATCAATGTGTCCTGAAACAGTTTGCGAACATACTGGAGCAACGAATTCTGTAATTGTGTACTTACTAGAGAAACTATGGTGGACTTTGACATAAGCCTCTGTATGCTTGCTATGCTTATTTTACAAATTATCTTCTTGAATATTGTGGCCGTCGATCGAAGTATTTGTTTGACAAATATTTTATCAAAAGTTTGAAGCGTTTCCTGTCTTTTCTGGGCATAATTCTGATACAATTTTGTGTAGAAGCCAAGAAAGTCATAGAAGGAAATATGCATCCCACAATTATGAAACCTGATGCCGTGGAGAGTATCAAAGTTGACAACAGATGCTGGTAAAGCTGACAGAGGAATAAAAATGAAGGCTCCCATAGCCATAAACTAGGAGTCAGAAGTCTGAGGATGTCATCTGTAGATACTTTGTAACTCATAGTAAAACCTGGCTGATTCCTTTCTGTAATATAGGTTGTTTTCCCCATCTAAAGGAATTTTTTGGGCTGTGTTTATTGAAGATTTCACAAAGTTTCCCAGATGCTTAGTGTGGAAGTTAAGGATATCTGTTAATTAAAAAAGAAAAGAGCCTGGGAAACTGACCGTAAATGGAGGAAAGAAAATGACTCAAAGCATTAATTGTTTTGATACCTAACTGCAATCGAATGCATCTACATGAAAATTTCTCTCCTTGCTTTGCATCTTATTTCTTTTTTGTATATATATCTATTACGTTATTTATTCTTCAGTCTCACTCTTGTCCGCTTGCAATGAAGAAGACTGGCATAAGCAACAAACCACATCCCATCTCATGTGAAGTCAACTGTGTCATATTTTCCCATTTGTTAAAGTATTTGAATCCGGTCATGTAGACAATTGAAGAAACCTGATTATTTCCTTTAAGCGTGGTTAAGCTCGCTAAAATACAGTTGCTATGCCACTTCTCTTTTAGCGCTTCAGCAAGCACGCAGATCCTCTTGTATTGTCCCTTCAATACAGATTCTCTAATTGCTGGACTCATGGAACATTTCAATAAGAAAGCCTTAAGAAAATGTGACAAGGCCTCATTTGCTCTTGAAATAACCGATCTTCTCTTCTAAATTTTTTTCTGCTCTGTTTAAGACGCAACAATTTTGAACCACATTATGTTCATGTTATAAATGCTGGGAAATTTATTTGAAATTCTTCGGATTAGCATATGTTTGACATTCCCTTTTTTGTCTATAAAAAGGGAGTGGAGCCCATTTATATATTTCTGAAAAACATTTAGTCCATGGCGTCCACCTGTATCAGCAGGGAAGGATCTGAATGAGCAACATCTTCCTACATGAAATCAGCATTGCATTGACATGCTATGCTTGGCATTCCTTTGAATGAAAGATGTTACACATTATATACTATGCTGAGGAATAGGAAACAGGAGGGAAGAAAAGTGTGGTTGTTAACACGGCATATACCATGCTATGTTTTACGTTTGCATCTTGTGAAATAAAGCAGGACGGACCTTCCACTTTGCTCAGAGGAATGGAGAAAAATAGCAAAACTGGCTATGAGCATTGCATTGCCAGATACATTATTAGATTGGCGAACTTAACTAGAGCCAAGAAGCTACAGATCACGGCCATCCAACTGCACTATTCTAAGCCCACTGACATGACTATGGCGATCTCGCATCCTGAACTCACACTCCGAGGCTTTCCTTGCAGCAACAGCATTTGTAATCAGCTTCGCTCGTGAAGTGGAGCGGCTGCAACATCCCTGGCCACCGTGAAAGTTGGCAGCATTGCAATCAAAGGCACTTCTTGTTGCTTTGCCAAGGTAATGACTAGAGAGAACAAAGGCATGAGAATGGATGGGGGGTGCGAGCGAAGGGGTCGTGTAGGTCCTCAATAAATGCTTGTGCATGAAAGAAGCATGTAATGGAAGAAGGATCCAGCGAACATAGGACAAAGGTTAGGATTTGAGTCCAGCAAGGAAAAGATCTGATATACAAGTCAGAATCTGATACAATTTAAAAGTTTAAGCCTTTATTTCTTGGACCTAATCATATATATTAATTCATCGATCTTCCATTAATTATTCCACATAAAATTAAACCTCATATGCGATCCTCAACATCTCCACCTCCTGAATGAGCCAATTTCAATGCCACTTCAAGTCCAATTCGCTTCTACTTCCAGCTAAGCACCATACCTTATTACTTTTGCATGCAGAATGTGTTACCGCTCGAATCCAAGAAGCCTGCTCTCTAAGAGCCATTTCACTGCACACTTTGATCTTCCAAGAACCATGTTAAAGCTAGTGCTCAAATCTAGCACCTTATTCCATCAAGTCTCTTTTCTGTGCCCGCTCAGCACACTACGCCCTGTGACTTAGCTTTGATAGCTCCATGTTATCATTTTTTACTAGAGCTACCAATTTGAGCAGCTTTATAGTTTTAAGAGTTTGCTAGGATTGTTGGTTGTTGGATCTGATACCATTTGTTAGGATTACTTGGTACATTATGATACCACTTGATGGGAAATGAAGACCAAATGAGTTTAGAACAAACTTTGTCTTAGGTCAAACCAGTGAATATGGTTAGTGAAGGACATCGGTGCGCATGAATCTAAAACTAGTGAACATAACAGTCAAGGGGAAGTGTGTCTCTTTCTCTTCAACGTGTAAATAATGGGATTATATTAAAATAGAGTGCATAATTAAGCAACCGAAAAAAGTCATAAGGTGTCCTTAGGATTTTACAATTTTTTTTGAAGTTACCAAATTTCTTTAATAGTTTTTCTATGTAGTGTGATTGTGACGTAGCAATCCCCTTACGGTGATCTTATTTATTTAATTCCTAAAATTATATTTGCTGGTTCGAAATCTTCCTGTCACCATTGCTAGACAAAAAAGATTTAGTATATCATTAGTAATTTCTGTGTTAATTTAAAAATTAAAATATCATCAACATAGAGCATATAATAACACACGAATCACAATTTATCTTAATATAGACATATTTATTCGCCTCAATTATGAAGAAATCATAAGATAAAACTTTGGAATTAAATTTTCATGCCACTATTTTGATGCTTTTAGCCCATACAAGGATTTAAGTAGTTTGCAAATTTTATGTTCTTGTCCAAGTACTATAAAGTCTTCTGATTGTTTCATATAACTTTTTTCTTAAAGATCATTATTAAGAAATATTATTTTCGTATCCGTTAGATACGTAAACTTCTAGTTTAACTATAGGAGCTAAAATAATTAGTCCTAATGGATGCAACCTTAGTAACTAGACAATATATATCAAAGTAGTCAAAATCTTTTTTTTGGATAAAATCTTTAGCAACCAATTTTACTTTAAACTTATTTATAGATCTATTCATCCATAATTCTTTCTAAATATCCACTTATAACCTATAGGTTTGCAATCTTGACCAGGTAGATAACAAGAAACCAAGTTCCATTATTCATCAAAGATTCTATTTTATTATTAATAGCTTCTTTTTGAAACATAGAGTTTATTGAATTAATCGCATCACTATAACTCTAGGATCATTTTCGACCAAATAGATATTAAAATCAACTCTATAGTTCCCTTTATGATTTTGTCTCTTATTTCTTCTAGGTACCTCTAAATGTAAAGAATGAGTGTTTTCGATGTAGGAATTGCTATTAGAAGGCAGATTAAAAGGATTAAAAGCCTTGTCAACTTTCTCCTTAAGAGGCATACTATTTTCAAAGAAAATATCTCTAGACTCTATCATGGTATTCACATTAATTTCATTAATTTCTGATTTTTTGACAATAATTCTATAAGCACTACTATTTTGGGAATAACCTATAAATACCCATCTATAGTTTAGGATCTAATTCTCCATTCTTATTTTTAGGGATTTTAATCTTGGCCAAACACCCCTATATTTTAAGATAATTCAAATTAAATTTTCTATTTTTCCATATTTTATAAGTTGTTAGGCTAAAATGTTTATGGAGAATCCTATTAAGAATATAACAAGTTGATACCAGAGTTTCCTCCCCAAAATTAAAAAATATCTCAAAATTAGCAATCATAAAATTAACCATATCAACTAAAATTCTTTCTTTCAAGCACTCCATTAAACTGAGATGAGTAAGTTGGATAAATTTATTAATAATATCATTTATTTTATAAAAATTATTAAGCTCATTGGAGGTATATTCTCCTCTTCTATCTATTCTAAAAATTTTAACTTTCTCATTAAGTTATTTTCAACTTCACTATTATAGATTATACATTTATTTAAAGCTTCATCTTTTATTCTAATAAGATGCACATGATAGTATTAGAGAAATAATCTATAAAAGTAATAAAGTATCTTTTTCTATTTTTAGTTAAGATGTTTAAATCACATATATCACTATGTGTTAGCTATAAAAGTTTGATTTCCCTATACAATGTTTTGAATAATTTTTTTGGTTGCTTAGATTATACATATATATTATATTTCTCATTTATATTTATATCACATTTAGGAATTAAATTTAAATTCATTATTCTCTTAATAATATATATTATGCTTTACATGATTAAGTCTGCTATGCCACAAATTAGAAGACATAAGTTTGTAAATAAAAGAAGAATTGGTTTTCTTGCATTTAACTTTTGTTATATTCAATTTGAATAGATCATCGGACATATAACACCTTCTAACTTTTGCTTTTAATTTTTGTTATATTCAATTTGAATAGACCATCAGACATATAATACCTTCTAATAAAATACTATTTTTAGTTGCAATAACTTTCTTCAACTCAAAGATCATTTCATAGTCATCCCTTATTAGCGAAGAACCATATATGAGATTGCTTCTAACTTCTTTTACATGTTGCATTTTGTAGAAAATGAGTCTTGCTAAATATTAGCATCAAATTTGCTCTTTTTTCATCTCATATATATAGCACTAGAGTTTCTCATCATCATAGTATTTTCATTGGAGATTTGATAATTAGAGAATAGGAATCTACTAGCACAAACATGTATACTGGCACTAATCAAGCCACTAATCAGTAGGCTGATATGCTAGATTTATCTGGAGTTTTATAGAAACAAACCATTTTCATTGGTTTTAGATGAATTGGATCTAATGGTTACTAATATTTATTTGTAGGCTATTCTAATCTTTTTGACTCTTTAGAAGTTTATCCTTGTGATAATGGCTATGTCTAGTAAAGTATCTTGGTTAACTAGATAACATCATCTATTTATTTATTTTTTATTAATTTTTGATTAAGGCTTAAGTTTATCATATTTTTCTTTTATAAATTTTTTTATTTTTGCTTCTCTATACCGGATTTTCCTTATATTGAAAATAATTAAACAATTTATCTTTTTCTCCATGTTTCACTTCTATTTGAAATAAAATTATCAAATCATTCATAGCTAACAAATCTCTTTTATGTTATAATGATAACGCAAAAAGACTTCTACTATTAGGAGATAATTTGTCAATGACTATACATACTAAAAATTTCTCATCAAGGTTGATTCCTTTTCTACTCATACCATGAGCCAAAACTTATAGTTGAAGAGTTTGTTGTTCAATAGACTTTTTATCTATCAGTTTACAATATATTTTTCTAGATCTTCATCTTCTTTACCATATTTTTGTTCTAATACATTTCATAACTTACATGCAATAGATATTGAAGGATCTTTTAGGTTTCTCGCATGTATTTTAATTAATCTCATTAATTAAAAATAGAAGTTCACATGATCTCTAATTAATCTTATTAATTAGAAAGAGTTGGAAAAAAATGAAATTAGAGCTAATCTAATCATCATGCACAGCGGAATAAAATAAAACTACCCAATATGTGAAAGAGAGAACCTAATATGACTATAAACATCCCAATATACAAAGAGAAAAGGAATAGAATAATAAGAAAAATAATTTTTCTTATACCTTTGCATGGGTAGATGAACTCCACAAGTGATGATCGTGGATTTGTTCCTTTCTTTGCAGTCATGCAAGTACCTGACCTCCACAGATATCCACATAGAGTCAAAGGACTGATTTGCAACCAATTGATTCTTTGGGGTGATAGCTTCCTTGCGAAACTTTTGCTTAATGGAAGATGCTTCACAACTCCTGGAGAAGAGTAACCGGATAAGAGCTTCTACAAGACCCTTTTGCTGAAATCTAATTTCAGCACAACCAAGAGAAAAGAGAGAAGCTCTAGCGTGGAGGAGAGGGAAGAGAGATGAGATGGGGCGGTAGCCTTAAGGCTAGGATGAGGGATCTTAGGGTATGGAGACTCTTCTAAAGCCTTAGGGCTTGGCCACTTATTTATAGGTTCAAAACTCTAGATGGCACCCCTAAGATTTCAGAAAAATTAATCACATAAAAGACCCCTTGTTGGTTGGGATTCTTGGAGAGAGAATCCCAGTGTGCTGCCCCACATAAATCAGCCAAGAAACTTCTTTTCATGGCTAGGGTGGCTAGGGCTTCAAGAAACCCTAGTGTTGGTGCCCCACTTGACCTCTCATATGGTGCCTCAGGTTTCATTCAAGAAATCCTTGGGTGTGGGCTTGGATGACTGGTCCATGACCAAGTTAAAATAGATTATTTGATAAATCCAAACTCATTTGGTTGCATATAATCTTGACCTAAATTGAATTGAATCTAAATTCCTATTTGATTCAACTTGAATTCAGCCATAATTAATTTGATCTAATCAAATTTAAGGCATGCAACATTTGCACATTAGTCCTCCTCGAAATTGCTAACCTTTAGTAATTAAGTCCTTGCTATTTGTAACAATTATAAATTAATCCAATAATCAATCATATTGATAACTCGGATTTCAACCATCTGATCAGTCTTAAACTCCTTATGTGTGTGATCCCATAGGTTCTATTCTATCTGGTAGTAAGTCATGTTGTGATCTCCATCACAACATCACTAAAACTTCTTTCAATAGATTGAAAAACTTTCAATTCTTTCTATCAAAGAATCATTTGATCATCTATATATTCTCTGTGGACTCCATAATCCATCAATGATACCCAGCAATATATGGTGGCAGGCTAATAGAATAGAATAGAATGAATCTCTAGGTATAGTTATCGTGTGATATAGTCCTTTTATTAGAGTCCCGACTAGATAGAAGTTACAGATTATTCGTCAAACCACATCATCTGTCATATGTCAAATTTACTTGACTTGAGTTTCTGATGTGAAGTATGTGAAATTTTTTTTCCACCATTCACTCTATCCTAGCTAAGATCTTCTGAACTCAATCTTATAAATTACATAGGATCATCTTCTTTATTTATCCAAAGATAATAGATTCTATCTTGATGCACATCTTATTCCTACAATGAATCTACTACAGTCAATATGCATGGCAGGGACCCATATGGCTAGAGATCGAGTATATGTGCAGTTAAACTATAGCAACCTCACTATGAACAGCTGAGGCATCTCAGATCCAAGGACTAGTCACACCATTGTAGCATAGAGCAAGTCACTGATGAGTAGATAGCCATTTAAGTGATTTCTCATAATGGTCACCTTGGTATCTTTGTTCTCTAACAAATATGTACACTCTCGCTCTAGTGTCTCCACGCTGTAGACTCGAGATTTGTCTATCCTAAGAGAAGTGATTTGTATACCAATTGGATCAATCATCATCTCTATGATTATCTTTTGATCGAAAGTATTTAAGAATTAATCATTAATGACACATGTCTCAAATTTTCAATACTTGAGAATATATATAATTATCTTATTAATTTTTTGAATGATTCATGGATATCAAAATATAATATCAATAAAAAATAATCTAATTTTATTAATTTTAAAAATATAATTATAAAATTATCTCCTAGAATGTTTACAAGTATCAGTCTAATTGACTTCTAGGACATATATCTAACAATCTCCCACTTGCACTAAAGCTAATTGGCCATGAACCTAAGTTTTATCTTCTGAAGGTGGACTTCATCTTTTGCTGGCTCAGTAGCTTAGTTAGTGGGTCTGCCATGTTGTCTGTTGAGTCTACTCTCTGCACCTCGATGTATTATTTTTCAAGATATTTATGAATTAGATAGAATCATCACTCTATGTGCTTGAACTTCTGGTGAGATCTGAATTCCTTAGCCAAAGCTATGGCACCGTTGTTGCCATAGTAGAATGGTATGGCATCTAATGACATGACATCCAGCTTCATAATAAATTTCTTGAACCAAAAACTTTCTTAATAGCCTTAAAAGTGGTGATGTACTCAGCCTCCATGGTGAAATCTGTAATGATCGATTATTTGAAACTCTTCTAATTTACCACACTACCATTGCAAAGAAATACATATCCTGATGTAGACTTTCTAGCATCAATATCAGAAATAAAGTCTGAGTCTGTGTATCCTTGTACCCATAATTTTTCTCCTCCAAAGACTAAGAACATATCCTTAGTCCTTCTTAAGTACTTAAAGATATTCTTTACAATAATCTAGTATTCTTCATCTGGATTCGACTGATATCTGCTTGCGATACTCACAGTATGAGCTATATCAGATCGTGTATATAGCATGACATACACCAAAGCATAAGGGATCTTGTTTATGCATTATATCTCTTCAGATGTATTGGGATACATCTTTTTGGAGAGATGAACTCCATGTTTGAAGGATAGAAGTCTCCTCTTAGAGTTTTTCATGCTGAATCTTTCTAGCATCTTTTTTATATATAGCTTCTACAACAGACCTAGCATTCTTTTAGATCTATCTCTATAGATCTTTATTTCCAAAATATAGGATGCTTCTTTAAGATCATTCATGAAGAATTCTTTCGACAACCAAACCTTAACTGAAGTCATTATAGGAACGTCATTCCTAATTAGAAGGATATCATCTACATACAATATGAGAAATGTGACAGCACTCTCACTGACCTTCTTAAAAATATACAGTTGTTCCTCATTCTTGATGAAATTAAATGATTTGATTGCATCATTGAAATGGATGTTTCAACTCCAAGATGCTTGCTTGGATCCATATATAGATCTTCGCAGCTTGTAGAACTTATGATCTCTATTACTGAAAGTGAAACTCAGAGGCTGCTCCATATAGATATCTTCCTCAAGATATCTATTCAGAAAAATAATTTTTACGTTCATCTGCCATATCTCATAATCATGAGATGCTACAATTGCAAGCAATATTTGAATAGATTTCAATATAGCTACTGACGAAAAGGTATCCTGATAGTCAATGCCTTCATATTGACTATAACTTTTAGTCACAAGCCTTACTTTAAAGGTTTCTACCTTTCCATCCGAATCTATCTTTCTCTTATAAATCTATTTGCATCCAATAGGTACTATACCTTTTGGTCGATCTATTAGGGTCCAAACTTAGTTGGAGTGCATTGAGTCAATTTTTGACTTCATGGCTTCTAATCATTTCTCAAAATTGATGTCTATCATCATCTTGTCATAGGTTCTGGAATCATCTCCATGTTCCTCATTTTTCTTAAGAAACATTTTCTTTACTTCCTCTGAAATAATACCTAAGTATTTTTTAGGAGGATGAAAAATCCTACTTGACCTTTAAGGTGGAGGAGGAGCTATGTGTACTAGCTCAGTTAGAATAGGTTCAATAGATTCTATGATTTGTTGCTCTTCAAAAACTCTCTCTTCAAACCCTATTTGCCTCCCACTACTTCCATCTTGGATAAACTATTTTTCAAGAAGACAGCATTTCGGCTCACAATCATATTGTGATCCTCTAGGAGGTAAAAGTAGTATCCTAGAGATTCTTTTGGATATTCTATGAAATGAGCCCTTAAGGACCTTGCTTCTAACTTGTCCATCTGTAGTCGTTTGACATGGGTTGGACATCCCCACATTTTGAGTTGACCAATACTTGATTTCTTACCATACCATATTTTATATGGTGTGATGGGAACGGACTTAGAGAAAATCTTATTTACTAGATAGTTAATAATAAGTAAAATATATTTTTAAAAAAATAAAAAAAATCTGTGAAGCTCATCATGGATCGAACCATATCCAATAGGATCCGATTTCTTCATTCTGAAACTCTATTGAGATGTTTCAGACAGAGTCCATTGTGAGACTATACTATTTTTTTTGAGATAATCTAAAAATTTTTTACTTACATACTCACCTCCTCGATCTGATCGAAGTATCTTTAAAATTTTTTTGATTTGCTTCTCTATTTCATATCTGAATTTTTTGAACTTTTCAAAGTTTTCAGATTTGTATCTCATAAGATACATATATTTGTACCATAAATAATCATCCATAAAGATAATGAAGTAGATATAACCTCTTCTGACCAACACATTAAATGATCTGCATACATCAGTGTGTACTAGGGCAAGTATCTCAGTGATCCTTTCTCTTTGTCTCATAAAGGATAGTTTTGTCATTTTTTCTTGAAGACGATTCATAGATTAGATATGACTCAGTAATCAATTAGCCCAAGAGCCTATCTTTCTCTAGTTTGTTATTCTTTCTTCTCCTATATGACCTAGCTTAAGATGCTACATATACTTAAAGTTTATATTATCTCTAGATCTTTTAGATCCTATGACATTCACTATCTGCTCAGATACATTCATAGATACATCTACATGCAAGTAATAGAGACTGTCAATTAAAAGATCACATCCAACCATTTTATTTTAAAAATAAATGATACATAATTATCCTGTGACAGACTTGAAATAGAAATTAAATTTTTGCTTGTAGCAGGTATAAAATAACAGTCCATAAGTGATAAACTATGTCTAGATGGTAGTCATAGAGGATAGGTGCCCACGGTCGCAGCAGTAACTCTTGCTTTATTTTCAACTCTTAGAGTTATTTTACCTTCCCTCAGCCTTCTATTTTCCTCAAGATCCTACATAGAAGTACACGAATGAGCACTAGAACTAGAGTTTATGATCCAACAGGAAGTAGAAAAAATCGTAAGGTTAGTTTCAATTACTAGTAGGTCTAACATACCTTCTAAAGGTGCATTATCATTCTTCTTCTTTAGGCTCTCCAGGTAGATAGGATAGTCTCTCTTCTAATGGCCATCAGTGTTATATTGGAAATACTTTTCTTTGTTTGTGGCCTTCTTTTTGGGAGCTTTCTTCTTTGGCTCATTCTCGTTCTTCTGCTTTTTGATGGGCTTCTTCTTCTTTCAAATAGACTTTCTTTTGAAAGATGAAATTCGCACTATAGCAAGAATAATGCCTCTTAAACTCTTCAAGATCCCTTCACTGGTAACTAGAGTTGGAGCAACTTCTCCAAATTGTGGATGCCATGAAATAGCAAGAATCAGGTTGTGGAGGTCCTTGAAGGCCAGCAACCAAGCAAAACAAAAATAGCCTTCAGGATTTCAGCAGTCTTGTAAATCCTGTCAATAGGATTTCTTTCTGCGATTTGAACCCCCTCCCCATCAGATCTGAAATCTACCTTTTGAGATCTGAAAGTACTCTTGATGAAGCCTCCAAAAAATAAAAGATGAGACCTAGAACTCCTCTTGGGCAGCCAAGAGAGGGTGCACAAACAGGGGGGTATGCAAAAGGGGGGAAGCTAGTTTTTAGTGCCTCCTTTCTTTGTTTTTTGGGTTAGCGGTCAAGAAATCCTAGGGTTTCTTGCTGCTAGGATGTAGAGAAGACCAGAGAGAGAGGAAGGAAGAGAGAACAAGATTAGGAAGAAAATAATTTTGTATTCCTTCAATTCATCGAGTCCAAATACAGTGTATGTTTATATACATAATCAATGTGACCTAACCCAAAAACTCCCCTAGCTAACTCAATACAAGATTGCGTTCACCCAAGCCCATATACACCCATGACTTGATCCAATCTCATAATCTTGAACTCAATCCTAGATCAAATATAAGTTAGCCCCTCAACATTCAAAATCTCTGGACCTCAAGATTCGAAAGGCTGACAGCCTTTCATCCTAGGACCCAAACTAGCCCTAGAAATCCCATGACCACATCTTGGACTTTGGACCTTGACCTTAGTCTTGATCCTCTGAGCCTTGGGAGCACCACATAAGGCCCAACAATCTTCATCTTAGTGCCCCAAGGCCTCAACCAACTCCGTCATATCCATCAAGTATATCAATGTCACACATTTTCGAAAACTATCTCGTAGAAGTACCTTTGTCAGTGCATCCACTGGATTCTCCTTGGTGTGGACCTTTACCAGCTCCACCTCACCTTCTTTCATAAGTTCTTTGATCCGATGATACCTGATATCGATGTGCTTCATCCTCACATGGTAGACAGAGTTCTGTGAAGTAATAGTGCACTCTGACTGTCACAGTGCACCCTAACAGTCTCCTGTGCGAGGCCCATCTCTAATGTCAAGCCCTTCAACCATAGGACCTCCTTCGCTGCCTCCGTAACACCAATGTACTCCACCTCAGTTGTTGATAAGATTGTGATGGGCTGCAAGGATGATCTCCATAAAATGAGACCTTCAAACAGGCTAAATACAAAACCTGTCGTCGACCATCGGGTGTCCACATCTCCATCGAAATCCGCATCCATGAATCCTCCTATCTACCCTTGAGCCTCTTTGGATGTGTTGGAGAGCCCCTCAGCACCTCTTTGCTGTCTGTAGCAAATGTCGACTCCAACAGTACCCATCAAGTATCTGAAGATCTCCTTCAGTGTTTGCCAGTGCTCTTGTCAGGTTGCACCATGAACCTACTGACTTGGCTCACTGTATGGGTGATATCCAGCCTACAACACACCATGGCATACATAAGGCTTCCCACATCAGAGGCATATGGCACTCTCTCCGTCTTCTGAGCCTCCACCTCAGTCTATGGCGACATCATCTTCGAGAGTCTAAAGTGCTCGATGAGTGGCGGCTCTGTTGATTTCGCTTTCTTCATCCCAAATCTTTTCAAGATCTTCTTGATGTAACCTCCCTGAGATAAATGCAGCACCCTCTTGACTCGATCTCTGAAGATTTTCATGCCTAAGATCTTCCTCGCAGGTCCCAAATCGTTCATCTCAAACTCTCGAGATAAGGCTGCCTTCAGTTCCTGCACAACTTTCCTACTCTTGCATGTTATAAGCATGTCATCCACATACAAGAGTAGAAATACCTTAGACCCATCCTCCAAAGATTTAATTTAAAAACAAGAGTCATACTCACACCTGAAAAGTTTGATGCTCCTTACATAAGAATCAAACCACTTGTACCATTATCTTGGTGACTGCTTCAGCCCGTATAGTGATTTCTGCAATAAACAGACTTTTTCTTCTACTCCTGGCTCTTGAAACCCAGGTGGCTGCTCCATGTAGACGCTCTCCTCTAAATGCCCATGAAGAAATGCCATCTTGACATCCATCTGCTTCAGCTCTAAGTCCTGAGTTGCTATGATGCTCAGCAATATCCTGATAGAAGTATGCCTGACGATGGGAGAGAAAACCTCACTGAAATTGATACCTTCCTTCTGAAAGTATCCCTTGGCTACTAGTCTCACCTTGTACCTGATACCTCCCTACTTTGAAGGCCCCTTCTTGCATTGGTAAATCCACTTACAACCAATGGGTTTCTTTCCTTATGGCAACTGCACCAATCGCCACGTCTCACTCTTGTGGAGAGACTGCATCTCCTCGAACATTGCTTGGATCCACCTCTCTCTATTCTGGCTCTCCATAGCCTCCTCATAGGTGTAGGGTTTCCCATTCACTGTCACCAGGACATATGACACTGTCTCTTTGAAGTCATATCGTTTCAGTTGCCTGACGTTCCTTTTGGGCTTGTGCAATGCAACCCCGATATCCATCCTAGATCTAATTTGCTCATGCTGGACCTCTTGACCTATTTCATTCATCCGAGCTCTCTCCACCTATGGAGACACCTTCCTTCGTTCGGGGATTGACCCCTCACTCCAATAGGAGGTGGGCTTGGAAGCAGCCATCCTTTGAAGAAAGCATAATAGGTCCCCTGTCTTCTCAATCGGCTTTAGCTCCCTTCCTTCGTTCGGGGATTGACCTCTCACTCCAATAGGAAAAGCACTACCACTTCATCTTAAGATGATGAACAGTTTTTTTAGAATTGTCAATAGAATCTAATGGTATGATTAGATCCGAAGAGTCTTTCCTACTTTTATGTTTTGATTCCATAGAATTTTATTTGGGGTGTTATTAATATTTGGCAAAGGACTACTCTTTGTTGTGTAGCTCATTATCTATAAGTCTCTCTTATGAGAAAATAAAAAATAAAATTCTACATTGGCTAGTAAATTTAGCTTTTTCTAATTCATGAATAAATTATTGGTTGATTTCTCAAGTTTTAGGACTTATTCTTTGATGGATAAATATGGTAGAAATGTTGGTCAACTTTTCAATTAACCAACTTATCTATGTTCTCATATCTTTCTAAGTGGATAAATTATTTTTTGATCAATTAATAAAATAAAATTTTATTTTATTCCTAAAATACCCCTAATCCTCTAATAATATAATATAATATAATATTATTATATAATATAATATTATATTATTATATAATATATAATATAATATAATATTATTATATAATATATAATATAATATTATTATAGATAATAATAGTTATATAATAAAAGATATTTTGAAAAATATAAATAGATCCGCATAACTTATCCAAGAAAATAATAATGCAAAAGAATATGGACACTAGATTCCACAACTACTTTTTAATACATCAAAGAATATGAGTAAGTTATTTTTATATCTAAATGTTTAAAATACTTACCTAGGAAGATATAAATTATCAAGTAATTTTTTATCCTCCAAAGAACAAGTGTTTAACAGCCCATTCTGAAACATTATAATTATTTACCTTTGAAAAATAGATTCTTTAACTCAAAGATCATCAATAAAATCCTCAAGGTTTAATGATGCAGACCGCAATGAGTGGATGGATGATGTATATATATTAGTATAATTTTATATTTTATTTAACTATATTTTTTAGGTTTGAATTTAAGTTTGAATTAGTACTTAAGTGTAGCTTAATTGATATTTGAGTTGACTCCGATTGATTCTAACAATTATTTTTTTTATTTAAATAAATTTTAAAATTAAATATTAAAATTTAATTAATATTAAATTAAATTTAATTTTAAATATTTTAAATTGAATCAAGCTCGAGTCTCACGTCCAAAGCCGCCACAGCCGCCGCATTAACTTTCTTCCCTTAACACTCACGTCCAAAACAAGCTGACCAGCCGAGCCATGGTTAAAGACTTTTATCCTTTTCCAAAGCAACTTGAATATAATGATCCTCTCTCCACTGGAAGTCAAAAATTATTCCAACTCAACTTTTGCTCTATTGGGCCTAAGCTTCAACATAACTAATATGGATCGGCACTAAAAATAAAATTTAAACTATGATAATAAATTTCCAATATTTTGGGACTTAGCATTGCATTTCTCAACACTTCTCCTTATTACAAAGTCTATAATAACTATGTTAAATTTGTAGATACTGTGAAATGCCACAATAGTTATTGTTATCATTACCATAGTGACAAGAATATATAGTAACTTGTTGAATGAATAATTAAATAATTTAGCTCTTTTATTGGCTTGAAAAGTAACAACCTGCATCAGCTTGGTCCCTGATAAGTACATTAAATATCCCAAAAAAAATATTAAAATATTTATTAATTGATTTTATTCTTTAAGAATTGATGCTTTTACTTATGTTTTGTAGAAAAAATGATTGTCAATATAAAAAGTCCGATTCACAGATTAAAAAAAAAAAAAGAGCAAATCGGACTCAAAATGAATCTCGAATGAAGACTCAAAGGTAGGTACAAAAATCAGCTTAAAAAGGCCAAAATCAGCCCAAAAATCGAAAGACACCTAGCCCATTAAGCCGCTCGATCCACGGAGGTTCACAAAAAAATTTTTGCCCACCGGTCTATGGCGGTCCATAGGAACAGTGGCACAGTTTACAGAGGTTTATAGACTGACGTGCATCAGGTCTACTTGCGATTCATGGGAACAGTATTTCCGATCTTTTATCGTGGCACATGGGGTGGCCCTGGCTCTTGTGTGCTATCGGATGGTTGAGAATCATTTTTGCATGTGATTGGACGGTTGTGGCTGATGCCGGTTGGGAGAACTGAAATAAAAGATTGTGCGCAATCCAACGGTCAAAAATGAAGATCAAGCCTGATCCAATGGCCAGTGTGGTTTCTTGATTTGATAAGGAGTGGTTGAGGCATGATCTAGGGTGTTTGATGATGATCCAATGGCCAAAAAATTAGTTTTCACCTGAGACATGGTTAGGATGTGAATTTGAGGGGATTTGAGAGTTTATGAATGGCCAGGACTCGAAAGATGCTTTGCTCTATAAAAGGGAGGCACTGCGGACAATACCGAGTAACAGTGGAAGTAGAGAAGCAGAGCGAGCAGTAGCAATCTTTTATTCTTCTTAGCTCTTGTTTAGGGAGAATATGGAGGAAGTGATGAAGATCTCTATGCGTGGCTAGACTCCTCCAACTCGAAAAGATGAAGCCTGTAAATGGATTCTTATTTTTTTTATATTTAATTTTTATATAATAAAATTATACTTTTATTTCATATTTTTTATTTTTTTGAGGTATTGATCTAGCCTTTATGACCTATACTCTCTGCAGACGTATCATAATCTCCAGATACAGTACGTGCCTAAAAGAGATAGATCGTCATATGTTAGTTTAAGCCTTATATCTTATAATTAGATTTAGATAGTTTATACTCTAAATGGATGAGCTGTGATCTACGGATACAGTCCGTACTTCTTAGAGATAAACTATACTAATATCCTAATCACAAGAATTAATATTGTAATATAAAAAATAAAATAAAATCTATTTTACATAGTCGATTCGTAATTTCTGAGTTATCTCTCTGACTTGCTTTTGTTTAAAAATCCTTTAAACTGGCAGTTTAATTCTTACTATTTTATTTTTAAATTCTTCTACAATCAATTCTCTTTTATTATATTTTCGTGAAATAATTATTTTAGATCCTGAGGATACGATCCTGACTCATCCTATTTATATAATTTAAGTTTATTTATTTATTTATTTTTTTACTTTTGACTACCTACGATAGTGATCAAATTTTAACGTCGTTGTCGAAGATCTAGGCATGATTATTTTTTTTAAAAAAATAGCCTTCTTTAGTCTTATTTGCTTTCTTAGTTAACTTCTTTAATAATTATTGCTTCATTTTAGTTGCCTTATTTTCTAAATTATCTTTTATTCTTGTTAGCGTAAAAAATAAAAAAATAAATAAAGAAATATATAAAAAATAAAAAATAAAAAATTTAAAAAAATTAAAACTTTTTACTTTGCTCGGACATCTTGCTTTCTTTGCATAGCATCTTCATAATATATCATAAGGGCACAAACCCTAAATAAGATAAGGTGAAGATTTCATCATCTTTTCTTGGCCCACAAATCACCATCCTTCATCTTGCATAACCCAAATTTTAATTAAAATCAATTAGACGTTGGCCCATAAGGACTCTCAAGCTCAATAGGATAAGGAACTCTAAAAGTTAGACCGGATTAGGGTTAGTCAGTTTGACTAGTATCTAGAAAAGTGATTCAGGGATAAGATTTCAAAGGAAGATAGTTATTTAATTGGTTTCGTTCGCTTATCTGATCAATTTTAATTAGTGTCTAAGAAAAGCAATAGGAGGATTCCCACCAATTTTATACTTATCTGATCAGTTGAGTGGCTAGTCTTTTACTTGGAGGGCTTAAAGACAACCTTGGTAGTTAGAAGCTGTTTAGATCTAGGATAATCTTTAGCTAGGATTGATTGCATAACTTGATTGCTAACACATAATTTAAACCTAATTAAAATACTCTTCTCTATCATCTTTAGATTTAGGACTCCTTAGAACTTATCTTTAGAGCTTTCTTCTCATCTATCTCTCCTTTCCTCTTCTATCTTCTTCCATAAAAAAATTTAAAAAAATTAAAAAAAATCTATAAAATTGCAACTTGAAAAGGAGAATCTAGTCGATTAGTGAAAATAGATCTAAAGCCTATCCTAAATCAAGTAATCTCTAAATCCACCATGGGTGAACTCGAACATAAATCTTGGGTCCTACCTAGTTGGGTTAGTCCAACCCTCATGTATCCGACTATCATAAATCGATGTCAATTTTAAAATAAAATCTCAGATCATAAATATGCTTCTCAAATTTACTAAAATTGAGGATGCATATATTTTTCTGAGAAAATTTGAGGAAGTATGTGCCATGATGCAGCTCCAACAGCTCACTGAGGATGCTGTTTAATTTAGGCTGATCAATTTTACCTTCAAGGATAGTGCTAAAAGTGGTTATACAGTCTTCCTAACCAATCCATAGCATCATGGGAGAATTTTGTTAAAGTGTTCTTGAATTTTTTTTTTTCACACGATAGGACTGCCAAATTTAAAAATAAAATTAATTAATTTTATCAATTACCTGATGAGTCTTTTTAAAAGTACTTCAATCACTTCAAGAATCTTTTGAGTCAATGCCCACACCATGAATAGAAACTTGAAGATTGTGTCAAATCATTTACGAGAGACTAGACCCAAACTCTAGAATAATGTTAGAATCAATGTGTCAGGATCAGTTCATGAACAAAGAGCCAATAGAAGTCTGATAATTTCTAGAGGACCTAGCAGAGAAGAGGTTACAATGGGAGATAATTAGAAAATTCGAAAGACTCTCACCTTCAAGAGGGGGAGTACATCAAGTTCAATCTTTTCTAGCTGAAGAGACTAAATTTGCATCTTTGATCCATAGGATAGAAGCCTTAGAACTCAAGGGATGTACCCCTGTAAATCAAGTGAACCAAGTATCCGCACACATATGCAATGGATGTGGTGACTCAAATCATGTAATGAAGGGTATCCCTACCTCATGACCCAAACTGAAAATGGTCATGCATAGATGAACGCAGCCTATTAGAGACCTATTAATGATCCTTATGCACCAACCTATAACCCAAGGTGGAGGAACCATCCAAATTTTTTTTGATCATAAAGTCTTAATACAGGCTGTCCCAGCTTCGACCAACCAAACTCAAGGCCCAATCCTACAGTAAACAACCCACCAGATGACAATAATAATGAAAAGAAACTCAGTGCACTAGAAAAGAGTCTAGAAGTCCTAGCGAAATCAACTGCTAACACCAATGCTACACTTGATAACTTCATGCAGACTACGGACCAGCTTTTAACTTCCAACACCCAGGCTATTACCTGTTTGAAGATACAGTTAGGTCAATTAGCCATGGCTATGAGTGAAAAAAAAAAATTAAACTATCGAATTAGCTCAAGGATAACCCTAAGACCTAGAATAATCAAGGACCACAATAAGGAGCCTAGATCTATAAATTAAATAAAATTCATACCTTAAGGTTTGGGAGACAAGTAGACAATCATGTTAGTACCCCTGAAGGTCAAAAAGATCCACTATCTGAACCATCTCGAGAGCAATTGGCCGATCAGACAAAGTCTAAGGAGCCTGAATCAATAGAGATTGACAAGCCACCTAAGCCACTCGAAGAATCCACCTCAGGGTTCAAGCGAGCTGAGATATCACCCACCAATCCTGTGGCTCTTTTTTTAAATCGACTTAGGTCTAAACACTCAGCCCATATGGATTAAATCTTAGAGATGTTTAAACAAGTAAAAGTAAATATTCCTTTGCTAGATATGATTCAATAAGTTTTTACATATGCCAAATTTTTTAAAGATCTATGCATAAAGAAGAAGACCACCAATATTATCAAGAAAGCCTTCTTGGCGATCAGTGTGAGCTCATACCTTTCAAGCCACATGCCAGTCAAGTACAAAGATCCAGGATCTCTTATAATTTCTTGTGTCATTAGAAAAACCGTCATCAATAGGATCTTGTTAGACTTAGGGGCTAGTGTGAACATCTTATCTTATTCGATCTATGAAAAATTAAGGATAGGAGAATTAAAGCCTAGAAAATCATGTTGCAATTGACAAACTGATCAGTGAGGGTCTCCAAGGGAGTTATTGAGGATGTGATAATCAAGATCGATAATTTTATTTATCCTATAAATTTTGTGATCCTCGAGACTGAACCAGTGTCTAATCCAAAAGATCATATCCCAGTCATCTTAGGAAGACTATTTTTAGCAACTACTAATGCCCTAATCAACTATTGCAATGGACTCATGAAGCTCTCATTTGGAAATATGGCCATTGATTTTAATATTTTCAATCTTGAAAATAAAAGAGACCAATTCATCGACGTATACCTGATCTAGAATAAGATTTATGAGCCCATTGACCTAGAAAAAGAAGATTTTGACTGTAATTTTTGGTTAGACCAAGAATCTGAAACTACTTATGAAATTTCTGTATCTAGTCATCAGAGAAATCATCCACAATGGCAACCATCTATCGAACCATTTATAAGAATGGATGAACCAATATCCAAACTATCAATTGAGGAAGCACCAAAATTAGAACTCAAAACACTCTCTGAGCATCTCAAATGCACATATCTAGGTCCATTAAAAATTCTGTCTGTAATCATCGCATCGGACCTAGATTAAACCTAAGAGAAAAAACTTTTAGCTGTCCTTAGAGAGAATCAGGAAGCCATAAGCTGGACTATGGCTAACATCAAAGGGATCACCCTTCAATTCTCCAATATCAAATTTATTTAGAAGAGGAAGCCAAACTAATTAGAGACTTTTGAAGGAGGCTTAACCTAGCTATGAAGGAGGTAGTGAAGAAAGAGATTCCCAAGTTACTAGACAATAAAATTATTTATCCTATTTCAGATAGTTCATGGGTTAGTCCAATTCAAATAGTACCTAAAAAGTCAGAGGTAACATCAATCCAAAATGAATAAAATGAGTTAATACCAACTAGAGTCCAAACTGGATGGAGAGTCTGTATTGATTACAGAAAATTGAATGCAGCCACAAGAAAGGATTATTTTCTCCTACCATTCATTGAGTAGATATTGGAGAGGTTAGCCGGGCATGAATTCTATTATTTTCTTGATGGATACTCCGGCTACAATCAGATTTTTATAGTAGTAGAGGACTATGAGAAGACCTTGTTTATCTGTCCATTTGGAACTTTTGCCTACAGACATATGCCCTTTGACTTATGTAATGCTTCATCTACTTTCCAAAGGTGCATAATTAGCATCTTTTTTGACATGATTGAGAGATTTCTAAAAATATTTATGGATAATTTTTTCATCTTTGGCTTACCTTCTTCGGGTACCTACATCACTTAAGACTAGTCTTAGAAAGATATAAGAAAAAATATTTAGTGATTAAATGAAAAAAATATCAATTCATGATAAAAAAAAGTATAGTACTTGGCCATGTTATCTCAAAGAAGGGCATTGAAGTGGACAAAGCCAAAGTAGACCTGATTGTAAATCTTCCACCATCCAAATCAGTCAAGAAAATCTGCTCATTTTTAGGACATGCTGACTTTTATAGAAGATTTATCAAAAATTTCTATAAGATAGCTCAACCATTCACCAATTTTCTTGCTAAAAAAGTCAAATTTGAGTTTACTTTTGAATACCTCGAGTCCTTTGAGCATCTTAAAAAGGCACTGATATCTGCACCCATCATTCATCCACCTGATTGGACTCAACCCTTCAAACTCATGTGTGATGCACTGATCATGCCATCGGAGCCATTCTAGGATAGAGAATTGATAAGCTGCGCAAGTCATCTACTATGCTAATAGGATTCTTAATGACGCGCAGCTTAATTACTTCATAACTGAAAAAGAGTTCTTGACTATCGTCTTTGCTCTGAAAAAATTTAGATCTTATTTGGTTGGATCACATGTCATTGTATATACTGATCACTCAGATATTAGACATCTTTTGTCAAAGAAAGATATCAAGGTACATCTGATCTGATGGATTTTGCTTCTTTAGAAATTTGATCTAAAAATCAGAGACAAGAAGAAAATAAAAAATGTAGTAGCTAATCACCTATCCTGATAGACAGATGCACACTTTAACGAACCATCAATAAAAAAGATTTTTTCTAACGAACAACTCATGTCCGTGACCATAAATCTATGGTATACTGATATTGTCAATTACTTAGTGATAAACACTTAATTTAAGTCATTTAAAGTAGAAAATTATATTTAATTTAGTTTATTTATTAAAAATTTGATGTTTCTTTTTATTTTTACAGGAAAGATGATTGCCGATACAAAGAGTCCGATTCATAGATAAAAAAACTCAAGTTTGAAGAAAATTAGACTTAAAAAAAATTTAAATAAAAGAAGGATGATATGGTATTATAAAAATAAAGATACTATGCAAAGAACCCAAAAAGGATATAAACATCATTTTAAAGAAACAAAATTTTTTTTTGTAATTTGGAGCGTAAACAGCTAATGGTCGGGCACGCGGAAGGTTCACGCGGAAGCGGACGCGCGAGCGGACGCACGGGCGGGCACGGCACGATGGGTTCGCACGGCACAGCAGGTTCGCACGGCATGGCGGATTCACGAGGAGTTGTGCGCGTGGACACAGTGGCGAACAGATGGGCGATGGATCTGAAAATTAAAGGAAAAAAATATATACTTGAAAATACTTCAAGAGGAAAAATTGTATTTTCTTTATTTGCTTGTGATCTTTCCATTCATCCATCCATCTTTTAGTCCTTAGTATTTTCTTTAGTCTTACATTGGAAAACCATGTAAAACTCCTCCCTTCTAACACCTATAAAAAGGCTTTTTACTCCCATTGGAGGGAGAGCCCAAAAATTCTTCTAGAGCCTTGCATAGAGGAAGAGAAAGGACTACTCCATGAGCAGCTAGGATAGCAGTCTCGGGAGTAGAAAAAAATTTTGTAACGACACAGAGTGGGTTTATTGTTCTAAATTTCTTTATTTTTTTATATGCAATAAAGATTATGCTTTTTATTTAAATCGTCATGAGTTCTTTATTTACTCTCTTTCATATGCTTTTATTTATGCTTTCCTATTAGATTAATATTAGAAAATTTTTACTTTCGGAGACACACCGTGATCTACGGGTATGGGCATGCCGAGGAAAGAAGAGTTGTTTATCTAGTACTTTTCGGAGACGTCCGTGATCTACGGGTACGGGGTGTGTCGAGGAAAGATAGGTATTTTTTCTAAGATTAATCGTATCTATTTAATTAAAAAAAAAGAGATACAACTCTACTAGTACAAAATTAATTCAAAACTCTGAGCTCTTTATTTTCTAATTACATCAATTTTAAGATAATTTATTTTTTAAATCAAAAAATGCTTCTTTCTTTTATTTTGCAAACTCAACTTAGCCCAAGGTCCCTGAGGATACGATCTCGACTCATCCTACCTATGTAGTGAGTAAAGTTATTTTTGGTGCTATCAACGACTACGCATCAAATTTTGGCACCGTTGCTGGGGATCTTGACACAGTTGAATTAATAAAAAAAAATCACTGACATTTCATAACACTTAACTAAAATAGCGTAACTCAAATATAAAAATTTCTAACTTGATTGGACACCTTGTTTCTTTGCATTGCATCTCCATAATTAACTTTAAGGGCGCAATCCATTAATAAGATAAGGTGGAGATTTGATCACCCCTTGGCCCACAAATCACTCCCTTGCATTTGCATAACCTAGACCTTAATCTAAAATTAATTAGACGTTGACCCCTAAGGATTTCGAGCTCATTGGACAAGTGACCCTGAGAGTTGAACCAGGTTAGACTTGGTTAGCTAGATTGTGTCTAGGCAAATGGTTTGCGGGACGACTGGGCCCGAAGGAAGGTGGTTTTTAATTGGTTCCGTTCGCTTACCTGATCAATTTAATTAGTGTCTAAAGAAAGCAACGGGGGACTCCCACCAACCTTACACTTACCTGGCCAGTTGGTTGGTCAAGCTCCGACTTGGAGGGCTTGAAGGCTAACTACAGTTAGGAGCTGTCTAGAACTAGGATAACTTTAGGATAGAGAGTCCACTGCGTGCTAACTTGATTGTAATTAAAATCTAAACCACAACTAATTCTTCTATTAGTTTTAGGATTCTTAGGATCTCTTCTTTAGAACTCTTTTCTCTCTTCTCTTCTCCTCTTAAAAAAAAAAAATCCTTAACAGACTAGGATAGTCTACATAGACCTTTTAGTTGCATGTTAGGTCGACGATCACTAAAACCCGACTTGCAACCATTAGACGAAGAATTAGAAAAGACTCTTAGGACATCCGAGTTAGAAACATGTTGTACCTGATGAGGCTAATCTCCACGCTCATTGAGAGAATATTTCACTCTATCCTCGTATACCTACTCTCCATGCATTCAAGCACCTCCAGTAGAAGCTACCCAATATGAGATTAAGTCTAGCATCATTCAAATGTTGCCATCATTCTATGGACTTAGTAACGAGGACCCATACAAACACTTGGATGAATTTCTTGAAATTTGTTCCATAATAAAAATCCAAAACTTCTCCGATGATGCCCTTAGGTTGAAACTGTTCCCTTTCTCACTTAAGGACAAAGCCAAGTATTGGTTAAACTCCTTAGACTCTATAACCATTTCAACTTGGGAACATCTTCAGAGAGAATTTCTCAAGAAATATTTTCAATTGGAAAAACAAATCAAATTAGAAAAGCTATCACTAGTTTTTCCCAATTGGAGGGTGAACTTTTTTATGAGATATGGAAAGGTTAAGGGACCTCATTCGTAAATGTCCAACCATGTTGTCCCTAAATGGTAACTTTGTCAGTATTTTTATGATGGTCTATCGAAGAAACACCGACAAATGGTTGATGCATCATGTGGTGGACATTCATGCTAAAGAGTGAGGATGAAGCCTGGCAGCTCTTTGAAACACTTAGTGAGAATTTTCTACATCATATGTTTGCCACCTCTAGAGAACAACCCATACTTCAACAAAACAAAAGTAAATTTATCAGATTGGAAATGTCATGGATATCCACAATAAGGTAGATGAATGTCCCAAAAATTAGACCGTCTTCTAAATACTGGACAATCCCGATTCCACCTAACCCAATTCAAGAAGTTTGTGCATTGTGTGCAAGTCCGAACATTTTGTTAGTGAATGCCCAGCCGCACCTCAATTTTCTGAGTTTGTGCACAAGCAGGTTCAACAAAGCTCAAGTCCAATAAGCTCGCAGACCAGAAAATGATCCATATTCGAACACTTATAACCCCGGCTGGAGAAACCATCCAAATTTTTTCTGGAGATCACAACCAGTGGTTGGCCCTGCCGCACCTCGACCTCAATATCAGGACCCAACATATAGGCATGGACCATACCATCAATTTCAAAATGCTCCTCAACTTCTACTACTGATCATAGCTCAGCTTTTGAGGAAAAATTCTGAAAGCACTAAATGATTAGAAGTCAACACTCAGACCCTTAACTCCCACACACAATCCATTGCTAAGCTAGAGACCCAAATAGGTCAACTAGCGACTGCATTCAGTAGGAGGAAAGGAGAAAATTATCTAGCCAACCTGAGAGCAACCCAAGAGGGCAATTTGTGATTGAGAGCTCTAATACCCCAGAAGTTTTTTCTGAACATGCCAAATCAATCATGACTCTGAGAAGTGAGAAGGTCATTGAACACACTAGTAAAACCAATGAGATCGACCCTAAATCTCTAATCGAAGCCAAATCACCAAGAACAAGGAGGACCTTAAAATAAAAAATGAACCAACTGCACGGAATCATCTTACTTGCCTAAAACCCCATTTTCGGATGTCCTGCAGATAAGAAGGGAGAAAGACTCGACGAGATATTGGAATTATTTAAGTAAGTCCAAATTAATCTTCTCCTTCTAGACGCAATCAAACAGGTCCCTGCTTATGTCAAATTTTTGAAGGATTTGTGCACCCAAAAATGTAAATCTAGATCAGAATTCCAAAGAAAGTACGCCTTACTGAATAAACTAGTTCTGTCTTCCAGCATGCCACTCCTCCAAAGCTTAAGGACCCAGGAGCCCCCATCATTTCCTGTGTTATAGGAGATTATCACATTGAAAAAGCTCTTCTGGACTTAGGGACAAGTGTGAATCTTTTACCTAGTTCGGTGTATGAACTTTTTGGATTTAGAGAACTGAAACCCACATCAGTCGCACTACAGTTAGCCACAGATCAATTAAGAAACCACGTGGAATGCTTGAGGATGTCTTGGTTAAGGTAGATGAGTTTTACTTTCAGTTGATTTTCTGATTCTCGACATGAAACTAAGTGGCAACCCAAGACAAATTCCGTTATCTTAGGAGACCCTTCCTAGCTACGGCAAATGCATGCATTAATTGTAGGACAGGATTCATGGACGTATGTTGGGAATAAAAAATTGAGACTGAATATGTTTGGTGCTTCCCAAAGACCATCAATGGATAGTTGCTTCAAAGTAGATATACTAAAAGAATTATAGAAGATGCAACACCCACAATTCTAGCACCAGACCCTTAGATACTTGCTTGGCTCACTTTGGAGTGTATGACTTTGAGGGATATATGAAAGAAGTTAACATCTTGTTGGATACACCACACGATAAAACACTCCTCCATGGACAATCAAGTATGAGCCATTGCCCACATTAGCCAGTACACCAATAGCCCCATCTTTAGAATCACCACCTATGTTAGAATTGAAACCCCTTCCTGCTACGCTCAAGTATGTATTTTAGGACCCAATGACACCCTCCCGGCAATCATTGCATCAGACTTGACCCCTAATCAGGAAGCATAATTGGTTGGTATTCTGAAGAATACAAAGAGGCTATCGGTTGGTCCATTGTCGATTTAAAAGGAATTGACCCCTCATTTGCATGCACTATATTCATTTTGAGGCAAATGCCAAACCCCATTGAGATATGCAGAGGAGATTGAACCAAACATGCGTGAAGTAGTAAAGAAAGAGGTGTAAAGTGGTTAGATACTGGAATCATCTACCCCATATCCGATAGTAAATGGGTCAGTCCACTCAAGTAGTACCTAAGAAATCAGGTATTACTATGGTTGAGAATGAAGAAGGTGAACTGTTTCCACTCGCATATCATCTGGATGGCGAGTATGCATAGATTATAGAAAACTAAATGTCGTTACTAGGAAGGACATTTTCCATTGCCCTTCATCAACCAAATCTTAGAACGGTTAGCAGGACAAAGTTTCTTCTATTTTCTTGATGGTTATTCAGGGTACAATCAAGTACCTGTATTTTAGATGACCAAGAAAAGACTACCTTCACCTACCCCTATGCCACCTTCACTTTTCGGCGTATGTCATTCGGGCTTGCAATGCACCCGCTACATTTCAACGGTGCATACTGGCCATTTTTTCAGATACGGTGGACAAATGTCTTGAAGTTTTTATGGATGATTTTTCTGTGTTTGGAACCACCTTTGAGGATTGTCTCCATAATCTTTCCAAAGTTTTTAAACGGTGTATGGAGACAAATCTTGTCCTAAGTTGGGAAAAAAGTCATTTCATTGTACGGAAATGAATTGTATTAGGACATATTATTTCTGAAAGAGGGATCGACACTCATGTTAAGATTCGAGCAGGAATAGGATAGATACTCTTTTAGCGTCTGGCTGAAGACGTTAAACTTAGTACTTTTTGGGAGGCAACTTAAATTTTTTTTATTTTATTTTAACTAATTTTTATTTTTTTTAAGAATAAAGGATCGCTCTGTATGGAAGAGTCTGTCAATAAACTTGACGTCTGGCTGAAGACGTAAAACTTAGCGCTTGTTGGGAGGCAACCTAATGATTTCATATTTTTTTTACTTTACTGCAGCTGCAGGAATTTAGAACAAGAACCTATTAATCAATGAAGCTATCTTCAACTTTCGAAGTAAAATTTTCCCAGGTGCACTCTCTTCTTTTATTTTCTTTGCTTTCCTACTCCATTGAGGATAATGTAGATTAAGTTGGGGGGGAAGGAAATGAAAATTAATCAAATCTTCGAGTATGGTCAGAAATAATTAGTTTTGTGTATCTAAATTTTATTCTGATTAAGAGTTAATTAGGTATCCTAATCAATGAATGATTAATGATCAAGATAATTTTAGAGATACCGAGGAATAAATTATTAAGAAAATCCAATGAATGGTAGGGTTTAGACTAGACAAAATTTTAGGAGTGATTCTACAATCTCTTCTTACTGATCTCAATAAAAATCTGCTTCATGAGAGATTGGATGAAAGATCGAGGTATGCAAAAATTCTCCTTAAAATTTATTTAAAAAAAAAAATTGGTTTTCTACTGAGTAATCGGGCCCTTGCGCCTAAGTAAGCATTGTGGTTTGTGTAAAAAGGTGGCAATGTTAAAAAAAATAGTGGATAATAAGGGGACTAAATTTAAGAAGATAATAAACCTCTCTCAATTAAGTTAGAGGATTTAAAGAGTAAAGTGGGAGTTGGTGAAAGAAAAGCTCTTGAAATTTTTTAGTTAATACTCAGCCACTAATTGGGTCAAATTGATAATCCAATGAAGTATCTCTTTAATGGTCTGACCAGGTATCATCTACCTTCTGGGATGCCTAACCTAACTTTTTATTCAAGATCGAGTCGTACACAATGCTGATATATCTATTTTACTCGAGGACGAGCAAAATTCAAGTTGGGGGTATGATAAACACTTAATTTAAGTCATTTAAAGCAAAAATTATATTTAATTTAGTTTATTTATTAAGAATTTGATGCTTCTTTTTATATTTTACAGGAAAGTGATCGTCGATACAAAGAGTCTGATTCGTAGATCAAAAAGACTCAAATTTGAAGAAAATTAAACTTAAAATAAAATTTAAATAAAAAAGGATGCATACGGTATTATAGAAAATGAAGATACTATGCAAGAACCCAAAAAGGATATAGACTCATTTTAAAGAAACAAAAGTTTTTTTTTTAATTTGGAGCGTAAACAGCTAATGGTCGGGCCGCGGAAGGTTCACGCGGAAGCGGACGTGCGAGCGGATGCGAGGGCGGACGCGGGGCAGGTCGGCACAGTGGGCGCGGCACGATGGGTTCGCATGGCACAGTGGGTTCGCGCAGCATGGCAAATTCGGAGGAGTTGTGCGCGCGGACACAGTGGGAACAGACGGGTGATGGATCTGAAAATTAAAGGAAAAAAATATATACTTGAAAATACTTCAAGAGGAAGAATTTATATTTTCTTTATCTGCTTGTGATCTTTCCATCTCATCCATCCATCTTTTAGTCCTTAGTATTTTCTTTAGTTCCACATCGAAAAATCATGTAAAACTCCTCCCTCCTAACACCTATAAAAAGGCTTTTGTACTCCCATTGGAGGGAGAGCTCAAAAATTCTTCTAGAGCCTTGCATAGAGGAAAGAAAGGGACTACTGCATGAGCAGCTAGGCTAGTAGTCTCGGAAATGGAGAAGAAATTTTGTAACGACACAGAGTGGGTTTATTGTTCTAAACTTTTTGTATTTCTTTATATGCAATAAAGATTATGCTTTTTATTTAAATCATCATGAGTTCTTTATTTGCTCTCTTTCATATGCTTTTATTTATGCTTTCCTGTTAGATTAATATTAGGAATAACTTTTACTTTTCGGAGATGCACCGTGATCTATGGGTACGGAGCGTACCGAGGAAAGAAGAGTTGTTTACCTATACTTTCTGGAGACGCCGTGATCTACGGGTATGGGGTGTACGAAAAAAAATAATATTTTTTTAAGATTAATCGTATCTATTTAATTAAAAAAAAAAATACAACTCTACTAGTGCAAAATTAATTCAAAACTCTCGAGCTCTTTATTTTCTAATTACATCAATTTTAAGATAATTTATTTTCTAAATCAAAACAATGCTTTTTCTTTTATTTTACAATCTCAACTTAGCCCAAGGTCTCTGAGGATACGATCTCGACTCATCCTACCTACGTAGTGAGTAGAGTTATTTTTGGTGCTATCAACGACTACGCATCACTTAGCCACAGATAGGATTTTTCTTATCAGACCACTCAGGACATACATAAATTCTTTATCCAAGTAAAGTATTTTATTTAGGATGATCCATATCTATTTAAACAATATCCTGACCAAATCATCAGAAGTATGTCCCGAACCATGAGGTCAAAAGCATCTTGTCCTTTTATCACGATCAAGCCTGTGGTGGCCACTTTGGATCTAAGAAGATTGCTGCAAAAGTTCTCCAATATGGATTCTATTGGCTCAATTTATTTAAGAACGTATATGAGTACTATTAAAGCTACGCTAGATGTCAACAAGTAGGACGAATCACAAAAAGAGACATGATGCCATTAAATTCGATCCTAGTTGTTGAGATTTTGATGTGTGGAGAATCGATTTGATGGGATTATTTTCAAAATCTTTTGAAAATAAATATATCTTAGTGGCTGTTGATTACGTATCCAAATGGGTAGACGCTATGCCATGTAGATCAAATGATAGCAAAATTATTATCAAATTTCTAAAAAAAAATATCCTCTCCCATTTTGGGATCCCTAGAGCATTATAAGTGATTAGAGAATATATTTTTGCAATCGATCTTTTGCATCCCTGATCAAAAAGTATAGCATCAACCATAAAATGACCACATGCACCCTATCACCCTCAGACTAGTGGGCAAGTTGAAGTATCTAATTGTCAAATCAAACAAATCTTAGAGAAGACTATGAGCACCAATAGAAAAGATTGATCATTGAAGCTAGTGGATGCTTTTTGGGTATATCATACTACCTTCAAAACCAACTTAGGGATATCTCTCTATAGGAATGTGTTTAGTAAAATATGTCACTTATCGATCGAGCTTGAACATAGGGCTGTGTGGGCCATAAAAAAGCTGAATATAGATCTAGACGAGGCTGGACAGCATAGGAAGCTACAAATCGATGAACTAGAGAAAATTAAGAGGAGGCATATGAAAATGCTAAGATATACGAAGAACGAACTAAGATATTTCATGATCGAGTAATTTTAGAAAATTATTGTCATCTAATTAAAAAATTTTTTTTGTATAACTTTAGGCTACATTTATTTCTTGAAAAATTTAGGTCTAGATGGACAGGACCCTTTATAGTAAAAGAAGTTTTCTCACATGAGGTTGTAGAGATTGAGAATCTAAGTAATGGTGCTATTTTTAAAGTTAATAGATAATGATTGAAATCATTATTGGAGTTGCTTACTGAAGTTGTGGAGGAGGCCATGATTCTCCATGAGCCTATTTATATGGACTGATTCTGTATCAAAGGTTTAGTCCGACTGAAAACTTTAAACTTTACACTTTTTGGGAGGTAACATAATTTTTTTTTTTTAGCCTTTGCTTTAGTGATTTTTATTTTTTTATGAATAATGAACCGCTCTGCATAGAAGTACCTATCAATAAACGAGTATACTTAGTTTAGGTGGTATCTCTCTTTGTTTTATTTATCTGTCTTGAGTTTATTTTTCTTACTCCATTGAGGATAATAAAAATTAAGTTGGGGGTGAAGGTAATAATTAAAAAAAAATTTAAATCTTTGAATAAGTGAGTATTTAATATTTAGGCACACGATTATCCTAGATTTGAGTTGAATCAGGTAAATTTTAAAATAGCAATTGATGCTCATTTAGAAAATTTTTGAGATATCGAGAGATCAAGTATTAAGAAAATCTAATAAATGATTAAATCTAGAATAGAAATCATTATAGCATTTCTAGCTCTCCCTACTAGTATCAAAGAAGAGTTTTCTTTTTATAAGTGCAAGTAAAGTATCTATATGTTCATAAAATATAAGAAAATAAGAATAAGTTTTGAGTATTTTTTATCGAGTAACTGAACCTCTTTACCTAAGAAATCATTGAGTCTTATATCAAAAAGTAAAAAAATGAAAAAATTTTATCCTTTGAAAAAAAAGAGGCAAGTTCTAAACATTGGTCTCCCACCGAGTAACTGGATCTCTTTGCCTTGGGAAGCATTGATGTTCGCATCAAAAAGTGGGCAATATGAAGATGCCTCTTTTTTAAAAAAAAGAGAGAAAAAAAGAAAAAAAAAAGAAGAAGAAAGGAGGAAAAAGAGTTATTTTGCATTTGCTTGCATTAAAGTGGACAATTTGGAGATGAAAATAAGAATTGATCTAGAAAAAGCTTGGAAACAATTTTTATTCTTTATTTAACCATTATATTAGTGAGTATTAATATCCCTATGACTTATCTTATTAATATTCTTCTGAATATCAATAGATTGTTTAGAAAATTGCTTGATAAAATATCCATTTTTTTCTTTGTTTTTTTTTAAAAACTTTCTTTAAAGATCTTTAGAGCAAAGCTCAAGTTGGGGGGGTGTGATAAGTACATTAAATATCTCAAAAGAAGTATTAAAATATCCACTAATTGACCTTTATTCCTTAGAAATCGATGCTTTGCTTGTGTTTTGCAGAAAAGATGATTGCAAATACAAAAGCCCGATTCACAGGTTAAAAAAAAAAATTAAGAGCAATCAGACTCAAAATGGATTCCGAACGAAGATTCAAAGGTAGGTACAAAAATCAGTCCAAAAAGGCCAAAATCAGCTAAAAAATCAGAAGAAGCCAGCCCATTAAGCCACCTGCTCCACGACGGTTCACAAAAAAATTTTTGCTCATCGGTCCACAGGGACAGTGGCACGGTTTACAATGGTTCATAATCGGCATACGTTAGGTCTACTCGTAGTTCAAGGGAACAATGCTCCCAATCTTTTATCGCGGTGCATGGGGCAGCCCTGGCTCTTGTGTGCTATCAAATGATTGAGAATCATTTTTGCATGCGATCGGACCGTTGTGGTTTATGTTGGCTGGGAGAACTGAAATAGAAGAGATCTTGTGCACAATCCGACAGTCAAAAATGAAGATCAAGCCTAATCCAATGGCCAGTGTGGTTTCTTGATTTGATAAGGGTGGTTTAGGCCTGATCTAGGGTGTTTGACGATGATCTGATGGTCGAAAAATTATTTTTCGCTTAAGACATGATAGGGATGCGAATTTGAGGGTATTTGAGAGTCTGTGAACAGCCAGGACTCAGGAGACATTGTGCTCTATAAAAGGAAGGCACTACGGGCAATAGAGAATAACAGCAGAATCAGGGAAGTAGAGCAAGTAGCAGCAATCTTTTATTTTTCTTAGCTTTTGTTTAGGGAAGAATATGGAGGAAGTGATGAAGATCTCTAAGCGTGGCTAGACTCCAACTTAGAAAGATGATGAAGCCTATAAATGGATTCTTATTTTTTTATATTTAATTTTTATGTAATAAAATTATATTTTTATTTCATATCTTTTTATTTTTTTGACGTATTGATCTAGCCTTCACGACCTATACCTTCTACAGACGTACCATGATCTCTAGATATGGTAAGTGTCTAGGAGAGATAGATCATCGTATATTAGATTAAACCTTACATCTTGTAATTAAATTTAAATAATTTATACTCCAAACAGATGAGCTGTGATCTACGGATACAGTCCGTACTCTTTAGAGATAAACTATACTAATATTCTAATCATAAGAATTAATATTATAATATATAAAAAAATAAAATCTATTCTACACAATGGATTCAAAATTCTTAGGTTATCTCTCTGACTTGTTTTTGTTCACAAAATCCTTTAAACTTGTAGTATAATTCTTACCTTTTTATTTTTAAATTCTTCTATAATCAATTTTTTTTATTACTTTTTTATGAAATAATTATCCTAGATCTCTGAGGATACGATCCCAACTTATCCTATCTATATAGTTTGAGTTTATCTTTTTTTTTTTACTTTCAACCGCCTACGACAGCGATCATTCCCTCTAATGTATATGTTGAAATCTATGATGCTTTACAACACTTTCTCTCAGCATTCATTCTAAGGTTACATGATGAGATTCCATTGAGTGTCCAGTGTATTCTATTGAATATCAAATTGCCAGTTGCAATCATTATAAACATCAGCCATTGCTTGCAAATAAGTAAAATCAACAACAAAACTTGAACTAGATTCATATGCCTCCAGTTAAGTACATAGCTCCATGTATCTACATATAGCTAGCTCCAACACATGAATCAAATCTTTATACAAAGAGTTTTCTAACTCATCAAACTTTGAGGTAGTTTCAAAATTAATTCGTGCACCAAAAGTCTTGTTGAATACTAAAGCACAATATAAGTTATCTATTGGGATTTTGGCACCTCGAATTCGATTCACTGTAACGAAGCTCGGACATGGAGAAGCCCATGGATGCAGGCCCAAGACAGATAAGTATGACAGATGCAAAGGCCTGCAGTGAGTGCACATGGCCCAAGTGTGCCCACATGATCTACTATGTGGTGCAGGGAGGTGAGGCACGTGGACCAAGTGCAGTCCACGCATGGTGCATTTGCAATCTGTGGGAAAGTTCGCGGTCCACACGTAAGGTATGGATCTCCATGGCTCAGGGAGGTTTCCTAACGACTCACGTAGGCACAAATGAGTGCACGACATGCGGCATGCACAGAGAGGCCCCCGATTCATGTGGGAGTGGTCTACACATGGTCTATAGGAGCATTTTTCATGATTAGATGGCCATGGATGAATGCGAAAGAGATCGAATGGTCAAAATGATGTTTGAGTCCTAATGGAGGCTGGATTTTGATTTTAACTCAATTTTGAGGTCTTTAAAGGAGCTTGATGGCCTAAGAGAGGTGTGTAGTGGCTAAAAGTGCTCGAGAGGAGAGGATCCATAATCGAGAGAATCACAGAAAGCATCCAGGGGCATCAGAGGATCCTGATACGGCAAGCCTGTGAGAGAATCTTCTTGGAGGGTTTTTGTGAGAGCTTTTGTAAGGGGTTATACTTTTTGTTGAAAGAAATTGATGTATGAGAGTTGAAAGTGTATGATCTTTTCTTATACTTATTTTTTTTCATAGTAAAGCTTGCATGCCCTGTGGAGGTAAGTCTTGGACTGATCCACATATTTGATTATATCTTTTTTATTTCTCTTCTTTCTTTCTATTGTGGTATCGACATCATCATCTGGATTAGCGATCTTAGACGGAAGATCCGTATTCTATACTCGTGAGGGATCTTTTCCAACAAGTAGTATCAGAGCTGTAACAATTAGTATCAAAGTACGTGGTTGTCTAGATTGTGATGGTGTTGATCAAGGTTGAAGAAGGTGGAGAAGACAGACTCAATCAAAATAGAGATCAATTGACATGATGGAAAGAGCAATTTCTCCCTATGACAAGTAAGGGGGAAGGATGTGCTTATCCAGCAAGAGTTGATTGATGCTCTCTTGTGCGAGAAAAAGTCAACTATCATAGAGGAGAAAGATTGAAGGTGGCTCTAGATGCAGACGGTCAGCATGATCCGTTTGTACTTGATGGATGATGTGGTGATCCATGTGTTTAGTGAAACTTCTCCGAAGGTGATGTGGATGAAGTTCGAGGAGATGTACATGATGAAATCACCCACCAATGCTCTCTTCCTCTGAAAGAAGTTCTATCTACGATAGATGAGTGAGGGATAGAGTGTGCAGGAGCATTTCAACAACTTTTAGAATATCCTCACTGATCTCCTCAACATTGGTGGAAGGTTGAGGAGAGGGCCAAGGCTTTGGTCTTGTTTTCATCACTTCTTCCTTTTGAGTTTTTAATTATTGCTCTTCTAATGGGGAAGAGCACCATCAAGATGGTTGAAATCATTTCTGTACTTTTTCAGAATGAGATTCTCAGACAGAAGAATCGAGCTTCGAATTTAGGTGATGACTTAGCTATGGCAGTTACTGAAGGTAGTGGTGGCAGAGGTGGACGGTCTAGGTCCAAGTCAAGGGACTATAGCAAGATCCGATGTTATAGGTGTGATGAATTGGGGCATTAAGTTAGAGATTGCATACAACTCAGAGATCGAACGAAGGCTACTACGACGGTAGTGGTCCGAGATAGCAATACAAAAGAAAGTGATGATGTTGTTTTGGTATCTGATGAGGTATCTACTTCTTTTCTACAGTGAATTTTAGGTTCTGCATGTTCGCATTATGTTTGTTGTAGAAAAGAACTGTTTGACTCTCTAAAAAATAGTAAGGGTACTGTTTATCTGTCGAATGGATCGAATTGTGTGATCAAGGATATTGAAACTGTCAGCTTACAGACTCATGATGGAGTAGTGAAGAAGTTGGGTGAGGTTTGATACATATCCAATTTCATAAGAAATTTAATTTCACTGAGCAGACTGGATTCAAGCAGCTACAGATGGAGAGCTGATGATGGAATCCTGAAGGTCATGCGTGACAATAGGATTGTGATGAAGGAGAAGAGATATGGAGGATATTACCTCTTGGCAAGGAGCTTAGTGCTAGGTGGGACTTCAGGAGCTAGTAGGAGCTTGAGTGAGATGAAGCTCTAGGTATAGGTGGATTAGGCACGAGACAGAAGACTCGAAAGGATGATAGACGACGTGATAGGATGAAGTTTCTATTGCTGCAGGAGGCTATTCCGAGCAGATCTTAGGTCAGACAGGTCACAGTAAATGATGAAGACAGGATCGAGCAGCCTGGCTCGACTCCCATATTTGTCTATCCATGAGCAATCAGGTATTTACCCCAGGAATAGGGACGATAAGATCCAGAAGCTCTCAAGTTAGGTGGAGGCCGAATGTCGAATCGATATGGAGATTGTTAGAATTTTGGTGCCTCAAATTCGACCCACTATAGCAAAGCCCAGATGCGAAGAAGCCCACGGATGCAGGCCCAAGATGGACAAGTCCGACAGATGCGAAGGTCCGTAGCATAGGCCTACAGGCGTGCAGCCCGCAACGAGCATGCACAGCCCAGGTGTGCCTATGCAGTGCAAGGAGGCGAGGCATGTGGACCATACATGGTCCATGCACGGTGCACGTGTGGTTTGTCGGAAAGTTTGCGGTCCATGCATGAGGCATGGACCCCCACGGCCCAGGAAGGTTTTCTCATGAATCACACGCTCATGGATGAGCATGCGACACACGGTGCATGCGGAGAGGCCCCGATTCATGCGGGAGTGGTCTATGCAAAGTCTATAGGTGCATTTTATGCGATTGGATGGTTTTGAATGTGTGTGGAAGAGATCGGACAGTCAGAAAGGTGTCTGAGTTGTAACAGAGCCTAGATTTCGATCTGGACTCAATTTTGAGACTTTTAAAGGAGCCTGACGGCCTAGAAACAATGCATAGCAGCTGAGAGCATCTGATAGGAGAGGATCCGTGATCGAGAGCATCACAGGAAGCATTCAGGGGCGTCAGAGGATCCTAATATGGTAGGCCTATGAGAGAGTCTCCTTGGAGGGTTTTGTGAGAGCTTTTGTAAGGAGTTATGCTTTTTGTTGAGAAAAATTGATGTATGAGAGTTGAGAGGGTGTGATCTCCTCCTGTATTTGCTTTCTTTCATAGTAAAGCTTGTATGTCCCTTGGAGGTAAATCTTGGGCTGATCTATGTATTTGATTATATTCTTTTTATTTCTCTTCTTTCTTCCTGTTGCTGTATCGATATCATCACTTGGGTTAGCGATCTTGGATGGAAGCTCCGTATTCTACATTCATGAGAGATCCTTCCTAACAAGTGGTATTAGAGTTGCAATATTATCCACACCAAGCATGTCTTCTTATTGCTTGATATCTAAAACTACTTCAAAATTAGTTGGCAGTTCATCCTCAAGATTAACTAAATCTTTATAAAAAATATCCATATCTTGGATAGCTTCTATATAAACCTCTTTTACATGATTTGACTCCTTAATATAGATTTTTATGAATGGACCAACCATAGCACCTTGACTCTTCTAAGCAATTATAAATTAACTGATTCCTCAATAATAATCTCTTCCAAACTTGATACAATATCTATCTGATGTGCACAACTTGCTTTAGACTTTTTTCTTAGCTTGATTGAATCATCATTTAGTTGATCAATCATATCATGCTTGTGTTTTCGAAACTTGATCTAGCTTCTAAGTAATTAAGTTCCCTCTGCATCAAAACTTTATCACTAAACAAATTCTGCTCTTCTTTAGATTTTTAGGAAAGTCGAAAATCAAAATCTATCCTTCAGGAAACTTTTGTTTAAGATGTCTTACCTTGCTAGTTCTTTAGTAAACATCTATAAGAATATCCTATACCTTCTTCGGCTTTTTTATATTTTGGATATAGAGTTAATTTTTTCTATCCACTATTGCATGGATAATCCTTGTCACTTTTTAGATTTTAGATTCTATTTTCTTTTTGTAACCTTATTACCAAGAGTATTATTAGCATTATTTTTGACTCTTCCAAGATATCCCACAAATCTTGTCCCATTAGATGTGTATTAACTAAAGACTTCAATCTTAGATAATTAGTATTGTTTAACTTAAAAAATAAGTGGTACCAAAGGCAACCATGTTGATATTGATGACGTTGGCTATCAAAATCTGAATATCCAATCATAATAAAGTTCACATGTTTGTGTACATGCTTAATGAATTATTGAAAGTCCTAGAATAACTCCAAACTATTATCTTTAAAATGCCAGCAACCAAATTGCCATTTCGAAAATTGCACTCCTAAAAATCATATCAAAGTTGCACGCTACTTAACCATAGCCCAACATTGCTCAGATACTTCAGGATCTAATACCACATAGAACAATATGCTGCTCCGTATAGGTCAAATATGTCGGTCAAGGAACCAAAATAAGTACCAATAATTAAATCCAGCAGTAGAAGTGACGAAATTTAGAGGAAAGGAAGATTTCGTGAGAGGGAATAAATTTTTCTAATAAAAAATGGAAGCCCAAGAAGCAACCTTGGCTTCTCTGTGCTGCTGCCACACTCTCTTTCCGCTTAAAATTCGCGTCCTCCCTTTTTCTTAAAGCCAAGATGACCAGCCTAGTCAAGGTAACTCAAACACCTTGACTTCTAGAAGACAAAAACTGTTCCGACTAAACTTTTATCCTATTGACCATAATACTCAACGTATCGAATCAGCATTAAAATTATAATTTAAATTATGATATCAAATTTATATAATAATAATAAAATAATACATCGATATTAGGAGTGACATTTTATATTGATACATAAGATTATATGACAATCTTCCACAATGCCACATATTAAATTTTATTTTTTTATATTTTTTAAATAAAAAATAAAAATATAAATAATATGATAAAAAAATCTATCTATTTATATAACAATAACAAAGTGATACACAGATATTAGGAATGGCATTCCAGGTGGATACGTAAGATTATAAGATAATCTTCTGCAATGCTATATATCAAGTTTTATTTTTTTTATCTTTATATTTTTTAAATAAAAAATATAAATATAAATAGTATGATAAAAAAATTATCTATTTATCTATATAATAATAGTAAGCGATACACGGATATTAGGAGTATCATTCTATGTTGACACATAAGATTATAGGATAATCTTCTACAATGCCACTTGTCAAGTTTTATTTTTTATTTTTTAAATAAAAAATATAAATATAAATAGTATGATAAAAAAAATCTATCTATCTATCTGTATAATAATAATAAAGCGATACATGGATATTAGAGATGGTATTCCGTATTGACATATAAGATTATAGGATAATCTCCCACAATATCATATATTAAGTTTTATTTCTTATTTTTTATATTTTTTAAATAAAAAATATAAATATAAATATTATGATAAAAAAGTAGAGAATATTTTAAATCTATCTATCTATATAATAATAATAAAGCGATACACGGATATTAGGGATGACATTTCATATTGACACATAAGATTATAGGAGATTCGTCACGTGTCAAGTTTTATTTTTTTACTTTTTAAATAAAAAATAAAAGTATAAATAGTATGATAAAAAAATAAAAATATTTTAAATTATAATAATAGTAAAGCGATACACAGTATTAGGAGTCGTATTCTGTGTTGACACATAAGATTATAAGATAATGTCCTGCAATGCTACATATCAAGTTTTATTTTTTTATTTTTTAAATAAGAAATAAAAATATAAATAGTATAATAAAAAATAAAAAATATTTTAAATCTATCTATATAATAATAGTAAAATGATACATGGATATTTGAGGTGGCTGGAGCTAGCAAAATATATCTCGATCCACAAATTTGATCCATATTTGATCCACTATAAATAGATTTAGTTTTAGACTAAACAGATTTGGATCATAAACAGGTCAACTTATTTAACCTATTTAATATTTAGATCGATTTAGATTTTAGATATCTGACTCATTTAATTTATTTAATATTCAGGTTGGATTGAGTCAGATAATCTATTTAACTTATTTAAGCTATTTAATCTAATTTTAACCCATTAAACTTGATCTATTTAGTCTATTTAATCTATTTAAGATCTGTCTAATCTATTTAAAACTTACTTAATTTATTTTTGACCTATTTAATATGATCTATTTAATCCATTTAATCTAATTTGATATGTTTAATAAACTAGTTAAATGGGTCGGATTGGGTTACCTGTTAAATAAATAAGTTGGGTTCAGATTTGAATTTTTGACCCATTTAATAAATAAATCTGATTTAGATTGATGATTTTTTTGATCTGACCTATATTGACTCAAACAAATGTGATCCGATCCGATCCAATTACCACTCCTAGGGATGACATTCCATATTGATATGTAAGATTATAGGATAATCTTCCGCAACAGCATAGATCAAATTTTATTATTTTATTTTTATATTTTAAATAAAAAATAAAAGCATAAATAGTATGATAAAAAAATAAAAAATATATTAAATTATAATAATAGTAAAGTGATACACAGATATTAAGGATGGCATTTCGTGTAAACACATAAGATTATAGGATAATCTCCCGCAACATCATGTGTCAAGTTTTATTTTTTATATTTTTTAAATCAAAAATAAAAATATAAATAGTATAATAAAAAATAAAAAATATTTTAAATCTATATAATAATAATAAAGAGTGGAAAATTGGAGGAATCTATTGAGTACTATACGAAAATGTTGGATGCTAGGCATTTTTCAAATGCAACAACCTTCACTAGTTCGGGAGGCTATCTTTAGAATGACAAACTCTCAGAGATCCTTTTGATCTCATCATTAGATTAATTGATGAAAGTAACTTTTAATATAAAATATTATCATTATTATCATTTAAATCTCCGTAACATGAGGGTTGAGTGCTAGTTTCTTATAAAACTAGTACTTGTTAATGTATCTTAACAATGTATATAAAAAGTTTACAAAAAAAAAGAGGGATAATGACAGCTTTGATGGAGATTTAACGAGAAGCAAGAATTTGGTTGAGCCATACATCCTCCATTGCAAGAAAGAAAATGGCTGTGGAATCCATAATTCCTTAAAAGGGAAAATAAGTATTGCCATCAAATGCAAATAAGTACTACCATCAAATTTGATAATAAGCCCTTTCCATGCCAGTCTTGATGACTGTTACTACATATTCCTAGCTTAGGCCAGAGTTGATGGAGTGTGGTGGCATGCATGAGGACGACAGTGACCAGACCTGCAAAAACGGTCTATAGTTAGGGATGGTTTTGGCAGAGACTCTTTGATGCTCAAGTCAGAAATCTGAAACAGGTAGGAACGAGCTTGCATGAAATTTGCATTTCTTGAGGGTCCCTTATTTGCCTTCATTTATAGAGGTGGGAGCTGTAAGAGGGAAAAGTTGTAGGAGGCCAACCCTACTTCCCTAAGCACACCATTCCAAGATGTTCGACTTGATTTTTGGCAGTTAATGTCATCTTATCTGATGCATAGCTAGCAGTTCTCAGGAATGGTGTAATTTGATGGGACTTTATCCAATGAGCAGCTAGAGTGGTATGATTTGACATTGAGTAATATGATTTGATGGGATGGTATAGGGATCTCTTGTCAATCTTCCTAAACATGGTGACCAACATGGATCGAAGGGGACATGGCTTGAAGTCCGGTCGAGTTTGCTATTGAAGATAAGTCGGTGATAGATCCCTTGGTCAGAGGCAATAGTTGGATTGGGACCCTTCCCAGATTGATGTTCGATGTCTGGATGTCGCTCTGATGATGAGTAAGATGTCAGGTGTGTCAGTTGACAATCTAATGTGAGGGTTGGCTGATGCTAGAATCAGTGGCTCAAGCAAGGGTTTGCAGCTTATGGACAAAGGTGCTGGCGAGAAGTAGGAGACCCATCTATGGTCAGCGGCCAATGTGAGGGTTGGTGGGTGATGCATAGATCAACCATGACCAGAGTTTGTCCATATGTTCAGATCGAGCACCAAAGTTTTATCCATAATAGGATCCATATCAATATGAACCATGGGACCTTGTTCTTAGTGACTGGCAGAATCCTGACTTGGGGGTTGGTTGGAGGTTGACACGGAGACCGATGGAGGCCTGACCTAGGGTTGGTTAGTCCAAGTTAGTGCGATCATTTTCCTCTAGCGTTCCATATCGGACCCATTGTTATCTTTACATCTCCTCCATCTTAGGATTTCAGGGGATGAGTTCCAAGGTTGATGGCTGAGGTGGCACGGCCCCATAATACTTCTCCCACTTTCGAGTTCGAAGTGATTGCTTTGAATGGTGGATATAGTAGACCGAGGAGGTAGAGCCTTTGTCAAGCAGATGGATCCGTGCCATCTAATCTCCAAGTGACTTGTCATGCTGTTTTGGGAGTTCGGGCCCTAGTTTGTTGAGTCACTTTGGTAGTGTTTTTGGATATTTTTTGAGATCCTCTTTGGATGCATCCCAAGGACCTCAACTTTGGTGGTCCTAACTCGAGTCAGGGCATCCCCAAAGTCATTGATGCCATACCAGTTAAAGTCTCAGAGGCCTTAGTCAGAGCTAAGATATCTCTGAGGGATTGGCTTGCCGATCTGCTCGTCGGGTCCTTTCTATACTTATTTGCATACTGTTTTATGGCTTTAGCCATCTTTAAGGGAGGGAGAATGTTTTTGAGGGGATAATCCCAAAAACAGTTCTCAGGCCTATTCCAATTCACCATGCGGTAGGTCCCAGTAAGTTTTGAAGTATCCTTATGAATTGTTTCCCAAGACTTTGGATGGATAAGGATATAGTTAGGGGCTGTAGCATTAGCCATTTTAGGATTGGCCAAGTGGCATGACCTGATTGCTTGGAGACCGGGTGCATATCACTTGGGGCTTATATAAATAGGCCTTATTGCCAGATGCACCTATCAGAGGACATTTTTCTTCTTTCTTGTTGTCTTGCAGCTATAGAGCCATCACCACCATCTGTGAGGGGGGCCATGAAAAAGAAGGTGGCCGCCCCTCATGGAGAATCTTCATCCAAGAAGGTAAAGAATGTCTAGTTCGAATCTTCTACTGTTGGCTGAACCCCACCCTCTCTTCTTATGGGGAGAGTAGATCACTCGAGATGGTGCTGGAGGGTTTTGCTGAGACCAAGCTCCACTATATAGTGAAGTATAAGGCATCGATGGACTTCAAAGAAGAGTTTGCTGATGCCTCCACTATCATCTTCATCTGTGGCTTCGAGAATTGCAAGACCCACATAGGGTGTATAGCATCGAAGTTGACATATCCACCTCGACAATAGTGGTGATGAAGTGAGGGCATTTTCATCAAACAAAGATTAGGTCTTCATCCTTCTATATTTGCCTGTTCCCCCGATACCTTCCTAGGCACTGATTATGCAATAAAGATTTAAATTAATAAAAATTAAGATTTTGTCATGTGTACCTCTTCTTTTCCTTGGATGCTTTTCGACTTCTTATTCTGTGAAGCCTTGCCGAATCCTTCTCATGTTACACGCCCATGCGATCACCAAGAAATGAGCTTCGGATGATGTTCGATCTTTACTGTTAAAAGAATCATTGAGGTACTTGATTCCCCTTTGTAGAGGTCTCAATTTGCTTGATGAAGACTCCTGAGGTCTTTTTCAAACTGACTTTTCGGCTATATTCCTGTCGAGTCATTTTTATTGATTTATTTGACCTCGATCTTTGTCGTTGGATTATTTTTAAGACTTTTGTTTGTGGAAGGTTCCAACTTAGATCAAGATATCTTTTCATTGTTGACGTCTTGCCGACTAGTATTCAGAGGTCTCAGGCCCTAAGTCGAGATATCTCTGAGAGATCGATCCATTAATCTTGTCATCATGATTTAGACAAGTATCCGAATATCCCGTGGTCATGTTTGGGCATTTGCTCAACTCATTTGAGGAGTGCTAGATGGCCATGAGGGGTCTTCGGAGGGTTAATCCCCTTATCCCCTCCACAGAGGTCTTAATTTGGCTGATGAAGACTCCCGAGGTCTTTTCTAAACTGACTTCTCGACTATATTCTTGCCGAGTCATTGCTATCAGTTTATTTGACCTCGATCTTTTGTTGGATCATTTTCAAGACTTTCATTTGTGGAAGGTCCTAACTTGAGTCAAGATAACTTTTCATCATCGATCCCTTGCTGACTAGTATTCAGAGGTCTCAGCCCCTAAGCTGAGATATTTCTGAGGGATTGATCCGTAGATCCAGTCATCGGGTTTCATACAAGCATTTGAATATCCCATGATCATATTCAAACCTCTGCTCAACTATTTTGAGGAGCACCAGATGGCCACGAGGGGTCAATAGAGGGTGAATCCTTTTATCCCGTAGCAAAGGTCTCAATTTGGTCGATGAAGACTCCTGAGGTCTTTTCGAACTGACTTCTCGGCTATATTCTTGTCAAGTCATTTTTGTCAATTTATTTGACCTTGGTCTTTGTCGTTGGATCATTTTCAAGACTTTCATTTATGGAAGGTCCTAACTTTGGTTAGGATTTATTCCCATCATCGATGCTTTGTTGATTGGTGTTCGGAGGTCTTAGCCCTTAAGCCGAGATATCTTTGAGGGATTGATCCATTGATCTAGTCATCAAGGTTCAGACAAGCGTCCAAATATCCTGTGGTCATTTTCGATACCATGCCAAGCACCTTTTCCAGAGGTCTCAGCTGGGGTCGAGATATCTTTGGAGGACTGTGTGCTGAAGGGCAGTGTTCTCTAGGTATTTAATGCTTGGTACTCTGATATCAATGGCCTGTTGAAGAGTGTAATTGGGGCCTTGACTTCCATGAGGCATGGTTTTTGAGACTTCTTCTCAGGTCAAAGGGAGCAATTAGGGGTGGTTAGGTCTGGTTCCTCTATAAATAGAGCTTCACCCACTTGGGGTGAAAACCATTTAGCTACCCTCTGCAATGTTGCTTTCCCTAATGCCGTAGGGTTGTCATTGCTTGCTTCCGTTTGATGAAGCCTTCCCAAACCTTCACCCGGCCAAAGTTTGCCTCAAAGGAGCACACTAGTGGCTGCCTTCATTGGGATTGGGAGGTATTGGGAATGTCTGCCGTTCTGCCTATTGAGTTGCAGCGACGGTAGTTAGGGGTTGCTCTAGGATCTCACTCTTATAGGAGGGTCTTAGACCTTTCTAGAGGAGGGTTCTTCCCCCCCGATGAGTGTGACCTCTTAGTCCTTGTCGAAGGTCATTGTGAAGGTGATCATGTCTCCATAAGCTATGAGGCTGACATCGTCAAATCTTAGTTTTCATCGCATCGACCTGATGTATGGTTCGATTGATGGCCGAGCTTGTACTTTTTTTTTATTTTGCTATAACAAACTTTTTTTGATTGAAGTCATCCTGTATTAAGCTTTTCTTTTTGCATAAAGTGTTCCTTGGTCATCGTTCATCTTTCTCAACTTACGCAAAATCTATATAAGATTTGAAGAAGGATAATTTTATTAATAAAGACTAATAATTACAAGTCTTATTGATAGTTCATTCAAAAGCTTTTGGCCTTCTCAGCCCCAAGGAATGGGAATATTGTCAACTTGATTTTCTGGCCCCTCAGGTGCTTTCAAAGTCCAATATCATGTTGATGATGCCAGTTGTCAGATGGTTGTGGTTATCCTTATCGGACTGGTGGTGGAGCTATTCCTCGGAAGGCTCGATCTTGCCACCGCTGAATATACTTGCCAAGATAGTCTCGATGGATGAGGGCCTCAATCTCATTCTTTAATTGAAGGTACTCCTAGGTTTCATGACCATGGTGATGGTGGAAGTGGCAGTACTTTTGTTTATTTTGTTGGATTGAGGAGGTCTTTATTGACAGACATAGCAATAGCTTCATCTAGGTTGCACACTTTCAGTGTGTCCGTATTGAAACATGTCACATAGTCATGCAATGATTCTTTCTCTTTCTGATAGAGGGAGAAGAGGCTATTTGAAGTTCTTGATTGGACTCAGCTATTGCTAGAATGAGCAACAAACTACTATTTGAGCTGCTTGAAGGAAGAAATCGATTCTGGTTGGAGCCTGGAGCACCAAGTCCGCACCACCTCTTTAAGGTTGTAGGAAAAGCAAAGCAGAGAAGGGCATCCAAAGTATCCTGAAACATCATAAGGGCTTTGTAGCCCTCTAGGTGATCTAGAGGATTGGTGGAGCCAATATATGGTTCCATCATCGACATCCTAAACCGGCCCGAGATTGATTTTTAGAGGATGGAGCAGATGAAGGGTGGCCGAGAACTGAAGCCAAAGATGTCATTGTTCCCTCCATCGCCCCTTTGGATCTTGAAAGTCGGCACTCCATCTCATGGATCTTTTGCTCGAGATCCCCATCCAGATGTGACTGCTTTGGTTGGGGGGTATAGCCTGGAGTTCAGTCACCATTGGATGGGGTAGGAGATCACTGGTGTTGTCTGCCGTGGGTGGATCCATGATGGGAGGGTGGTTGCTAATTGGGGGAGACCGATCGATGCATTTCTTGAGAAGGATCCTCTAGGACTAGGTATTAGTCTCGGCAACTATGCTGAGATGGCACTGCTAGGGGAATGGGCTGAGGTGGCTATTGCTGCTCTGTGCCTTATTGCAAGTGCTGGATGGTGTTTGCCATCGCTTGGACCTGGCGGACTAGGTTGTCAAATTGCTAGGATTCTGCCATCAAAGGTAGTTGCTCTAGTTCCACCCGATTGCTGTGAGGTAGATGATTGGGTGGCTCCACCTCGGCCCCATCAAGTTGATGGTCAATGGGAAGCAATAGAGCGAAAATACTCTCTTTTAAATTGGGTTGCATGTTGACTACCCTTCTTCTAGCATCAATCTATTACTGCAGATTCTCGACTTGGGTGGAGTTGTTGGAGTGTGGTGGCGCTTAGTGAAGATGATGATAATTGGACCTACAAAATAAATGTCTGACTGGGGATGGTTTCGATGAGGATCCTCCGACGTTTAAGTCAAAAATTTAAAATTAGTGAGAAAGAGCATGCATATAATTACATACCTTAGGGGTACTCTGTTTGCCTTTATTTATAGAGGTGGGAACCGTAAGAGGGAAAAGTTTTAAGAGGCCATCCCCACTTCCTTGGGTGCACCATTTCAAGATGTTTGGCTTGATTTTTGGTGGTTAATATCATCTTATCTGGCGCACAGCTAGCCATTCTTAAGAATAATATGATTTGGCAGGACTTTATCCAACGTGCAGCTAGAAGTGGCATGATTTTGTTGGTGAATGTAGGCAATTTCATGCATATATTTTGAAATTTTTTGAATAAATTATAGTGAAAGATAATTATATTAATCAAATTAATCTAATATACATATGATCTAATCATCAAATCAACCTACTTTAGGATTCATGAGATGATATGTTGCATATAAAATCTAAAACAATCACATGATAAAATCTGCATGCATGGATGTAAGCAGTAGATCACATCTACTTCTAATCTGAGTTCAGAACTTGATACTTGAGTATGAGTTGATGATCATCGCTGTTGAAAGATATGGTAAGGATGATCCTTGCTAGTTGCTCATAGCCGCATACGCATCCGGCCTCTACGAAAAATCCACTCGAAGCTTCAATTTGATCGATCTTCTCGAGAGTGCTAGTTCGCGTGAAAACCTTCTTCTTGGCTGATCTGGATCCTTTCTTCAAATTTTTAAAATTTTTTAGAGATTAAAGATGAACTTTTGAAAGAGATGAAGAGGTAAAAGAAAGATGGAGAAGATTTTTTTTTTCTCTCTTCCCAAATTCTAAGGAAGAAACCCTAGAATTCATCTTTTGCGCTAACCCAAAGAGAGAGGACTCTCCTTTCTTTTTCACGCCATGAACTCATGCCCAAGGCTCCTCATCAGGAAAGCTCTCTTCCTGGTCTCTTACACACATATAACAAAAAATAGATCCATTTTTATTAGGCTTGTAAGAAGGTAGGGTGAAGAGTCCAACAACATTTGGACTCTTCCATGAGATATCGCCTCCCTTCATAATTCCACGGCAATACACACCCCAGAAAAATATGGGATGCCTCCTTTCTTATTTTTTTATGGTAGAAGCAGATTCTATCTAATTTTTATAAAAAATCTCCTTAAAATGACACACACATAAGGAGAAAAAAATAAGTTGGCGGCAAGGTCTTAGAGATAATGTCAAACATTATCTATATGGTATGCTATTTCCAATCAAATTTGAACATACCATTTAAAACCTGATCCTACCCAAATTTGGACAAGAGATAGAGAAGAGAAAGAACTCTTTGGCATGAAAAAATATCATGTAAAAACTATTTAGCATGGAGAAAGATGGTGTCAAAGTGGGAGGCGCATGGGGAGGAAGAGTCCAATCCTATATGGACTCTAGGTTTCCTTATTTGAATCCAAACCAAATCACATCTGGTTTAGCCCAAATAAAATAGATAAAATCTAATCTAAATAGATTCATAAATTTTTAATCAAATTTTAATCAAATTAAGAATTGATTGAATCAAAGTCTGAATCAAATTAAAAATATTTCTTCCTTAGCGATTAGATCATCTCATAACCTAATCGGATCACATCTAATTGAATCTAATTCAATTAAATTTTATTTAATCCTCTTTGCTCAATTAAATTAAGCTAATCAGCAATCTAATTATTAATTAATTTTTTATTACTTCAGTCTCACTTGATGAATAAATTTATTAAATTTTTGTGTAAGATTAATCATCAATCGAATTGACAATTAAGCCCTTAAATAATTCTCAATCGTTGATCAGCAACATGATCAGTCAGAAACTTTTTTTGAGTGTGATTCTATAGATTCGAACCTAAGATGATAGTACAAAAATAAATTTTAGAAGCAATCGATATAACCATCTAGCAATGGTAACCCGACATCCGGATAGGTCGAATGATGGCGAAGCAACATTCAAGAATCTATTGGTATGTGGTTACCGTATAATTCATCCTTTTGACCCTTAATGCTCAAGGATGACCTAGAATTTAACTGTCAATCCTAGATAAGTCATCCGTATGATATTTTAATCTTTCAAATCCAGCACATGGATTATCTTGGTCCAGATTTTACTAAATTAAAATACATTGATACGTTAACTCCTACTAATTCGGAGGGGTCAATCCTATCTTGACTCACGCACCGACTTGACAAGTACTTGACTGCACCCAAAAACTTTTTTTACTAAATTAGAAACTCAGTTAGTCCGACATCAAGGTACAGTGAGTTGCTTATAAGTCACTGTGGTGATCTCAGATCAGAAGGACACTTATATCCATACCTTTCGCAAGCTACCCTTGACAGCAAAATGCTCTGTAGTTGGTCATGTTTAGCGATGATGTACTCCTAGATCTCACCTATATGCCATACCAGTGTCTCCACACTATTTAGTTGTAAGGACAACCAACGTATATGGCACACAATGATCTACACTTGATATCGCTATCGTCCTAGTAATAGCATATCATTTGGTCGTGAACCAATTTAAGGACTATGCGATAAATCCTCCTTTATCGATCAAAATAGTCTTAAGAACTTCATCATAATATAGGAGTTCGTTAGAAGATGTAACCTTGTGATAAAAAAAGCAAATAATTCTTATTATTTATCGATTCATATACATTTATAATTAGCACAATCATCAAACAATTGATTTTAGGATATATTTTCAATAACTCCCACTTGGACTAAAGCCAATCAATATAGTATCATATACCTATCTTTGATTTATCATCTCAGAACTCTCAGATACTGAGGTTTTAGAAAATAAGTTGGTCAAGTTCTCTTTTTCGTCGATCTTCTAAAGATTGACGTTACCTTAACAAATTTTCTAAATAAGATGGTAGCGATGCAAAATGCTTGGTAAGCTAACGAAACTTTGGCTCCTTGGCATGAGCTATGGCTTCGATGTTGTATAATACAGCTGGACCATCATTGGAGGGTGCCACTCTTTGCTTGTCAATGATCCTGTACAATCACATAGCTTCTTTGCAAGCATTGAATGCTGTAATATATTCTGCCTCGTAATTTGAATTTGGCTATATTACTCTGCTTGGAACCTTTCCAGCAGATTGCTTCATTATTTAAGATAAGGATGTATTCTGATACATTCTTGTTATTATTATATCTAACTAAAAACTGGAGTCATACTCTACAAGTTTTAAGTCAGATTCTCCATAATCGAATCATTGATCTTTAATATTTCTCAAATACCTAAGAATGTCCTTCTAGTGATTCTAACTTGGATCTTGCAGGTATCCACTCACTATCCTAGTGAGTATACCATATCCAATCTAATACATGGTGTACATGATAGAATAAATTTTACTCATAAACACTCTATATATATTGGACTGGGATAATTTAAGTAGCCTCTTAGATCTATCTCTATAGATCTTCATCTCTAGGTGAGGGATACTTTTTCCAAGTCTTTTGTAGAGAACAATGATAATAGTGAAACTTTTATTCCCTGTAATGTAAGGAATATCATTTCTGATTAAGAGAATTTTATTCACATACAAAATAAAAAATATACTCACAGAACTATTAACCCATTTGTATTTGTAGGATTCTTCTTCGTTCTCAACGAAGCTATATATTTTGATCACTTATCAAAATGCACGTTCCAACTTCGAAATATTTCAGCATTGCCATAGAAAAAATATCTCGTTATAGTCAATACCATAATATTGATGATATCTTTAGGCATCCAGACAAGCTTTGTAGATCTCTACCTTCTCATTTGCGCTCTCTGATCCTATTGAAGATCCACTTACACTCTATGAGTTTTACCCTTTTGAGTGGATCAATGATTGTCCATACACTGTTGACCATTATGGACTCTATTTCGAACTCTATAGCTCTAAGCCACTAATCAAAGTCGGACCTCTGCATGACATCCATGTAGGTGATCAGATCCTTATTGTTCTCATCGAGCTCAAAAGGATCACATTCCGAAACTAGAAACTGAAATATCTATTCGATGGACGCAGTACTCTACCAGATCTCCTTAATGGTGCTTTTACAATAGGTTTCAGATTTGATGTAATCAAATCTGATTCTATGGGTTCACTAGATTGTATCAGTTCTTCTACCTGTCAAACTTCATAAGTTTTACATTAAAGGCATCAATTCCTTCACTAAGGTATTCTTTTTCTAAAAAGAATGTCGAACAACTTTTATTCTTTAGCATGATAGAAGTTATATCTTCTAGATTTTTTTTAAGTTATCCTACAAAATAATACATATAGGATCGAGATCTAAGCTAATCGATCTGCAAATATTTGACATAAAACAAACACTCTCAAACCCTAAGGTAAGAAAGTATCGGCTTATGCCTAGTCCATATCTCATATAGAGTCTTTGCAACTGATTAATTCAGAATCTAGCTCAGAATATAATAAATAGTCTCAAGAGCATAATCTTAAAAGGAGACTGGTAGACTTGTAAATCCCATTATGGATTGAACTATGTCTAACAAAGTCGATTCCAATAAGAGAGAATCCTATTCTTTTTTAGATATGTCAAAAACTCACCGAAAGGGCATTCTTCTCTTTGGACTGACCAAAGAGTTTAATGCTCTTTCTAATTCATTTCTCTACTTATTAAGAAATTATTTACATATTTTAAATAATCTAAATTTATGATAAATATGTTCGTAGATCCAATACATTAGTATGTATCAGATTCAGAACATCATTGGCTTGTTCACCTTTTCTAGCAAAAGGTGATTCAGTCATCTTACTAAAGAGATAGGATTGACAGGTTAACTTCGAAAATTATCTCATGTTGATCCTATTCTTATTTATATGATCGAGCTTAAATTGTCAAAGGTAGGCTTCCATGATATTATCTACTCTAAGGAGTTTGTTTGTTGTGTACAGTACACTAACAGGCTGTGTAAATATCATTTCTTAGTTGTTCATATGATTTTGACATCATTTATAATGATATTACAAAATCATTAGATAATAGTGACAATCACTAAAATGATATTATTAGAATTAAAAATAGGCTTGATGATTTCTAAACCAAGATTGGAACATAACTTCCATCTTTAATGTTCAAGAACCTTTTGCTATTTTCAATCTTTTTACTAACCTGAAGTCATTGCAACAATTTGCATGAACTTCCGATATCCAATATCTAGGTAGTAGTGTCACAGCTAGAGAAATCACAAAGTATTATTATATAAGTATCTTGTCCAGCAATCCTTGCTGATTTTTCTTCCTTTGTCTGTTCAGATCAAGAGACTCTGCCAAACTAGGTTAACCTTAGACTCTTTCGTCAGTTCGGGCTTCTCAGCCCAAGCATGACTCTTTAGCACCTTCCTTTCCTTTCTCAAAGGATTATTGCTCCACTGAAGATACATCTTCAGAGGTACAAAAAAACTCCCTCAACATATGATAGATTTTTCTTCATTAAGCATCATCAAATTTACAACTAAATTCATGTTCTTTAATACTCTCAAAAAATATCATACGATGATATGATCATTTGGCCACTTCTGATAAGTACCTTTGATCACATCATGTGTGTTGGATATGGGAACATCAGGTCCTAGATCCATAATCATATTTAAGATCCATTCATGCTCTAGAACTATTTGCAACTTTCGATTCCATCTATCGAAGTTGGGTCCTATGAATAAGTCACTGTCAAATAGTGAATGAAGTAATAGATATCTAACCATAACTAAAAGAAAAATACAAGACCTCAATATTTATGATTTGATTAAGCCTAAAGACTTGGACTTTAGTCTAAAGATTCTCCCACTATTTTATACGAATTGGTAGCCTCTACCATCAATTCAAAAAATTACTTTAATTCTTTAGTGAGTACTAGATCCACACAGACTGCATACAGGTCTGAAGATGGCTCGATCAATCTATGTACACCTATGGATAAGTTCTTAATTAATTATTTTTTCAAATAATTTTTAGTAGTTAATTTAGCCTCAGATTTTATTTCAATAGGCGATGGACCTCCACTGAAAGTTTTGATTAGGTCAAACCATTAATATGAACCTACTCAATGATTCTAACTAATGAATGATCAGACCCAAGGATGGCTCGATCATCATCAGATAGTACAATAGAGTCATCATATGATGAATGATAATTTTATCATTCGGAGAGAACACCAGACGGATGGCGCCTGCAATGTCAATCAAAAATAATGGACCTATTATCATTCACCTTAATGAGAGGCTATGATCCAGTTATCTCATAATTAGCTCATTTTATAGATCTAATAATTTAAAAGATTTAATTAATTTAGAAAGAGAGAAGAAGAGATCAATTAGTAGATCATAATCTTCCACTGACTTCACCAAGTCACTAAATCAGATTAGGATCATGCTGATCGAACTAGTACATAGATCAGTCACACTGATCAACCTTAATAGCATGGGTCATCTTGAATCACTTAACGGTCTAATCAAGATATAATCCATCAAATTGATCAGATAAGTGAGATCAATGGGAGGATCTGCTAAGCTTGCCTTAGACACCATCGAAATGGTCAGATAAGTCGCTCCCAATTAAAAATCATCAGTCAAAATGTCAAACTTATCTTAGATATTAATTGGTTAACTAGTTTCGATTTGATCAGCCTAATGATTTGGGTTCAATCACTGAGCCACAATCAAGGTCCATTTGATCTAATCAAAGATATAGATTTGACCATCTACAACTATTATATTGATTTTAGAAAAATTTTAATTTAATCTAATTCAATATTTGATTATATTTAATTAATTTCTCTATATAGTCCATTAACTCTTTAATTCTAACCTTAGGTCTAACCCAATTAAGAGGACTTGATTTGAGCTAACCCATGCCTCCATATTTTATGCGAATAACATTAGATCTTTAATTCATAATTCTAGATCTAATCGATTCTTCACTTAATTCTCAATTAAGTTTAGCATCAACATGGGTTTAGGTTTAAGTTTGAAATAATTTTAATTTTTTATTTTGTAAATAATTTACTACAAATGTTATGAAAAAAATTTTATTCTGAAACTGAATTGACTTAATCAACATTGAGCCAGCTACATAAGGAGACTGGATCAACTCAGTTCAAAACAGGATCAGCTCAATAATTGTGCGAGCATATTTCAGATCTAAAAGATCTTGCATAATCCTAAAATAAAATCAATCATAAATATCTTTTTAAATCATATATAAACTTGTTAAGGTTTAAGATTTTATTTTTCATGATTAAAATAATTTTAATCATATAGACTAGATATTTTATTTTTTATACAACTTTATATTATATACAACAAACCTAGGATTTTAAGTGTTAGATGTATGTCCTAGAAGCCAATATGGCTGACACATTATAATAAATCTAGGATACAATTTATATTTAATACATTGATATGATCAATAAAAAGATAAATTTATTTTTTATTTAAGTGTAATGTGTCTTTGAATCATCCATGAAATTAGTTTCGATACATATTCTCAAGGTGTTGAGAATTAGAGACATGTATTTAATTTCTAGATACTCCTGATCATAGGATCATCATGAGGATGGTGATAAATTCGGATAGACTGGCACACAAATCACTTCCTTCGGGATAGATGAGTCTCTGATCTACTATGTAGAGACACAGGACGACGAGTGTGGGTGGTTGTTAGAGAACAACTAGTACTGAGCATGACCATACAAGAGATCACTTGAATTTTATTCAATCATCAGTGCTTATCTCGATGCTGTAGTTGTGTGACTGATCCTTTGATTGAGATGGTACTGCTGCTTATAGTGAGGTTGCTCGAGTTTGACTGACACATAAATATGAATCGCAATGAACCCCTATAGTGGATGTTGGTGATAGTTGGTCTACTGTAGGAGTGGGGTGCACATCAAGATAGAATCTATCTACTTTGATAGAGAGGAGTAGTCTTATAAGATTTGAAAAACTAAGTCCATGAGTCTGTAGCCACAACAGTGTGATTGATGGAAAAAATTTTCATAGAAGTCATAATTGGACTTGAGCTAATCGAATCTATCATATGACTGATGTTGAGGTTTGATGATTTATCCATATCTATCAGATAGAATTGAACCTATGGGGTCATGCAACAAAGAGATTAGATCTGATATAAGTAATTGAGCTTATGAAGTTCAATTGGGTTTAGAAAAATCTATTGGGTTCATGATAACCTTACTAGCACATGGTTGGACCTAATTTTTCTTTTATTGAGATTACTTATTTGATAAGATAATTCTAACTTAATTACCTACTGATAACCTATATAAATAAGATTCATGGGACTTCAATTGTTGGGTGTCTAAGGTTATGGATCATATAAATTAAGGTGTAAGTCTCTAATTAATTTTCTTGATAGTTATTCTTGGGTGCCACTTTGATTTGATCAAGTTGGGCATGTCCATTGATTAGAGGGCCTTTAGTTCTCTTATGGAGCGTCTCTTGGGTGTGTTTTGGAGTGTCTAATTGTAAGTGCAAGGGCTCCAATTGTTGATACATAAAGGGTCTCCTAAAGTAAGTTGGATGACTTAAGTTAATAGAAAACTCAATGTAAGTAGGACTTGTATTATGTGATTGAATAGGATTCAATCTTTGTGCCTATTTAAAGGGACCTCTCCTAAAGTCCCTAGAGCATCCAAACCAGCAACCCCACATGTGAAAAGAGAAGTCCCACATCCTCTCTTCCTCTCCCTTTCTCTTCCCTTGGGCATCCCACACCTCTTTCTCTTGGGATGCGCATCCCATGGAGTCACATGCCCAAAGGTTGTTGGGTGCCTCTTCCTTAATAGTTTCTAGCATTTGGTAGCACCACATAGCAAGGGGAGAAACTCTAGAAAAGAGGAGAAGAAGAAAATCAAGAAAAGAGATCAAGCGTTGATCACGATCTAGGCTTCGTTCAGATTCAGCAGGTTGAATTTTGAAGAAAAAAATTCAGATTAAAAAGGACTATTCCAGGTTGATCCTTAGTGAATACTTATAGAGGTCAGATACTTATGTGGCTAAGAGAGAATCTCTTCTCTTTCAGATTTAAGTTTGAAGAAAAAGATTACGAAACAGGTATATGTTTTAATTATAATCTGAATTTCAGCATATATCAATTTCAATATATGAGATAGATCCATATAGTTTTATGTATTCATGCATGCATAATTCATATTAAAAGTATTTTAATCTTATTCTCTACTGTGGTGTTTAAAAAATAAAATTTTTAAAATACATATGCATGCACCAAACTCAGAATTTCAACAGTGATATCAGAGCCATAGATTTTCATATGCTAAATTTTGATATACATATTTTTGAAAAGATTTCAAATCAATTTTTTCTTGATACATGAGATGTATAGATGGATCTTCTAATCTGAAATTTGATTTTAGATTTAATTTTAGAATATATTGTTGATATGTAATTGCATGCATAGATCTGAATTTTGATCTAAAAAGAGTTCTAGTTCATATTCATGTGATACATAGATGCATGCATAAAATCTGAAATTTTTATATGATCTAAATTTTGATTCATATATGTAATATATGATTGCATAGTTAGATCATAAATTTATTTTTAATCTGATCTATGATTAGTATATGAGACATATGATATCATGCTTAGATCTGAAATTTTGTTTAGATCTGATTTTACATGTATATTGTTGGGTATAAAATACCCCCCGACCGAAGTTTGTAAAAGACCGACCCTTCCAGGGCTCTTCCGGCTTCCGACCTTGTGTGTGGCGTCTCTCCGAACCCCCTCGACCGTCTGAACTTTTTCGATAATGAACTTCTGCATTCATCTATCGGGCCACCCAAAAGCTCTCTGGGCCTCACTGCCAGCCGACCTTCTACAGTAATCAACTATTCTCTGAATCCCTTCCGGACTTCTTCCACCGCGGACGACCCTATTCCAAACTTCTTTCAGACTTCGTCAGCATCTGAGCTTCTCCGACAAAAGATTTCTACAGTAACCAGACTCCATCCAAGTTTCTACGGTGGTCGACCGCCTTTCGAATTTCAATCGAGCTCCTGCGAGAGCTGAACTTCTACTACGAGCGTCTACTCCGAATTCCTATAGCGGGCTGTCTACCCCAGATATCTACTGTAAGCAAATTCCATTGAGCTCTACTGTAAATAAATTTCTTTCGAACTTCTATTACAGGTAGACTTCAGCCGAGCTTCTTCATGGCCGAATCCCAGATGAGCTTCTACCATGGGGCAGGATCCACCGGCCAGGTCGTTACTCCGAGCTCCTATGACAACCGATCCTCGATCGAGCTCCTACAATAAGCGGCCTCCTTTCGGCCTCCCGCAAGAACCGGACTCCGTCCAAACTTTCACAGCGGATGGATTTCTGATGAGCTTCTGCAAGAATCGGACTCCGTCCGAACTTCCACAGTGGATGGATTCCGGACGAGCTTCTGCAAGAACCAGACTCCGTCCGAACTTCCAAACGGATGGATTTCGGACGAGCTTTTACAACAGACGGGCTCCAGTAGTGGATTTCTACAACGATTGATCACCTCCGGATCCCTCAAACTCCTCCAGCAGATGAACCTCCCCAACGCCATCCGAAGTCCAACACCGGCCGACCTTCCACCAGATTTCTCATGAAATCGGACTCCTCCGGTGGATAATCTTTGACGAGCTTCTGCATCAGGCAAATCCCAGACAGACTTCCCTAGCAATTAGACTCCTATCAGACTTCGTCAACAGAAAGTCTTCATCTGAGTCTCTAAAGCAGATGGTTCTCACCTGTAGCCTCAGCACCCAAGGCCTCCGACAACAGTGGACTCGTCAGCGACCTCAAAAATATTCGAGCTTCTCCTAGATCGATGAGACAGAGAGCCATTCCACTCCATCAGACATCCCAGCCGAGCTTCAGCTGACAGATTCGAACTCTCTGGCAAGCCATGACGAGGGCCGCTACCCTGCTCCACTCTCTGCAACGAATTCCACGTGGCTCCACCACCCTCTGGCAAGCCATGACGAGGGCCGCTACCCTGCTCCACTCTCTGCAACGGATTCCACGTGGCTCCACCACTCTCTGGCAAGCCACGATGAGGGCCGCTACCCTGCTTCACTCTTTGGTAAGTCACGACAACGGACACCACTCTCCGTAACAAACTCCACATGGCCCTGAACGGCCCCGATGCCACTACTCTCCGTAACAAACTCCGCACGACTCTAAACGGCCCACTACCAGACGGTTGCAGATATCGCTGTCAATCAGTTACGCTCTCCGTCTATAAATAAGGACCCTCAGATACGTTCTTCTCTAAGCTCAAAACTCTATCTCAAAACTTTGCTAAAATTTCCACTTGAGCACTCCATTTCTGTTGAAGCAGAGTACTGACTTGAGCATCGGAGGATCTTGCCGGAGCACCCCCAACTCTGGTTTAGACTTCTCTTGCAGGTCCCGACGGTGGCCGCGGTCATCTCGACTCCAGCAACTCCGGCTTCGATGGAATTCTGCACCAACAGAATTGGCGCTAGAGGAAGGGGGCATGTCTTCGCAGTACCCTTGTTCTTGAAGGAATGCTCAACGGGACTGCCTCCAGTCATCTTCTCCGACGTCCTTCCCTCCTTCTCCTACTTGATCTCCACCTGATGCCTCCCTGAAAGGCATCCACCAGGCGATCCACAGCCTCCGCGGCCAGATCTCAGGCTCCGGCCTCGCCTCCAGTTTCTCAGGTTCCTCCTCCTCCTCCGACAGCGACGGTCGATATGGAGCAGTTCGACCTGCTGATTCAGCAGGTCAGAGGCCTCACCGAAGTAGTGCAGGTCATGCAGCAGCAGCAGCAACAGCCATAGGTCAGTGCGGTTGGAAAGGGCATCGTCGGAGTTCGAAGATCCGACAGTAGGGTGGGCCACTTGGGCCAGTCATCCTGTCTTCCCTGGAAAGGGGAATCCGAGGGTGGAGAGCACTCAGTCTGATCATAATTCCACTCCCGGAGGATCTCTACCTTCACTCTACCAGAAAACCCTCGAGACTCGCAGTCGAGAGGACCTCCTGGATCGAAGGCTCTAGGAGATGAACCGACGGATCGAAGAACTCCACCACGCTCCCCTGCTTATGGTGAGGACATCTGTACTGACCCTCCCTTTTCTCAAATGATCATGCAGGAACTGATCCCGCCAAACTTCAAGCTCCCCCAATTCGAAAGCTACGATGGGACCTCGGATCCGGTTGACCACCTGAGGCCTTTCGGACAATGATGCTGCTCCATGGCGCGCCAGATGCCATCCTATGCCGAGCTTTTCCATCCACTCTGAAGGGAGCAGCAAGGAACTAGTACTCGACATTGAAGTCGGGTACCATCTTCTCTTTTGACCAGATGAGCCACCAGTTTGCGGCCCATTTTGTTAGCAGCCGGTGCCCTCAGAGAGGTTCGGAGTCCCTCATCAACATCAAGCAAAGGGAGGGAGAATCCATCCGAGCTTACATCAATCATTTCAACGTTGCCACGTTGGAGGTCCAAAATTTGGACCAATCGATCGCGATGGCCGCCCTGAAGGGCGGTCTTCAAAAGAACGATCTTTAGTTTTCCCTGAAAAAGAAGTATCCCAGGGACTTTGCTGATTTGCTGGCTCGGGCCGAAGGATATGCCTGAGCAGAAGAAGCCTTCAAGATAAGGACGAGGAGACCACGAAGGAGCGACAGGCGGGAGACTCAAGCAAGCCCGCAGTTGAAAAAGGGCCGAGTGAAGCTCGACCGCGTTCTCGAACTCCTCCCGACACAAGCATGTTCGGACTCCTCCCCGAGCTCGTAAGCGAGAAGCCCAGACCATAGAGTTCGACGGAGCTCTTCCTTGGAAGATTCCACAGTTATCTCCTTTCAATGCATCGAAAACTCAAGTGCTGATGGAGGTTAGGGAGCAGCTGCCAAGGTCGGAAAGGATGCACTCGCATCCCAGAAAGTGCAACCGAAGCAAATTCTGCCTCTATCACCGTGACCACGGCCACGACACGAAAGAATGCATTCAGCTCCGAGACAAAATCGAGGAGCTCATCAGGCAAGGTCGGCTCGACAGATTCATTTGATGCCGACTTGAAGGTAGGAAAGACAGGCCTAGGGCCTGCCACAGCTGGAGCCGCCAAGGAGGGAGGAGCAGCCTGAAGATCGCCTCCGATTGGGATTATTAACTCCATCTCAGGAGGACCTCGATGGGGAGCAGACCTTCCGCGGCTATAGGATTCGAAAAATCTACGAATGTATTACCAACAATTTTGCCCTAAATAAATTTTTTTTCATATTTGCGTATTTTTTCTTTTGGCATAAGCTTATAAAGACAGGAAGTAACTCCTCATACAAACGAAATTAAGCATGTTAGGAACAGGAGGAGAACCTCGTCCTAACATGAGCAAAGTCGAAGGCCCGATTTCTTAAAGATCGGATGGGGGAGAGGCCTTTGCAACGGTCCTTATGTGCCCCCACAGCCTTGTTAGGAACAGAAGGAGAACCTTGTCCTAACATGAGCAAAGTCGAAGGCCCAATTTTTAAAGATCGGATGGGGGAGAGGCCTTGCAACAGCCTTATGTGCCCCCACAGCCTTATTAGGAACAAGAGGAGAACCTCGTCCTAACATAAGCAAAGACGAAGGCTCGGTTACTTAAAGACCGGATGGGGGAGAGGCCCTCGCAATGGCCTTATGTGCCCCCACAGCCTTGTTAGGAACAGGAGGAGAATCTCATCCTAACATGAGCAAAGTCGAAGGCCCGGTTACTTAAAGATCGGATGGGGGGAGAGGCCCTCGCAATGGCCCTTGCGTGCCCCCACAGCCCTGTTAGGAACAGAAGGAGAACCTCATCCTAACATGAGCTGAAACTGATTGTCGGGAACAAGAGGAGAACCCCATCCTGATGCCAACAAAGGCTCGATCGATCAAGATCGGACAAGGAGGAAAGCCTCCTCAACGGCTCCTCTACACTCTCACGACCCCGTCAAGAGCAGAGGGAAGACCCTCACTCGAACACAGAAGAAAAGGAGAGATGAAAAGAGAAAGCGACGAACTAAGCCAGCGATAAGTGAAAAATGAACTACATCAAAGGCTCAAGGGACCTCATCTCAATGAGAAGAAAACCCTTATCGAAAATCTCCAGTCCCTAAGGGCGAATCAGCACAGCGATGACCAGAAATCTTAAAACAACGTCGATGTCAAACAGGATGAAAGACAAAAGAAGCTCGTAAACAATGACTCAAAGCAAGAATAGATGAGGTAATGAGAAAATTTTCATTTCATTTCATTAGTAAAGCATGCGTTATGAAGCCTTTGAAGGCCGAGACTTAAGGGATCTCATCTCAACGAGGAAAAAACCCTTGTCGAAAATCTCCAGTCCCTAAGGGCGAATCAGCACAGTGACGACCAAGAATCTTCAAACAACGTCGACGTCAAACAGGATGAAAGACAAAAGAAGTTCGGTAAATGACAACTCAATACCAAAATGGAAAGGTAATGGAAAATTTTCTTTCCATTTCATTAGTGAAGTATATATTACAAAGCCTTGAAGGCCAAAAGAGAGACGACAAAAAAAAAAGAAGAAAAAAAAGAAGAAAGGAGCTCTAAGGAAGCCCAGCTTCTTCCAACTTCGAGCTCTCGGTTTCAGTCCTTATTAGAGATTGCCTTAAGTTTTCAACTTCTTCCTCTAGTTTCATCTTTCTCAGCAGCATATCCCGGTACATCTGGTGGAACCGCCAGCTCTCATCCTCTGACTCTCGAAGCCTCTTCCTAAGGATCTCGGACTCTGTCTCGGCATCTTTGACCGTCTGCTGCTCGTGGACCAGCTGAATCTTCAGCCACTGCAGTTCGGCCTCCTCCCGCCCAAGGGCCACAGATAATTCTACCATGGTCCCCCTCAAGGAGCGGAGCTCGTCGGAGCCTTATGCAGAGGCGAGCTGGACTCTCTCAGATAACTGCCTCTGAAGGTGGGCAACTTCGTCGTCGCCGTCTGGAGCTTCCTTCGGTAGTCCTCTACTTGCCCACTCCAGCCGACTCGATAGGCGTTGTAGTTCACCTCAGCGTCCTACAGCTGCCTTTGAAGGTCGGAGAACTTCTTCGATCAGTCTCGATCGCGGTCGGCTTGGACTGTGAGCCAGGACGAGCTCCCTTCCAAGTGGCCGATCTTCTCCTATGCGGCCGCCAGTTCGACTTCAAGGGAGCTGATCTTGGAAGCCTGAGCCCAAGATCGGTCGCTGGCACATTTTCGGAGTTCCTCGAGCTCCATCACGAAGTCGGCCTTCTTCGGGTGAATTCCATGAGACCCTTTCTATGGAGGTCCTGAAGGCAAACAGCCTCCGCAGTGACCTCCGAATGGCTCTTCCTCAGCGTGAAGTTCATCTTCCAGCTTCTTGGATTTCTTCGTCAACTGACGAACTTTCCTTCTGAGGTCTCAGATCATTGACTTCAGAGGAATCCCCTGTGGCAGGGGGAGAGCTTCGGCAGGACACTGTCGTTGGGAGACAAAAGCACCACGACTCAGATTAGTACAAGAAGACAAAAGATAAGAAAAAAATGTAGAAAAAAAAGGGGGGACCCTCTGTAAAGAAGGATCCGATTTATTGATTAAATAATTTTCAAGTGCAAGAGAACGAAAAAAAAATCACCACAAAGGAAAAATACAAAGCTAGAGGTTCCGAACCTCTGGGGCAGAAGTAGAGGGGCTCGGCATCCCCGAAAGATCGTCAGCGACGATCGCAGCGGTCGATGAGGTCTCGACTGGAGGAGGACCGACAGTGGCTTGAATGGTCGGCTTCATCATCGGATGCCTCATTCAGGAAGCCGAGATCCAATTCGGAAAACCTCCCAGCCACCTTCTCTTGGCAGAGTTCAAAACCCTTGATGAAGGCATCCTGGCCGAACTGACCTTTAGATCCTCCATCTCGGAGGAGGCCTTAAACTCCTCCACTGCTCGGGCCCCTGCCTCCGAGATCAGAGACAGAATCCACGCTTTCAGCTCGAAAACCTGCACCTTCAACTTGGAAGCCTGCGCCTTCAGTTCGGAGATTTCGGCCTCAGCCTTCTTTCTCTCCTCCTCCAAGGCAGTCCTCAGATCGGATGAGGTTCGTCCCTCCTTTTCCAGCACCTCCTGGAGACTTAGGACCTCGGCGATCTTCTCCTCGAGGTGGCGGCCCCAGCCAGGCGACCTTCCTCTGCCCGAGCTGCCTCCCTCTTGGCAATCTTCGCCGCCTCGACGTTGGCGACAAGCTGGTGCCCAATCTGCAAGAAAGGTCAGGGAGTCAATATAAAGGCTGAGGAATAAATTAAGTAAAGAAGCAAGAAGAAAAAAAAAGGTGAGTTAACCTACTTCGAGGAAAGATCCCAGAGAGTCCCAGACCCGCAGCTCGGGATCAGCAAGGATGATCCTCTCGACGATCTCGGGCAGAATGCACCCTTCGACCAGCTCTTTATCAAATCCCTGTTGTTGAAGGGATTTTCCCCCAGGTCTTCCTCGGAGCCGCCGGCCCCCTCGACGGCAACCTTGCGACTGCGGCTCCTCCGGCCAAGGTCTTCTTTCTCCTCCTCCCTTCGGCCCCGGGTGCCCCTCGGGACGAGCCTCTGGAGCGGGATCCTCGGTCGGGGGGCTCCTTGAAAGGGCTCGGGGGACTTCGGGTTCGGCATCGGAAGGGACTTCGATGGCGACGACCACCGGAGCAGGCACGGTCGAGCTTGTCCCTTCTGTCCTGGCTTTCTTCACTGACCCCGAAGTCGAGGCATCTTTTCTCTTGTGGGTTTTGAGACCCTGGGCTAACCTCCGAGCCACGCTTGCATCCATGTCTGCAATAAAAGAAAATCAACACGGCTTAGAGATGGAATAAGAGAAAGGGGAAGCAAAAAAAAAAAAAAATGGTACCAGCAGGGTTAAGGGGACTCAGGCCGACGTTGAACAAAAGTTTTCCTTCAGAAGTTCGGGGAGGAGGGGGGCTCGATAGGCCTCAAGCTTTTTGGAGGCTTCGAGGTCGTCCCTTTCCAGGCTAGAAGCCCGACGGATGGAATCCCTCAGAGAGCCCCAGGAGGTAATCCTAGCTCCAAGGTCGGGCATCGGATATAGAAGAACCTCTCCTTCCAGTTGTGGATAGAAGAGGGGGCACCTTTCAGCAACCCCTTTCTACCAAACTGAGGGGAGAAGTACCACCAGTCCTTTATCGAGGAATGACGCTTGAAGGTGTAGAAATTTCTAAACAAAGAAAGAGTCGGCCGAACTTTAGCTAAGCTACAAAGAGAAAGAAACCCTATCAAAAATCTAAAGGAGTTCGGCACGACAGAAACTAGAGAAATATTCAGAAAACGAAAGAGAGCCGATAAAAGACGGCAGTGGAAGCCGAAGTCCGCACGGAAGGCCTCCTGGTACAAACAGAAGCGGCCGGAGGAGGGGCACTGGCTCGGTCAGTTGGCCCGGGAAGCTCTAGCTCGTACTCCGAAGGAACTCCATACTGAATCCTTATCAGTGAGAGTTTATCCAGAGTCAAGGAGCCGGGGATGGTGTCCGGCCAAAGGCCAGACAAGGTTCGGTCCTAGCTATGGGTTCGTCTACGATATAAGGACTTTGGGGAACCGGGCTGCGAACTCCTAGAATTGCTAGAAGAGGAGATATCAGAAGACATTGTGATCAAATGGAAGCCACAAAATCCTAAAAAATCAGAAAAAATAGCAAACAAGCCCTCGAGGAAACTAAACGAGCAGAACACAAAGAAGAAAGGACAGAAAAATGACAAGAAGTTTCGAAACTAACCTAGATTGGCCCCAGGAGTGCAGGAAGATGCAAGGACGATGAAAGTCGACCCGGAGGATGCCTAAGGCGAGGAGGATGCTAGAGGAAGCTGGAGCTCTCGAGGAAGAGGAGGAGAACTGAGGGATTCTCTCAGGAAAAGTGAAACCCCTGAAGGAGGAGAACGTGTTTAAATAGACCCGAGATCCAGCGTAATAATGATTGCGGATCTCCTCTGGTCGGCCTACACTCGCCGCGTGTTCCACTCACCTTGACAGACTGTTGGAAATGGCTGGCAGCTGACAAAGTCATTATTACGCCATACCTAGAGCCACGCTCCGACGAAAATTCCAAAAAGAAGAAATCTTTTTCGAAAAGGCTCTAGTACCAGCGTGCCGAATGTCAAAATATTTGGAAACCATCGAGCATGAAAATCGAGGGGAGCAACTTCGACCATGAGAATTTCTCTGTATTTCTTCATTCGGAACCCGAACTCGAAAGTAGGGGGACTGGTGTTGGGTATAAAATACCCCCCGATCGAAGTTTGTAAAAGACGACCCTTCCAGGGCTCTTCCGGCTTCCGACCTTGTGTGTGGCGTCTCTCCGAACCCCCTCGACCGTCCGACTTTTTGATAATGAACTTCTGCATTCATCTACCGGGCCACCCCAAAAGCTCTCTGGGCCTCACTGCCAGCCGACCTTCTACAGTAATCAACTATTCTCCGAATCCCTTCCGGACTTCTTCCGGCCGCGGACGACCTTATTCCAAACTTCTTCCGGACTTCGTCAGCATCCGAGCTTCTCCGACAATAAGATTTCTATAGTAACCAGACTCCATCCAAGTTTCTACGATGGTCGACCACCTTTCGGATCCCAACCGAGCTCTCGCGAGAGCCGAACTTCTACTATGAGTGGTCTACTCCGAATTTCTATAACGGGCTGTCTATCCCAGATATCTACTGTAAGCAAATTTCATTTGAGCCTCTACTGTAAAAAATTTCTTTCGAACTTCTATTACAGGTAGACTTCAGCCAAGCTTCTTCGTGGCTGGATCCCAGACGAGCTTCTACCATGGGGCAGGATCCACCGCCTCCTACAATAAGCAGCCTCCTTTTCGCCTCCCCAAGAATCGGACTCCATCGAACTTCCACAGTGGATGGATTTCGGACGAGCTTCTGCAAGAACTGGACTCTGTCCGAACTTCCACAGCGGATGGATTCCAGATGAGCTTCTGCAAGAATCGGACTCCGTCCGAACTTTCACAGCGGATGGATTTCGGATGAGCTTTTGCAACGGACGGCTCCAGCAGCTGAATTTCTACAACGATCGATCACCTCCGGATCCCTCAGACTCCTCCTACAGACGAGCCTCCCCAATGCCATCCGAAGTCCACCACCGACCGACCTTCCGCCAGATTTCTCATGAAATCGGACTCCTCCGAGGATAATCTTCAGACGAGCTTCGCATCAGGCAAATCCCAGACGGACTTTTCTAGCAATTGGACTCCTACCGGACTTTGCCAACAGAAAGTCTTCATCTGAGTCTCTACAGCAGATGGTTCTCACCTGTAGCCTTAGCACCCAAGGCCTCCGAAAATAGTGACTCATCAGCGACCTCAAAAATGTCTGAGCTTCTCCTAGATCGATGAGATAGAGAGCCATTCCGCTCCATCAGACATCCCAGCCGAGCTTCAGCTGACAGATCCGAACTCTCTGGCAAGCCATGACGAGGGCCGCTACCCTGCTCCACTCTCTGCAAAGATTCCACGCGGCTCCACCACCCTCTGGCAAGCCACGACGAGGGCGCTACCCTGCTCCACTCTCTGCAACAGATTCCATGTGTCTCCACCACTCTCTGGCAAGCCACGATGAGGGCCGCTACCCTGCTCCACTCTCTGGCAAGTCACGACAATGGACACCACTCTCCGTAACAAACTTCACGTGGCCTTGAACGGCCCCCGATGCCACTACTCTCCGTAACAAACTCCGCGCGACTCTGAACGGCCCACTACCAGATGGTTGCAGACGTCGCTGTCAATCAGTTATGCTCTCTGTGTATAAATAAGGACCCTCAGATACGTTCTTCTCTAAGCTCAAAATTCTATCTCAAAACTCTGCTAAAATTCTCACTCAAGCACTCCATTTCTGTTGAAGCAGAGTACTGACTTGAGCATCGGAGGGTCTTGCCGGAGCACCTCCAACTTCGGTTTAGACTTCTCTTGCAGGTCCCGACGACGGCTGTGGTCATCTCGACTCCAGCAACTCCGGCTTCGATGGAATTCTGCACCAACATATATATATGATATATATTTATGTGTTAAATTTAAAAATTATTTTTATATTTTAAAACATACTTTCATGCAATGAATTTTGATCTGAAATATAATTTTAAAATCTAAAATTTATATTTTTGCATGAGGGTTTTGGTCATAAAAAAAATATTAATTAGGTCATGTAATAGATTTGCATTTAAGATTTTTGATTTGAGTCATATGGATCTAATTCGATTAAGTAATTGATCAAACCAAGTCAAGTGTTAATTAAGATCAGATCAATTAAGTTAATGATCATATAATTATTGTTGATCAAATCGATCGAATCCCATTTGTAGAATCGATTAACCTAACGACCTAATTTGGCTCGTTGGTTTAAGCCCGATTCGCTTGAGCCAACCAATTCTGATCAATTGACCTATTGATGTCTTAGGCAAATTAATAAAATATGTTATTTAATTATTTTTGTTAGTTGATCTGGTCAATTTATTGGTGTCTTAGGAAGGCAATGGGGGGACCCCCATCGATCTTCACTTACCTGACCAATTTGAAAGATTGGATCTTGAATTAGGTCGCTTAGTGGTTGGGTTTAGCCCATGCCAGTTAGATCGATCATATGATGACTGATTAGATGAGACCTAAACTTAAATCTCTCCATAAATATTAAGTTCATAGGTCTTTCACCATTGTAGATGTGTGGGCATGCTACCGACATTGATTATTCTTAGCTGGTTACAGTAGTTCAGTTACATCGAGAACATGCAACTACTCTATTGCAAAGAGTTGCTCCAGGGTAAGGATGGAGTTGGGCCCAATAACTATTAGGTGAGGATCCAATGATGGCCTTTCACCTGCTTGTGAACGGTGGGTCGGCTTAACTAAGAAGTGTGGGCAATAACTGTTAGGTGAGCCCACATGACTTAGAGACCAAGTTGCTGCAACATGCTTAGTGAAGCATCTGGGCAAAGAGTTACCAATATATCGTGTGTATGTTACCAATAACTGTTAGGTGAGATGCATATCATCGGTGGGACCATAGTATTTACTAGGAATCCTTTATCATGTTAGGATTTTCATTTCCTTCTCGGAGAGTGGAGGGATCCGATAAATTAGTGGGAGTCATTATTTGCATATTAAAATCTCTTGAAATAAATATAAACATTAAGAATAAAAATCTAACTTGAATTTCTACTCTCGTAGTTAAACCATCATGTTAGTCTTAAACCCTCTAACCCCATCCTTGAAACTAATCATTTGACCGGTAATAATTTCAAAGACTGGCTTAAAAATCTTAGGATTGTTCTGACCTCAGAAAAGTTAAGTCATGTTCTCTACCAGGATCCCGTAGTGCTACCAAACTGTCCTACTGCTGAGTAAAAAGCTGCTTTTAAAAGTGGATGGATGAAGACAGTCGGATTAAGTATTATGTGCTGGTATCCATATCAAACGAGTTGCAAAGCCAGCACGAGCATATGCCCACTGATCGGGCTATGATCACTCACCTACAAGAGTTGTATGGCGAGCAGAGCTATACTACGCACTTTGAAGTGTCCAAAAAGCTCTTCAATCTGAAGATGCACGAGGGCAGTCTATCGATGAGCACTGTATGACAGTGATCAAGGACATTGAGGAGCTTGAAAGCTCGAGCTAGATATGCAAAAAAATTACAGATGGATCTGATCCTTCAATCTCTTACTAGTTCATATAGTCAATTCATTATGAATTTTATATGAACAAACTTGACTGTACTATTTTCAAACTCATCAACATATTGGTCACCACAGAGGGTACCTTGAAGAGTTCAATGGGCACTGTTCTCACTGTGAAGCGACTTCTTCTTCCAAGAGAAAGTCTACTTGAAAGAAGAAGGTTAAATTCATGAAAAAATAGAAGAAAGAGAACAAGCCGAAGAAGGATGGTCCAAAGATAGCTGAGGTAAAAGAAAAGTATTTCTACTGTCATGCTTGAGGCCACTGGAGGAGGAACTGTCCAAGATATGTAGAGAGCCTAAAGATCAAAAAGGGTGATAAACCTTTCGAATGTATGCTCGTAATTGAATCTAGCCTTATGGTTTTTTCTACTTCTAGTTGGGTATTAGACTCTGGCTCGAGTGCTAATATATGTACTTTAATGTAGGGTCTGATAGAAAATAGGAGGTTGAGGGAAGGTGACATAATCCTTCAGGTCGACAATGGAGCAAAGGTTGCTGCCGAGGCGTTGGCACTTACCCTCTTCGATTACCATCTGGTGTTAGATTAGGTTTGAAAGCTATTATTATATTCTGTAGCTAGTTAGAATTTAATTTTTGTGTCTGTGCTAGCACAAGAAGATTTTGAAATTTGTTTCAATAAAAATTTTTGTTCCATTTATTTATGAAATAAATTAGTTACACGAATTTTTTAATTGATAATTTTTATCACTTGCATATTGATACGAATGTGAACCTAAACGAGTAAATAGTGAGTGTTGTAGGCCAGAAGTGACCCAGAGATGAGATTAACCAAAAGTACTTATGGCACCATAGAGTAGACCATATTGGAGAGGATAGGATAAACAAACTGAAAAAGGATGGGATCCTTGGCTCTCTTAACCCAAAGTCATACCTAGCTTGTGAATCTTGCCTTCGAGGAAAGATGGCCAAGTTATCTTTTGTAGGACATGAGAAAAGGGCCACTAAGTTACTCATCCTGTACACACTGATGTGTGTGGGCCATTTGATGTACAGGTCAGGAGTGGTTAAATCTACTTCATTATCTTTATCGATGATCTGTCTAGATATGGATATGTTTATCTCATGAAATACAAGTTTGAGGCCTTTGAAAAGTTTAAAAAATTCAGGCATGAAGTAGAAAAGCAGACAGACAAATCCATTAAGGTTCTAAGATCTGATCGAGGAGGTGAATATCTTAGTCAAGAAGTTTTGGGATATCTTAAGGACAACAGCATAGTCTCTCAATGGATGCCTCCTGAAACACCTCAGCTTAACGGAATATTCGAAAGGAGAAATAGGACCCTATTAGATATGGTCTGATTCATGATGAGCTTCACTGATCTATCCTTATTCTTTTAGGGACATACTTTGTTAATTGTCATTTACTTGTTGAATAGGGTTCCATCAAAGTCCATTCCTGCCACACTGTATAAGATGTGGTTCGATAAGAAGCTGAGTTTGGGTTATCTCAAGACTTGAGAATGTCCGACCTATGTTAAGAGACAGATGGTGGATAAGTTAGAGAATAGATCTATTATAGTTCGCTTTATAGAGTATCCAAAAGAATCTATAGGATACTACTTCTACTTTTCACAAGACCACAATGTGATTGTGAGTTAAAATGCCATATTCTTAGAAAAATAATTTATCCAAGATGGCGGCAGTGGGAGGTTAGTGGAGCTCGAAGAGAAAGTCTCTAAAAAGTCAAGAGTTACAGATCCTCAGAAATCCGTAGTCCATGAGTCAGTAGTTGATGTTCCTCTACCACCTCATAGATCTAGCAGGGTCTCCCAATCTCCTGAAAGGTACATGGATATGCTTACAGAGAAATTAAGAAAATATTCTTTATAGGAGATAGGGGTCATACTGATGATCCTAATACCTTTGATGAGGTGATGTCTGACATCAATTCTGAGAAATGGTTAGATACGATGAAGTCAGAAATTGACTCAATGCACTCAAATCAAGTCTGCACCTTAGTGGATCCACCTGAGGGTATTATACCTATTGGGTGTAAATAGATCTATAAAAGAAAGATAGGTACCGATGGTAAGGTAGAGACCTATAAAGCTAGGCTTGTGGCTAACTGTTATAGTTAGTGCCAGGGTATTGACTATCAGAAAATTTTCTCACCCGTAGCCATGCTGAAATCCATCCATACTTTGCTTGCTGTTGCAGTTTATGATGATTATCAAATCTGACAGATGGATTTGAAAACTATTTTTCTGAATAGATATCTTGAAAAAGATATCTATATAGAGTAGTCTATGGGTTTCATGTCCGGTGATGGTGATCATAGAGTCTGCAAGTTGCAAAGGTTTATATATGGATTAAAGCAAGCTTCTTAGAGTTGGAACCATCATTTTGATGAGGCAATCAAATCATTTGATTTCATAAAAAATGAAGAGAAACTTTGTGTGTGCAAGCGGGTCAGTGGGAGTGCGATCACCTTCCTCGTATTGTATGTAGATGATATTCTCCTCATTGGAAATGATATTCCCATGCTGACCATGATCAAAAGATGGTTGTCCAAAAAATTCTCTATGAATGATCTAGGAGAAACATCCTATATTCTTGGAATAAAGGTCTATAGGGATAGACCTAAATGGATGCTTGGCCTGTTACAAAAGCTGTACATAGAGAAGGTGCTGAAGAGGTTCAGCATGAAAAACTTCAAGAGAGATCTTTCACCTCTTAGGCATGGTATTAGTCTCTCCAAGATGATGTGTCCAACCACATTTAAGGAGGTGCAGCACATGAGTAGGATTTCTTACACCTCAGCCATACAAAGCCTCATGTATGCCATGCTATGACTTGACTTGATATTGCCCTTGCTGTGAGTGTCACGAGCAAGTATCAGTCGAATCCAGATGAGGAGCACTGGATAGCTGTGAAGAACATTCTTAAGTATTTGAGAAGGATTAAAGATTTGTTCTTGATCTTTGAAGGTGATTCTGAGTTACGAGTCAAGGGGTACACTAACTCAGACTTCATGTCTAATCTTGATGATAGAAAGTCTACGTCAGGATATGTATTTGTTTGCAATGGTGGCACGGTCAGCTGGAAGAGTTTCAAGCAACCCATTATAGTGGATTGACCACGGAGACTGAGTATGTCACTGCTTCGGATGCTGCAAATAAAGGCTTTTGGTTCAAGAAGTTCATCACGAAACTCAAAGTTATGACATCAGATGCCATACCACTGTACTGCGACAATAATGGAACAATAGCACTTGCTAAGGAGCTGAGGTCTCATAAAAAATCTAAGCACATTGAGCGATGGTTTCATATTATATGCGACTATATTGAAAAGAAAATATATCGAGGTGCGAAGAATAGACTCCATGGATAATATGGCAGATCTGCTGATTAAGCAGTTGAGCCAATCGAAAATGAAAGTCCACCTTGAGAAGATAGGACTTAGATTTGTGGATAATTGGCTTTAGTCCAAGTGAGAGATTGTTAGATGTATGTCCTAGAAGCCAATATGGCTGACGCATTGTAATAAATCTAGGACATAATTTTATACTTAATACATTGATATAATCAATAAAAGGATAAGTTTATTTTTTATTCAAGTGTAATGTACCCTTGAATCGTCTATGAAATTAGTTTCGATATATATTCTCAAAGTATTGAGAATTAGAGACATATATTTAATTCCTAAATACTCCCGATCATAGGATCATCATGAGAACGGTGATAGATCCAGATAGACTGGTATACAAATTATTTTTTTCGGGATGGATGAGTTTCTGATCTATTATGTAGAGACACAGGGCGACGAGTGTGAGTGATTGTTAGAGAACAACTAGTATTGAGCATGACCATATGAGAGATCACTTGAATTTTTATTCGATCGTCAGTGATTGTCTCGATGCTGTAGTTGTGTGACTGGTCTTTTAATTTGAGATGGTACTACTGCTCGTAGTGAGACTACTGGAGTTTGACTGACACATAAATATGGGTCTCAATGAACCCTTGTAGTGGATGTTGGTAACAGTTGGTCCACTATAGGAGTGAGGTGTGCATCAAGATAGGATCTATCGATTTTGATAGAGAAGAGTAGTCCTATGAAATTTGAGAGGCTAAGTCTATGAGTCTATAGTCACAGTAGTGTAATTGATGGAAAAGAGTTTCCATAGAAGTCACAACTGGACTTGAGTTAATCGAATCTATCATATGACTGATGATGAAGTTTGACGATTTATCCATGACCTACCATCTAGTCAGAGCTTACGATAAAGGGACTGAATCACACGTTAACTACATCTAGAGATTCATTTCAATTTTATTGGATTGCCATTACATACTGCTAGGTGTCACTGATGGATTGTGAGAGCTCACTAGGATTGTTCTAGATCGACAATCCTTGCTGACTTAGAGTGAAATTATTTCAATCCATTGAAAAAAGTTTCAATGATAAAATGATAAGAGATCATTGTATATCTCACTACCAGATAGAGTTGAACCTATGGGTCACATAACAAAGAGATTAGGTCTGAAATAAGTAATTGAGCTTATGAAGTGTTAATTGGGTTTAGAGAAACCCATTGGGTTCAGATAACCTTGCTAGTACATGGTTGGATCCAATTCTTCTTTCCGTTGGGATTACTTATTTGATAAGATAATTCTAACTTAATTATCTACTAATAACCTACATAAATAAGATTCATGAGACTCTAATTATTGGGTGTCTAAGATTATGGATCATATAAATTAAGGGTGCAGATTCCTAATTAATTTTTTTGATAATTATTCTTGGGCGCCACCTTGATTTGATCAAGTTGGGTGTGTCCATTGATTAGAGGGCCTTTGTCCTCTTATGGGATATCTTTTAGGTGTGTATTGGGGTGTCTAATTATGGATGCATTTTGGGGTGTCTAATTATGGGTGCAAGGGCTCCAATTATTGGCATCTAAAGGGTCTCCTAAAGTAAGTTGGATGACTTAAGTTAATAGGAAATCTAATGCAAGTAGGACTTGTATTATGTGATTGAATAGGATTCAATTCTTGTGCCTATTTAAAAGGACCTCTCCTAAGGTCTCTAGAGCATCCAAACCAGCAACCCCACACACCAAAAGAGAAGTCCCACATCCTCTCTTCCTCTCCCTTTCTCTTCCTTTGGGCATCCCACACCCCCTTTCTCTTGGGACGCGCATCCCAAGGAGTCCCATGCTCCAAGGCTGTTGAGTGCCTCTTCCTTGCTAGTTTCTATTATCTGGTAGCAGTACATAGCAAGGGGAGAAACTCTAAAGAAGAGGAGAAGAACAAGATCAAAAAAAGAGATCAAGCGTTGATCGCGATCTAGGCTTCATTCAGATTCAGCAGACTGAATTTTTGAAGAAAAAAATTTAGATTAAAAAGGACTATTCCAGGCTGATCCTGAGTGGATACTCATAGAGGTCGAATACTTGTACGGCTAAGAGAGAATCTCTTTTCTTCCATCTTCAGATTTGAAGAAAAGGATTGCGAAACAGGTATGTGATTTGATCACAATCTGAATTTCAGCATATATTAATTTCAGCATATGAGATAAATCCATGTGATTTTATGTATCATACATGCATAATTTAGATTAAAAATATTTTACTCTTATTCTTTGCTGTGGTGTTTAGAAAATAAAATTTTTGAAACACATATGCATGCACCAAACCCAGAATTCCAACATCAAGATCTAGGATTTCGCAGAAAAATAAGTTCTTCCTTTTGCGTTCTTCTTCATGGGATCTAATCACATGGTACCCTTATATACTATAAGAGCACTCCATCGAATGGGAAGAGAGGGCCTTTAAACCCTTCTTGCTCTGATGACCAAACAGTCTAGTGATCAACCCAATTCAAGTGCTTGCTAATTAGACCATCTAATCTAATCACATATCATATATGCTTGAATTTAGATCTAATCTAAATTTTTTCAGATCTGATCACAATCTTAGATCACATCTAAATCAGACCATATCATATGCAACATATAAAATCAGATTTTATCAACGATTAATACAAACTAGGACAACCTGTTCACTATAAGGGGTAAACCCTATAGCAGGATAACCTTATATCAGTTTGTGCGATCAATCATTAATTAAATTTAGATTAAAATAATATATATCAGACCTAAATAAAATTAAAATTTAGATTTAATATATACATATAACATGTTATAACAAATCTAGGCTCTGATTCTACTGTTGATGAACATAGGCGATTTCATGCATGTCTTTCGAAATTTTTTTGAATAAATTATAATAGAAGATAATTAGATTAATCAAATTAATCTAACATGCATATGATTTAATAATTAAATTAACCTACTTTGAAATCTATGACATGATATGTTGCATATAAAATCTAAAATAATCACGTGATAAAATCTGTATGCATGGATGTAAGCAGTAAATCACATCTACTTCTAATCTGTGTTTAGAACTTGATATCTGAGTGTGGGTTGATGATTATCGCTCCTGAAAGATATGGTAAGGATGATCCTTGCTAGTTACTTGTAGTCACACATGCGTCCGGCCTCTACAAAAAATCCACTCGAAGCTCCGATCTGATCGATCTTCTCGAAGTGCTAACTCGTGCGAAGACTTCTTTTTAGCTGATCTAGATTCTTTCTTCAAATCTTTAGAACTGTTGGTGCAAAAATCCACCGGCGTTGGAGAAGCTGGAGTTGAGGGAGTCACGATCGCCGTCGGGACCTGCAAAGAAAGTCTAAATCAGAGTTGGGGGTGCTCCGGCAAGATCCTCTGACGCTCAAGTCAGTTCTCTACCTCAACAAGAATGGAGTGCTCGAACGAAATTTTTAGCAGAGATTTAAGATAGAGATTAGAGCTTAAGGAAATAACGTATCTGGGGGTCCCTTTTTATAGGCGGAGGGTGTAACAGATTGACAGCGATTCTGTAGTCTCCTGGTAGTGGGCCGTTCGGGGCCATGAGGAGTTTGTTATGGAGAGTAGTGGAGTGGAGTCGTGGCCATCACCGTGGCCTGCCACGTGGAGCCTGTTGTGGAGAGTGGGTGATGTCCATTATCGTGACTCGCCAGAGCATGATGGAGCCGTGTGGGTCCGTTATAGGAGGTGGAGCAGAGTCGTGGCCATTACTGTGGCCTGGCAGGGAGTCCAGGCCTGTCGGTCGAAGCTCGGTTGGGGTGTCTGGTGGAGAGAGGTGATTCTCCATCTAAGAGGGGCTCGGACGTTGCTAGTGAGCCTTCTACCATTGGGTGCCTTGGGCGCTGGTGTTGCAAGTGAAGGTCATCTGCTGTAGAAGCTCGGTCAAGGGTTTTCTGTGGATGAAGTTCGATTTCATGTAGAATCTGGTGGAAGGTCGACCGGAAGCGGATGTCGGATGGTGCTAGAGAGGTTCGCCCACTGGAGGGGTCCGACTGCTGGAGTCTGTGTGTCGTAGGGGTTCCTCCTGAATCTGTTTGCTACATAAGTTCGGTCGGAGTCCGGTTCCCATAGAAGTCTGGATGGGGCTCATTTGTAGAGGAAGCTCGATCGAAGCCTGCCTGCAATAGAAGTTCGAAGGGAATTCGTTCACAATAGAAGCTCGGGTGGAGGCTTACAGTAGAAATCTGTCGTGGACCACCTGTAGTAGAAATCTGAAGTAGACCGCTTGTTGTGGTAGCTCGGAGTAGACCGCTTGTGGTGGGGGTTCGGAGTCTGACCCTTGTCAGAATTCGGATGAGGCCTACCTGCAATAGGAGCTCGGGGTTGAAGTCTGGCTCCCGTGGGAGCCCGAATGAAGTCGGAAGGCGGTCGACCACCGTAGAAATTGGATGGAGTCCATCCATCGTGGAGATCTGCTGTTGGAAAGTTCGGCCACCGACGAACTGACGACGTTCTGGAAGAAATTCAGATTGGAGTCGATCGAACCCTGTTGGGAAAAAAATCTGGAAGAGGTCTGGAGAACGGTTGACCCTTGTAGGAGGTCAGTCGACAGCAGAATCTCGAGAGCATTTGAAGCAGCCTGATAGACGACTGAAGAAGCTCATCGTTGGAGAAGTCTGGGAGATGCGGCAGGGGTATTGTCCGTCGAGGGAACCTGGTCGACACTTGTGGAAGAAGCTGTGGGAGTTTATCCGTCAGCAGAACTTGGAAATGTTGCGGAAGCTAACTGTCGAGAGGTTCGAAAATATGTCGCTCAAGGTCGGACGTCGGTAGAGTCCCGGGAGGGTCACTCTCGACCCGAACTTCGACTGGAGGGATATTTTATACCCAACACCAGTCCCCCCACTTCTGAGTTTGAGCTTCGAATGAAGGAAATACAGAGAAGTTTTTACAGCCGAAGTTGCCCCCTTGAATTCTGCGCACGATCGTCCTCAGAAATCCTGATATTTAATGTGCGCGTGCTGGAGTCTTTTCAAATCGGGGCGATCCGAAGAGACTTTTCGAAATTTCCACTGGAGCATTACTCTAGGTACGGCGCAATAATGGCCATGCCAGCTGTCAGCCGCTTTTAGCCGCCTGCTGTGGCGAGTGGGACACGTGGCGAACATGGGTCGGCCTGGGGAGATCGCGATCATTATAGCCCGGATCCAGGGTCTATTTAAACCGCCCTTTGGCTCAGGAGTTTCATTCTGCCTGAAAGTCCTGTTGGTGCCGCCTTCTCTCCGAGAGCTCTAACCTTCCTTGGTGTCCGTTTTGGCCTAGGTGTTCTTCGAGTCATCCCTGTCCCTGACCTCTGCATCCTTCAGAGCGACTTAGGTTAGTTTCGAAACTTTCGTTCTTCTCCTGCCATCTAGGTGCTCCTTCTTCTCCATTTTTCTTCTGCCATTCCACTTGTTTGGTCCCCCACGAACATTTCGCCCCTTATTTGCCTGGTCTCTCCAGATTTTTAGGGTTCTTACTTAAATATCTTCTGGTACCTCACCTCTAGCTATTTCGGAAGTTCGTCTGCCTCAGTCCCTCAGAACCCTCATACTGTAGACGAACCCATATCTAGGGCTGGGTCTCGTCCGATTTTTGTGCCGGACCCATTCCCTATTCTCTGACTCGGATGAACTTCTACTGATAAAGGTTCAGTATGGAGTTCCTCCAGAGTACAAGCTGAGCTTCCTGGTCCCGCCGATCGGGCTAGCACCCCCCCACCTGACTGTTTCTACCTGTACCAGGAAGCCTTCCGTGCCGGGCTCCGGCTCCTGCTTCCATCCTTCATCGTCGCTCTTTTCCATTTTCTAGACATTTCTTTAGCTTCAGTCACACCGAACTCCTTTAGGTTTTTGATAGGGTTCCTCTCCTTTGCCACGTAGTCGAAGTTCAGCCATCTCTTCCTTTATTTAGGTATTTTTACACTTTCAAGCGCCACCCCTCGGCAAAGGATGGTGGTACTTCTCCCCCAGTTCGGCAAGAAGGGGTTGCTGAAAGGTGCTCCCTCTTCTATCCATAACTGGAAGGGAAGTACCTCTACATCCAATGCCCGATCTTAAAGCTGGGATTGCCCCTTGGGGCTCCCTGAGGGACTCTGTCCGTCAGGCTCCCAGCCTGGGGGAGGACGACCTTCAGGCCGCCCGAAGCTTCTTAGTTATCCAACTCCTTCCCTTCCCAACCTTCTGAAGGAGCAATTTCTGTTCAACATCGGCTTGAGTCCCCTGGATCCTACGAGTATTCCATCTTTCCTTTCTTCTTTTTTCTTCTTTTTTTTTCCTCTCTCCCCCCCTTTTTTTTTTACTACGCATGACCTCTTCCTTTTTCCACTCCATTGTGATCTCTTTTTTCTCTCTTCTTTTCTCTTTTTTTTTTTTTAGGAATGGATGCTGAAGCAGTATGGATGCTTGCCAGGGGCCTCAAGGTTCACAAAAAAAAAGGTACCGCGCCTCCGAGTCGGCAAAGAAGGCCAGAACGGAGGAGACGAGCTCGACCACGCCTGCCCGGCGGCCCTCACGGTCAATGTTCCTTCAGATGTCGAGCCCCGATTCCCCGAGCCTCTTCGAGGAGTTCTCCCGTCGAGGTTCCACTTCGGGGGCCCGCTTCGAGGAGGTGCCAGGGGTTGAGAGGGGGAGGAGAAAGAAGATGGTGGCCCGCAGGGTCAGCGGCCGTCGAGCCGCCATTGAAGAATCCCACGGCTCCGAGGAAGAGCTGGTGGAGAATCCTTTAATGACAGGACCTGATAAAGTGACTAGTCGACGGGTGCGTCCTGCCCAAAGTCATCCAGAGGATCATTCGCATCGATCCCGAACAGCGGGTTTGGGACTCTCTAGGGTCCTTTCTCGAGGTAAGCAGATTCACTTTCCTCCTTCCCCTCGCTCCTTCATTCAATTAACTTCTCAACTTTCATTCTGACCTCCTGGCCATCCTTGCAGATTGGGCACCAGCTCCTCGCCAACATCGACGCGATGAACAAGGCGAGGAGGGATGCTATCCAAGCGGAGGAGGGCCGCGGGCGGAGGCCGCCCACCTCAAGGAAAAGGCTACCGAGGTAGCCAACCTCCAAGAGGCCCTTGAGAAAGAAAAGCAGGCCTCAGAGGAGATGGTGAAAAAGGCGGAGGCCGAGGTCACAAATCTAATGGAGCAGATTCTGTTCTGATCTCGGAGGCCAGGTCCAAGTGGTGGAGGAGTTCAAGGCCTCTGCTGAAATGAGGGACCTGAACGTCAAGTTCGGCCAAGATGCATTCATCAAAGGATTCGAGCTCTGCCAAGAGAAGATGGTCAAAAATTTTCCGAGCTCGACTTCAGCTTCTTGGATGAGGCGTCTGAAGATGAAGCCGGGCCCTCTACTACTGCCACTGCCACCGCAGCCCCCCTTCCAGGAACATCGGGCTCCCCAACTCCTGCTTCGGAGGTCTGAGACCTCTGACTTTGTATTCTTCTTTCACTGTGATTTTCCTTTTTCCTTTTGTTGTTAAGAGGCATTCAATCAATAAAATTAGGCTCCCCCTTATGGGGAACTTTTCTTCTCCTTTCTCTTTTTCTCTTCTTGTTTTTTTTTTCTACAATGAGCTGCGCCTTGACGCTTTTATCTCCGATGATAGTGTCCTGCCGAAGCACTTTCCTTGCCACAGGGAGTTCCGCTGAGGTCTACGATCCGACATGTGAGGAAGAAAGTCCGTCATTTAACAAAAAGGTCGAGGGAGATGGAGGACGAGCTTCGTAGGCTGAGGGAGAGCCACTCAGAGGCCACTGCGGAGGCCACCTACTTTCGGAACCTCCATGTGAAAGGGATCATGGAGTACAGTCGGAGGAAAATAAACTTCAGAAGGAGCTCGAGGAACATAAGAAGCGTGCCAACGACCGATCTTGGGCTCGGCTTCCAAAATCAGCTCTCTTGGAGCGGAGCTGTCGGCTATGCAGGAGAAGATCGGCCAGTTGGAAGGAAGCTCATCCTGGCTTTTGACTCGGGCCGACCACGATCGAGAATGGTCAAAGAAGTTCTCCGACCTTCAGCAACAGCTCCAGGATGCGAGGCGAACTATAATGCATATGGGGCCGACTGGTGCAAGCAGGTGGACGACTACAAGAGGAAGCTCAGGATGGCGACCGACGAGGTTGCCCGCCTCCAAAGGCAGTTATCTGAAAGAGCCCAGTTTGTTCCTGTTCGGGATCCCGACGAGCTCCAATCCCTGAGAGGAACCATAGAAGAGCTATCCGTGGCCCTTGGGAGGGGAAGGCTGAGCTACAGCAGTTGAAGATCCAGCTGGTATACGAGCAGCAGGCGGTTAAGGAGTGGAGGCGGAATCCGAGGTCCTGAGAAAGAGGCTCCGAGAGGCAGAGAACGAAAGCCAACGGTTTCATCGAAGGTATATGGAGATGCTAATGAGGGAGAAAGAATTGGAAGAAGAAGTCGAAACTTAAGGCACTCCCTGATGAGGGTCAAAGCCGAAAGTTTGAAATCGGAAGAAGCCGGGCCCCTTAGGGCTCTTTTTGCCTTTCATCCTTCTATGTGTCTTCTTTTTCTACTCTTGTCATTTTTCTCTCCTTTTTTTTTGTTGGGCCTTCTGGGCTCTGTAACGCATACCTTGCTAACGAAATGAAAAGGAGATTTTTTGGTTACCTTGCCCGCGCGTTGTGTTGAATTGTCGTCCACCGACTTCTTTCATTTTTGTCTCGTTCAATGTCGATGTTGCCCGAAGGTTCCTTGTTCATTTTTGTATTAGGTCATCGTTACCAAATTTCTTGTGTCCTTTGATTTGTTCGACGTCGACACCGTTTGAAGGTTCTTAGCCTTATCGGTTGATTTGCCTTTTTGTTCACAACCGTAGGTCTCTCTTTCTCTTTCTCCTTCTTCATGGAGATGAGGTCCTTTGTGTCTTTGGCATAGTTTGGCTTTCATTTTTCGCTGGTGTAGTCCATCACTTTTTTTCACATCTCCCTCCTCTTTTTAAGCGAGGGTTCTTCTTAGCTTTTTACGGGGTCGCGGGAGCGTAGAAGGCCGTCGAGAAGGTTCTCTTTTTTCTTATCAGATCTCGAATGGTCGGACCTTAGTTGGTGTCAGGACGAGGTTCTTTCTCTATTTCTGATGTGGTCGATTTTAGCTCAGGTTAGGATGAGTTCTCCTTCTGTTCCTAACAGGCTGTAGGGGCACATATGGGGTTGCAGGGCCTCTCCCTTCGTCGGTCTAAGGGTAATCGGGCCTTCGACTTTGCTCATGTTAGGCGAGGTTCTCCTTCTGTCCCTAGCAGGGCTGTGGGGGCACATATGGATGTTGCAGGGCTTCTCCCCCCATCCGGTCTAAGGGTAACCGGGCCTTTGACTTTGTCATGTTAGGGCGAGGTTCTCCTCCTGTCCCTAGCAGGACTGTGGGGGCACATATGGGCATTGTAGGGCCTCTCCCTCCATCCGGTCTAAGGAGAACTGGGCTTTGACTTTGCTCATGTTAGGGCGAGATTTTCTCCTGTCCCTAACAGGCTGTGGGGGCACATATGGGTGTTGCAGGGCCTCTCCCTCCATCCGATCTAAGGGTAACAGGGCTTTCGACTTTGCTCATGTTAGGGCGAGGTTCTCCTCCTGTCCCTAACAGGGCTGTGGGGGCACATATGGGCATTGCCGGGCCTCTCCCCCCATCCGGTCTAAGGAGAACCGGGCCTTCGACTTTGCTCATGTTAGGGGAGTTTTCCTCCTGTCTCTAACATGGCTGTGGGGGCACATATGGGCGTTGCAGGGCCTCTCCCTCCATTCGATCTAAGGAGAACCAGGCCTTCGACCTTGCTCATGTTAGGGCAAGGTTTTCCCCCTATTCCTAACACGGCTTTGTTTTCGTTGTCTGAAGGGGTTATCCTCTGTTGTTACGAGTCCATGCGAAAAGGGAAAGATATGCAAATCTGAAAGGAATCTTGATTTAAAGCAAAGTCGTTTGTAATACATTTACAGGTTTTTCAAATCTCATGGCTGTAGAAGGTCTGCTCCCCGTCAAGGTCCTCCAGAGATGGAGTTGATGATCCCAATTGGAGACCGATCTCTGGGCTGCTCTTCCTCCTCGACGGCTCAGGTTGTGGTGGGGCCCTTGGCCAATCCTCTCTACCCTTAGGCCAGTGTCGGATGAACCTGTCGAGCCGACCTCGTCTGATGAGCTCCTCGATCTCGTCTCGGAGTTGAATGCATTCCTCTGTGTCGTGGCCGTGGTCACGATGGTAGAGGCAGAACTTGTTGGGATTGCGCTTCCCGGGTGTGTGCGCATCCTTTCTGACCTTGGGAGCTGCTCTCTGACCTCCATCAGCACCTGGGTTTTCGATGCGTTGAGGGGGGCATAGCTGCGGAATCTTCCTGGGGGAGAGCCCCGTCGAACCCTGCGGTCTGGCTTCTCTGCCTGCATGCTCGAGGAGGAGTCTGGGCATGCTTGTACCCAGAGGAGTCCGAGAACGTGGTCGGGCTTCATTCGGGCCTCTTTCAACTGCGGGCTTGCCGGGGTCACCCGCCTGCCGTTCCTTCGCGGCTTCCTCGTCCTTCAGCTTGAAGGCTTCCTCCGCTCGGGCATATCCTTCGGCCGAGCCAGCAGATCGGCAAAGTCTCTAGGATACTTCTTTTCCAGGGAGAAGAAGAGGTCATTCTTTTGAAGGTCGCTCTTTAAGGCGGCCATTGCAACCGATTGGTCCAGGTTCGGACCTCCAGGCGGCAGTGTTGAAGCGGTTGACGTAAGCTCGGATGGACTCTCCCTCCTTTTGCTTGACATTGATGAGGGACTCCGAACCTCATCGGGGATGCTGGCTGCTGACGAAATGAGCCACGAATGGTGACTCATTTGGTCAAAGGAGAAGATTGTACCCGATTTCAATGTCGAATACCAATTCTTGCTGCTCCCTTCAAAGTAGATGGGAAAGCTCGACACAAGATGGTGTCTGACGCCCATGGAGCAGTATCATGGTCCGGAAGGCCTCCAGGTGGTCGATCGGGTCCGAGGTCCCGTCGTAGCTCTCGAATTGGGGAGCTTGAAGTTCGGCGGGATTGGTTCCTGCATGATCATTTGAGAGAAAGGAGGGTCAGTGCAGATGTTCTCACCGTAAGCAGTGGGAGCGCAGGGAGCTCTTCGATCCGCCGGTTCATCTCCTGGAGTCTCTGATCCAGGAGGTCCTCTCGACTGTGGGCCTCGAGGATTTTTTGGTGGAGCAGAGGCAGGGACTCTTCAGGGGTTGAATCATGATCGGACGGGGACTTTCTGCCTTCTATTTTTCTTTTCTGGGGAAGACAGGGCGGCTGGCCTAAGTGGCCCGTCCGGTCATCGGATTCTGGAACTCCGACGATGCTCTTTCCAGCCGCACTGATGCCTGCGGCTGCGCGGCTGCTGCTGCATGGCCTGCACTGCTTCGGTGAGGCCTCTGACCTGTTGAACTAACAGGTCAAACTGCTCCATGCCAACCACCGTCGTCGGAGGAGGAGGAGCCTGAGAAATGGAGATGAGGCCGGGGCTTGCGGGGCTCGCTGAGATCTGGCTGCGGAGGCCATTGACCACCTAGTAGATGCCCTTCGGGGAGGCATCAGGTGGAGATCAGGCAGGCAACCGGAGGAGGAGATGTCGGAGAAGATAACCGAATGCGGTCCATTGAGCGCTCCTTTAAGAACAAGGGTACTGCGAAGACACAGGCCCTTCCTTTAGCACCAATCCTGTTGGTGCAAAAATCCACCGGCGTCGGAGAAGCTGGAGTCGAGGGAGTCCGGTCGCCGTCGGGACCTACAAAGAAAGTCTAAATCGGAGTTGGGGGTGCTCCGGCAAGACCTCCGATGCTCAAGTCAGTTCTCTGTCTCAACAAGAATGGAGTGCTCGAACGAAAATTTTTAGCAGAGATTTGAGATAGAGATTAGAGCTTAAGGAAATAATGTATCTGGGGGTCCCTTTTTATAGGCGAGGGTGTAACAGATTGACAGCGATGTCTGCAGTCGCCTGGTAGTAGGCCGTTCGGGCCATGAGGAGTTTGTTACGGAGAGTAGTGGAGTGGAGTCGTGGCCATCATCGTGGCCTGCCACGTGGAGCCTGTTGTAGAGAGTGGGGTGATGTCCGTTGTCCTGACTCGCAGAGCATGATGGAGCCGCGTGGGATCCATTACAGGAGGTGGAGCAGAGTCGTGGCCATTATTGTGGCCTGACAGGGAGTCCAGGCCTTCGGTCAAAGCTCGGTTGGGGTGTCTGGTGGAGAGAGGTGGTTCTCCATCTAAGAGGGGCTCGGACGTTGCTTGCGAGCCTTCTACCATTGGGTGCCTTGGGTGCTGGTGTTGCAGGTGAAGGTCATCTGCTGTAGAAGCTCGTCAGGGGCTTTCTGTGGATGAAGTTGGTTTCATGCAGAATTCGTGAAAGGTCGACCGGCAGCAGATGTCGGATGGCGCTGGAGAGGTTCGCCCGCTGGAGGGATCCGACTGCTGGAGTCCGTGTGTCGTAGGGGTTCCTCCTAAATCTGTCTGCTACAGAAGTTCGATCGGAGTCCGGTTCCCGTAGAAGTCTGATGGGGCTCATTTGTAGATGAAGCTTGGCCGAAGTCTGCCTGCAATAGAAGTTCGGAGGAATTCATTCACAATAGAAGCTCGGTGGAGGCTTACAGTAGAAATCTGTCATGGACCGCCTGTAGTAGAAATCTGAAGTAGACCGCTTTTTGGTAGCTCGGAGTAGACCGCTTGTGGTGGGGGCTCGGAGTCCGATCCTTGTCAGAATTTGGATGAGGCCTACCTGCAATCGGAGCTCGGGGCTGAAGTCCAGCTCCCGTGGGAGCCCGACGAAGTCTGGAAGGCGTCGACCACTGTGGAAACTTGGATGGAGTCCATCCGTCGTGGAGATCTGCTGTTGGGAAAGTTCGGCCACTGACGAACTGACGAAGTTCTGGAAGAAATTTGGATTGGAGTCGATCGAACCCTGTTGGGGAAAAAAATTGGAAGAGGTCCGGAGAATGGTTGACCCTTGTAGGAGGTCGGTCGACAGCAGAATCTCGAGAGCATTTGGAGCAGCCTGATAGACGACTGAAGAAGCTCATCGTTGGAGAAGTCGAGAGATGCGCAGGGGTTCGTCCGTCGGGGGAACCTGGTCGACACTTACGGAAGAAGCTGTGGGAGTTTATCCGTCAGCAGAACTTGGGAATGTTGCGGAAGCTCAACCCCGGAGAGGTTCGAAAATATGTTGCTCAAGATCGGACGCTGGCAGAGTCCCGGGAGGGTCACTCTCGACCCGAACTTTGGCTGGGGGGGTATTTTATACCCAACAAGAACCTTTCAGAGATTGAAGATGGACTTCTGGAGGAGATGAAGAGGTGAAAGAAAGATAGAGAAGAAAATAATTTTTTTCTTTTCTTTTTTCTCTTCCCAAATCTTAAGGAAGAAACCCTAGAATTCAGCTTTTGCGCTAACCCAAAGAGAGAGGACTCTCCTCCTCTTTTTCACGCCATAAACTCATGCCCAAGGCTCCTCACCATGAAAGCTCTCTTCCTAATCTCTTACACGCACACAACAAAAATAGATCCCTTTTTATTAGGCATATAAGGAGGTAGGGTGAAGAGTCCAACAACATTTGGACTCTTCCATGAGATATCGCTTTCCTTCACAATTCCATGACAATACACACCCCAAAAAAATATGGGATGCTTCTTTTCTTATTTTTCCATGGTAGAACCAGATCCTATCTGATTTCTCACAAAAAATCTCCTCAAAATGTCACACATATAAGGAGAAAAAAATAAGTTGGTGGCAAGGTCTTAGAGATAATGTCAAACATTATCTATATGGTATCCTATTTCAAATCAAATTTGAACATACCATTTAAAATCTTATCCTACCTAAATTTGGATGTGAGATAGAGAATAGAAAGGACTCTTTGGCATGAAAAAATCTCATGCAAAAACTATTGGATGTATGCCCTAGATGTCAATCCTGGCTGATATATTTTATATCTCTAAGACATGATTTTATACTTATTGACAGTTATATTACCATTCATGTTTATGTGTCTATGAATTATCTACAGGATTAATAAGATGATGACACATATTCTCAAAGAGTTAAAAATTTGAGACATATGTCATTAATGGTTAATTCTTAAATTGCTCCCGATCATAGAATCATCATGGAGATGGTGATTGATCCAGATAGACCAGTGCACAGATCACTTCCTTAGGATAGATGGATCTCGAGTCTGCAGTGTAGGGACACTGAAGCGAGAGTGCAGGTGGTTGTTAGAGAACAACTAGTACTGAGCATGATCAATACGAAAAGTCATATGGATGTCTGCTCACTCGTTAGTGACTTTCTCGATGCTGTAGTTGTATGACTGGTCCTTGGACTTGAGATAACACTACTGCTCATAGTGAGGCTGCTGGAGTTTGACTGACACATCTACATGGATCTCAATGAGCCCTTGTAGTGGATGTTGGCGATAGTTGGTCCACTGTAGGAGTGGGGTGTACATCAAGATGGGATCTATCAACCCTAGTAGAAGGGAGTAGTCCCATAGAATTTAAGAGGCTGAGTCCTTAAGTCTATGGCCATAGCGATGTAATTGATAGAAAAGAGTTTTCATAGAGTCACATATGGACATAAGCTAATTGAATCTATCATATGATGGATGTTGAGATTTGACGATTCATCCATGACCTGCCATCTGGTCGGGACTCATGATAGAGGGACTGTATCATGCATTAACTACATCTAGAGGTTAATCTTTTATTCTGCTGGGTTGCTACTACATACTGCTAGGTGTCACTGATGGATTGTGAGATTTATGAGGATCATCTTGATGATCAATGATCTTTGGTGGGTTGAGTTGAAATTATTCCAACCCATTGAAAAGAGTTTTAATGATATTGTGATAGGGATCATAATATATCTCACTATCAGATAGAATAGAATCTATGGGATCAGACACAAAAAAATTTTTGACTGATCAGATGGTTGAATTACGATTATGAATCGTAATTGAATTTGATTATCAATTTGATTGATAATTGATCTAATACAAATATGCATTATGTAACTTACTAAAGAGTTAGTAAGTTATAGGAGGATTAATTAGTAATAGGATTGCTAATGACTCAATTTGATCGAGCAATGGAGCTTGTATCAAGTCTAATTTGATTGAATTTAATTTGACTCATTATGGATTTGATTTGATCAACCCCAATAGGGTTATAGGATAATCCCAAAAGGGTTGGACGATTAATCCTAGTTGAATTAGGATTTGGGTTTGACTCAATTTTTAATTAATCTCGATGTATGTATTCCTAATTGGACTAGAAATTTTTATTTTATGGGTGTATTAAATCCTAGTTAGATTAAGATTGAGTTTGACTCAAGCACCAAGAAAGAGTCCAATAGGACTAGGACTCCTCCTCCAATTAGGAGATATTAAATCTAAATAAATTGGACTCCAAATCAGATTTAGATTTTTATCTATTTGGGTCTAATCTGATTCTAATATGATAGCATTTATTGGTGTTTTATTGGGTTTAAAACAGGCATCCAATAAGAGTCCCAAGATCATGAAATTTCTTCCTCCATGCGCCATAAAAGGAAGTTCACACCAACCTGGTTGTGTCCCACGTTGAACCAGATTTTTGATGCCACTTTCCTCCCTTTTTAGCATGTAAGAAAGGCCTTTAAACTCCCCTTTTTACCATGTAAATTTCATGCAAAAATCTGGGCGAACATGGAGTTGTGTGGGTGGCACAAATAAAGGTAGAGTCCTAAGTTGTTTGGACTCTATTTCCTATCCAAAATCAAAATCATCCAAGGCCTATAAATACCCACCCTTGGGATGTGAGATATGGGGGATTTGGAGCAAGTTTTAGATGCCCAAAATCAGAGGATGTGGTGGAGAAAATCAAGGAGAGAAGTCACGGTGAAAAGGGCCATAGCATGAGGTATTTTCTATCTCCTTATCTCTTCTTTCTTACACAACCAAAGATTGGTTGTTTTGGACATCCTCTTCTCTATCTCTTGTCCATGTTTAGATATGGATGTCTCCTCTTCTTTTTATCCAAAAATTGAATAAAATTTTTACATCTCTATTGTAGAGATTTGGTGTATGAATTTTAGGAAGAAAAGAGAAGAAATAGTTCTTCTTATGATCTCTAGCGTAGAGATTAAGATCCTCCTATATCTTCTTGTTCTCTAAGAGTATCTTAAGAGAAAAAAAAATTTTCAACCATCAAGATGCGATCTTTGCAAGGGAGCTAGCATCCCGGTGAGATCAAAAAGCTTCTGATCAAATCAGAGTCTCGTGTGGATATCTGTAGAGATCGGATGCTTGTGTGGCTACAAGGGACCTTCGAAGACATCCACGATTATCAGTTCGTGTTGAAGATTGATCCATATCCAGATATATTTTTATTTATTTAATTTTTATATTTGAATCTTATCTCACATATGATGGTCCTATTTATGGTTTGAAGATTTGATCTTATGCATGCTTAGATTAAATTAGATTTAATCTGAAAAATTTTTAAATTTCATCGCATACTTATTTTATAAAATCATGCATATATGAAATCATAAAACTCCAATAGTGATATCAAAGCCACATCATATGCATGTGATTTAGATTTAGATTTGAAATCTATAGAGAAAAATTTTAGATCTAAAGGTTTTGATGTCATTCTGACATATGGTTGCCTTGGCATAACTTGTTATGCTGTATGAAATGATGTTAAAATTTCTAATTCAATTAGACTTTTAGATCTAATTTTAAAGCATATATATGATATATATTTTGTTATTCAGATCTAAAAATATTTTGAGATCTGTTTTGATTCATATGTATGATATATGAAAAATGTTTAGGACTGAAATTTGTTTCTATGGCCTGAATTTGTTTATGTATATGATATATACTTATCTACATAATCTGAAATTATTTCGAGATCAAACTTTATTTTTCATGCAAAGAATTTAGTCTGAAAATTTTGATTTAAGATCTGAAATTAGTGTTTGTGCATGAGAGATTGGTCATGGGTAGATCAAGTTAGGTCCTATAATTTGATTATATTAAAGAGTTTCTGATTTGATCATATTGGGTCTAAATCGATTTAGCAGTTGATCAAACTAAGTCAAGTATTGATTAGGATGAGGTCAATAGAGCTTTAGATCATCTAATTATTATTGATCGAATCGATTGACACCCATATATAAAATCGATTAAATCTAAGGACCTAATTCGGCTCTGTGGCTCGAGTCTGATTCACCTAAGCTAACCTATTTGGATCAATTATCTAATTGGTGTCTAAGATAAATAATTGAAAGATGGTTATTTAATTGGTTTCATTCACTTATCTGGTCAATTTATTGGTGTCTAAGGAAAGCAATGCGGGGACCCCCACCAATCTCAACTTACCTGGCCAATTAAGAAGATTGAGTCTCAAATATGGTTGCTTGGAGTTTGATTTAGCCCATGCCAATTACATCAGTCATGTGATGACTGATTAGATAAGATCTAAATCCAAATCTCTCCATAAATATTAAGTCCTAGGTCTTCTACTGTTGTAGATGTACGGACGTGCTACCGGCGTTGATTGTTCTCTACTGATCATAGTGGTTCAGTTGCATCAAAACACGTAATCACTCTATGAGTAAAGAGTTGCTGTGGGTAAAGATGGGGTTGGGCCCAATAACTGTTAGATGAGTGATCCAATGAAGCTTTGCACCTACTTGTGAATGGTGGTCTGGCTTAACTAAGGAGTATAGGCAATAACTGTTAGGTGAGCCCACATAACTTAGAGACCAAGTGGCTGCAACATGCGTAGAGAAGCATTTAGAAAAGAGTTGTCCATACATCAGTGTTTATTCGTATTACCAATAACTGTTAGATGAGATGCATGACATCAGTGGGACCGCAGTACCCACTAGAAACTTAACTGTCGCATTAAATTTTTGTTTCTCCATCCAGAGAGTATGGGAGATCTGATAAAATAGTGAGAGTCTCTTTTTTTTGCATCTAAAAGTTTCTAAGTAAATTACAAAATAAGTACAAACATCCAATTAAATTTTTGCTTTCTGCTATTCATTGTGTCAGCTTCCAACTCTCTAGTTTGAATCTTAGTTATCAACCGATTAATCGAAACTGATTACATAGACTAACTCACAAACCTAAGAGTTGTTCTTAATACTAAAAAATTAAGCTATGTTCTCTATCAGGTTATTCTAATATTAACAACTTGTCTAACCCATAGTCAATGAGCTATACTTAATGAGTGGATGGACAATGACAATAAAGATAGGTGCTATGCATGAGCACATGTTCATTGCCAATGATACGTGTTGATTCATCTGTAAGTTTGTGAGATAATTAGAGTCACACAGTGTATGTGATGCATGATGGACAATCACTCTATGATCATTATTTGATAATGATCAAGGACAATGAGGAGCTTAAAAGGCTCGATATGATCATGCATAAGAAATTACTTATGGATTTGATCCTACAATTCCTGATTCGTTTATATGGATAGTTTATGATAAACTACCATATAAAAGACCATTATGACATTTTTTTTAATTGATCACAGTGTTGCTAACAAAGAAATCTGGAAAGAGTTTAGAGATAAAAATTTGAAGAGCCTAAAGAAACAAAGACACGCCTAGAGTAGGCATGTCAAAGTTACTCAATGCAATCCTTATGGTTTTCTCTTCTCCCATTTGAGTTTTAGACTCTAGTGTAGAGTCGATGGGAAGGTAGAGGGCTGAGGAAGTAACCCATAAATTGGCTATAGGGCAACGTTGCTACTATGATCATGTGTATCTATCTTTTGTGATCATCGTTTGGATTTAGTTCTTAGAGATAGTCTCTATCATTTGCATGATAATGCATATGTGAACTTAATTGAGCAAGCAGTGGATGCCATTGGATCTATGAGATCCAAAATTGAAATGAACCTTAAAGTATATGTGGACCCTTAGGCTAAGTCATATTGGAGAAGAAATGATTAACAAACTGGAGAAATATGGGCTTGGGCTCATTGATTGTTGAGTCAAATCTAATTTGTACATCATCTCTTTAAGAAAATATGATCAAGCTACTCTTGTGGGACAAGAGAATAGGACCACTGAGATACTTATCTTTGTACACATTTGATGTGTGTAGCCCATATGATGTGCTAACCAAGAAGTTGTCTCTACTAAGTATATGAGATACAAATCTAAAATTTTTAAAAGGTTCAAAGAATTCAGATATAAAGTAGAAAAATAAATCAAAAAATTTTTAAAGATACTTTGATCGGATCGAGGATGCAATACCATTGAAAAAAATTTTTTGGTTTCTCATAAATGGCATGTTTCATATTGGACTGCTCTTGGTACATCTCAGCTCAACGAGATAAGAAGAGTCATGGGACTATATGAGATATGATCTAGTCTATAATAGAATTCATTGATATATTTATATTTCTTTAGGGACATGCTTTATTTATATGGAATTAAGTTCTCTCTAAACATATTCCTACCACACCATATGAGTATGGCATGGTGAGAACTGAATCTTGATTATTTTGAGATTCAAGAATGTCTAGCCTATGTTTAGGATAGCAAGTGGATATGTTAGAGAATAAGTCTATAAAGCTCATCCTAAAAGAGTTTGGATATTACTATCTGAAAGGATCATAATGTGATTATGATCTGATATGTTATCTTCTTGAAAAATTGTTTAATCAAGATGAAGTATGGAAAGAAAGTCTAGCTCAAGAGAGTGTCTCTGAAGAACAATAAGCTACCGAACCTTAAGAACCTATTCATTATGAGCCATTAGACGTATATTCCTCCACCTCGTACACATAGTAGGATCTCCAATCCTCTCGAAGGGTACTTGGGTATGCTTAACAGAGGATGTAGAAAAGTAGTTTCTCATGAGAGATGGAGAGCATAGAGATGATCCCAGAACCTACAACGAGGTGATGTACGACATCGACTCCAAGAAAGGATGTGAAATAGCTTTCCTGAGAAGAGATCTTTTAAAGATTTATATATGGAATAGCCTATGAATTTCACTTCTTATGATAGGAGATCACAAAGTCTATAATAATCTTGAAGTTGAATAGTCATTTCGATGATATGATCAAATTGTTTGATTAGAAAAGAAGAATTATGGATTTCAAAAGGGTTAGTGGGAGTATCCAAAACTGATATCAGTTAAAATATGATTGAATATAGATTTCTTCATAAAAGACATAAAGCAGCATTTTAAAGATTTATAGAGATAGATGCAATTGGATGCTTGTGTTTTCACAGATAAAGTACAAAGACTGGATGCTGAAAGGGTTCAGTATAAAAATCTTTGAAAGGAGTCTGCTATTCTCTTGGGCATAGATGCATGCCATATAATGTATTGAACTGATATAGTTATTACTGTGATTGTCACAAGTAGATATCTGTTGTATCTAGGTTATGAGCATTGGATTGTGTGAAAACATCCTTAAGCTCTTAAGAAGAACTAAAGATATTTTTTAATTTGGAGAAAGATCAAAGCTAAGAGTAGGAGGATACACCAATTCAGATTTTATGTTTGATATTAATGATAGAATTTTACATTATGAGGTGTGTTCCTATGTCGATATCTTAGAAGGTTCCAAGTAATCGATCAATGGAAGCTGAGTATACTGTAGATGTGTAGGATGCATTCTGGTATTAATGTTAGTTGTAGAACTAGTTGTTATGTTATCAGATGTCATGAAACTATACTACAAAGACAATGGACCGTAGCCCTTGCTAAAGAGTTTAGGTCTCACCAGATATCCAAGCACATAGAGTAGCTGAACACGCGACTACCTCGAGTAGAAATACATAGAGGTGCAGAAAGCAAACTCCACATGTGATGTGGATGATCCACTAATAAGTCACTTAGCCAGCCTAAGACTATAGCCTGTCTTGTGAAGATGGAGCTTGGTACATGACAGATTGGCTTTAGTTCAAGTTGGAGATTATTGGATGTATGTCTAGAAGCCAATCTTAGCTGACACATTTCATATCTCTAGGATATAATTTTATACTTATTGGATAGTTATATTACCATTCATGTTTATGTGTCCATGAATCATCCAGGGGATTAACAAGATGATAACACATATTCTCAAAGAGTTGAGAATTTGAGACATATGTCATTAATAGTTAATTCCTAAATTGCTTCTGGTCATAAGATTATCATGGGGATAGTGATTGATCTAGATAGATCAATGCACGGATTGCTTCCTTCGGACAGATGGATTTTGAGTTTGCAGTATAGAGACACTGGAACGAGAGTGCAGGTTATTGTTAGAGAACAACTAGCACTGAGCATGACCAACATGAGAAGTCATATGGATATCTGCTCACTCGTTAGTGACTTTCTCAATGCTGCAGTTATATGACTGGTCCTTTGACTGAGATGGCTCTACTGCTCGCAGTGAGACTGTTGGAGTTTGACTGACATGTCAACATAGATCTCAATGAGCCCTTGTTGGCGACAGTTGGTCTACCGTAGGAGTGGAGTGTGCATCAAGATGGGATCTATCGACCCTAGCAGAAGGGAGTAGTCCTATGAAATTTAAGAAACTGAGTCCTTAAGTCTATGGCCATAGTGGTGTGATTGATGGAAAAGAATTTTCATAGAGTCACATATGGACTCAAGCTGATTGAATCTATCATATGATCGATGTTGAGATTTGACGATTCATCCATGACCTGTCATCTGGTCGAAACTCACGATAGAGGGACTGTATCATGCGTTAACTACACCTAGAGGTTCATCTTTTATTTTGCTGGATTGTCACTACATACTGCTAAGTGTCACTAGTGGATTGTAAAACTCATGAGGATCATCTTGATGATCAATGATCCTTGTGGGCTGAGTTGGAATTATTTCAATCCATTAAAAAGATTTTCAATGATATTATGATAGGGATCACAATATATCTCACTACCAGATAGAATAGAACCTATGAGGTCACACATAAAAGAGACTTTTAACTAATCAGATAGTTGAATTACGATTATGAATCATAACAGGATTTGATTATCAATTTGATTGATAATTGATCTAATGCAAATGTTGCATTATGTAACTTACTAAAGAGTTAGTACGTTATAAAGGATTAATTAGCAATAGGATTGCTAATTAGCTCAATTTGAATGAGCAATGGAGCTTGTATCAAATCCAATTTGATTGGATTTAATTTAACTCATTATGGATTTGATTTGATCAACCCTAATAGGGTTATAGGATAACCCCAAAAGGATCGGATGATGAGTCCTAGTTGAATTAGGATTTGGGTTTGATTAATTTTTAATTAGACTAGGATGTATGTATTTCTAATTGGACTAGAAATCTTTATTTTCATGGGTGTACCAAATCCTAATTGGATTACGATTGAGTTTGACTCAAGCACCAAGAAAGAGTCCAATAGGACTAGGACTCCTCCAATTAGGAGACATTAAATCTAAATAGATTGGGCTCCAAATTAGATTTGAATTTCTATCTATTTTGGTCTAATCTGATCCCAATATGATTAGAATTTATTAGTGTTTTATTACTTTTAAATAGCCAACTAATAAAGAGTCCCAAGACCATGAAATTCCTTCCTCCATGCGCCATAAAAGGAAGTTCATGCCAACCTGGTTGTGTCCCATGTTGAACCAGATTTTTGACGCCACTTTCCTCCCTTTTTAGCATGTAAGAAAGGCCTTTAAACTCCCCTATTTATCATGTAAATTTATGTAGAAATCTAGGCGAACATGGACTTGTGTGGGCGGCACAAATAAAGGTAGAGACCTAAGTTGTTTGGATTCTATTTCCTATCCAAAATCAAACTCATCCAAGGCCTATAAATACCCACCCTTGGGATGTGAGATATGGGGGATTTGGAGCAGGTTTTAGATGCCCAAAATCAGAGGATGTGGTGGAGAAAATCAAGGAGAGAAGTCACGGTGAAAAGGGCCATGGCATGAGGTATTTTTATCTCCTTATATCTTCTTTCTTACACAACTAAAGGTTTGTTATTTTGGACATCCTCTTCTCTACCTCTTGTCCATGTTTAGACATGGATGTCTCCTCTTCTTTTTGTCCAAAAGTTGGACAAAATTCTTACATCTCTATTGTGGAGATTTGGTGCATGGATTTTAGGAAGAAAAGGGAAGAAAAATTCTTCTCATGATCTCTAGCGTAGAGATCAAGATCCTCCTACATCTTCTTGTTCTCTAAGAGTGTCTTAAGAGAAAAGAAGATTTTCAACCATCAAGATGTGATCTCTGCAAAGGAGCTAGCATTCTGGTGAGATCAGAAGGCTTCTGATCAGATCAGAGTCTCGTATGGATACCTATAGAGGTCGGATACTTGCGCGGTTACAAAGAACCTTTGGAAGACATCCACGATCATCAATTCATGTTGAAGATTGATCCATATCCAGGTATATTTTTATTTTTTTTTTAATTTGATTTCTGTATTTGAATCTTATCTCACATATGATGATCCTATTTATGGTTTGAAGATTTGATCTTATGCATGCTTAGATTAAATTAGATTTAATCTAAAAAAATTTTAAATTCTGCTGCATACTTATTTTATAAAATCATGCGTGCATGAAACCATAAAAATTATTTCAACATAGAGAAAGATGGCATCAAAGTGGGAGGCACATTGGGAGGAAGAGTCCAATCCTATATGGACTCTAGGTTTCCTTATTTGAATCCAAACCAAATCACATCTGATTTAGCCCAAATAAAATAGTTGAGATCCAATCTAATTAGGTTCATAAATTTTTAATCAAATATTAATCATATTAAAAATTGATTGTACTAAAATCTGATCAAATCAGGAATGTTTTTTCCTTAGCGATTAGGTCATCTCATAACCTAATCGGGTCTAACCTAATTGAATCTAATTCAATCAGATTTTATTTAATCATTTTTGCTCCATCAAATTGATCTAATTAGCAATCTAATTGCTAATTAATCCTCTATTAATTCACTAACACTTGATGAATAAATTTATTACAATTTTTGTATAAGGTTAATCACTAATCGAATTAACAATTAAGCCCTTGATCGATTCTCAATCGTTGATCATCCACATGATCGGTCAGAAATTTTTTTTGAGTGTGACCCATGGTTCGAACCTAAGTCGGTAGCACAGAAATAAATTTTTGAACCAATCGATGTAACCATCTAGCAATGATGATCCAATATCTGGATAGATCGAATGATGGCGAAGCAATATTCAAGAACCTATTGACGTATGGTTATCGAATAATTTATTCCTTTGATCCTAATACTCGAGGACGATCTAGATTTAACTATCAATCCTAGATAAGTCATCCACATGATATTTTAATCTTTCAAATCCATCACATGGATTATCCGAGTCCAGATTTTGCTAAATTGAAATACATTGATACATTAACTCCTACTAATTCGAAGGGGTCAATCCCATCTTGACTCATGCACCGATTTGACAAGTACTTGACTGCATCCAAAAATTTTTCATTACTGAATTAGAAACTCAGTTAGTCCGGTATCAAAGTACAGTGAGTTGCTTACAAGTTATCATGTTGATTTCAGATCGGAGGGATACTTATACCCATACCTTTCGTGAGCTACCCTTGACAGCAGAGTACTCCACAGTTGGTCATGTTCAGTGACGATGTACTCCTACATCTCACTGCATGCCATACCAATTTTCATACCATTTGGTTATGAGGACAACCAACACATATGGCACACAATGACCTACACTTGATATTACTATCGTCCTAGTAATAGCGTATCATGGATCGCGAATCAATTTAAGGACTATACGATAAATCTTCTTTTATTGATCAAAGTAGTCCTATGGACTTCATCACAATATAGGAGTTCATTAGAAGATGTAACCTTGTGATAAAAAATCAAATAACTTTTATTATTTATCAATTCATATATATTTATAATGAGCACAATCGTCAAACGATTGGCTTTAGGACATATTTTTCAATAGATTTGTCATTGAGTGTGTGATTTGATGGGATTGCATAGGGGTCTTCTATCAATCTTCCCAAATATGGTGACTGACATGGGTTGAAGAGGAGGTGGCTCGAAGGCCTATCGAGTTTACTATTGGAGAAAAGGGTTGGTGATAAATCCCCTGGTTGGAGGTGATGTTTGGGTCAAACCCCTTCCCAGATCGGTGTCCAATATTTGGATATCACTCTGATGATGAGTATGACGTTAGGTGTGTAGGTCGATAATCTGATGTGAGGGCCGGCTGATGCTAGGATCGATGGCTCAAATGAGGGTCTGCGGCTTATGGACAAAGGTGCTGGCGAGAAGTCGGAGACCCATCTATGGGTCAGATGTGAGGGTTGGTGGGTGATGTGTAGATCAATCACGACCAGAGTTTGTCCATATCTTTGGATCGGGCACCAGAGTTTTATCCATGATGGGATCCATGTCAACACGGACCATGGGACCTTGTTTTGGTGATTGGCGGAATCCCGAACTGGAGGTTGACCCAGAGGCCGATGGAGGCCCGACTTGAGGGTCAGTTAGTCCAAGCTGGTGCGATCATTTCCCCCTAGCTTTCCATAATGGATCTGCTGTTATCTTTGCATCTCCATGGCCCTAGAATTTTAGGGGATGAATTCTGAGGTCTATGGCTGAGGTGGCATGACCCCATAACAATGGCATTCAAGAACTTATAATTTTTTGAAGCCTTTTGTAATGAGTGCATTACCACATCAGCTAACATAAGATTATTAGTTATATTCCTTCCAAATACAAAAGGTCTCTACTCTGCAATAAGCTTGGGCATCAAAGGTTTTAATCTATGAACTGGCACCTTGTCCACGATCTAATAAACTATTATGCAAACTTGTTGGTCTGCAATCCTTCCTCTCAGCAAGGTTGGACTTCTTTTGAAATAGGTAGCTTTCCATGCCTTCATCCATCCATCCATCCTGCCTTAAAGAACTCCTTGGCTGCTACATCTCGTCATGCTTCACTATATACAAAAAATACTTAAAAAACAAATGTTGGAAACCATCTAGACCTGAGGATTTATCAGGGGCCAAGCTTTTTCAATGAACAAATTCTATGTCCAAATTAGTAACATTAGGAGCTAATATATCCTTCTCTTCCTCAGAAACCAGTATCGGAATTGAAAGGAGCTCGAGTTAAAAGTCAGGTAACTGAAGGTTCCACATAAATTTTGATTTGCTCATCCTTCTCAACAGTAGAACCTTTAGGAAGTTCTAGCTAAGTAATTCTATTGAATCTATTCTTCTGACGCCTCAAGATTGTAGATTTATTAAAAAAATGAAGTAATGCAAGTTCTCTTTTAGCCCCAAGATATTCTCCATTTCTGGCACCATAGAATTGGTAATGGGGTTAGGAATAGGGATTTCCATGTTTCCAATTTGATCGTCTCGTGCCACTGCTTTGAACTTCCCAATTTTTACACCCTCAAGAGTATTCCTTGCCCAACATGAAGGTTCCGGCAATCATATCCATTGCCTGAGATTCTATTCCGTGTTTAGACATTATACCTTTCACCTTTTTTTTTTGGATAAATCGGATAAATTAAACTAAACGAATATAAATATATCCATTGGAATTAGCAAACAAACTATCTAATAATGCAATAGGAAAATGTATCCTATAATCCCATAATGTTGATTGTATTTGATTATCTATATAAGAAGTCATCCAATCCACAGCACTGTTAGCCTCCCTATATACGTTAGAAATTTTAAATGTAAATAACAAATGCAACGATTGCTAGAAATCTAAGAGAAGAGGATGAACTCTGATTTCATATAATAATGGATCAAAAAAGCCATCTAATAATTGTTTGAGTACCTCTCTCCAGATAAATATGAGTCGCCTACAATATTTGAATAGTATAAGACAACTCTTCCTATGCCACACGCAATTCTACCATTGGAATAGTTGTTTCATAGATCTTAACACCACTTGCCACCATAAAAGTAGGGATGGCAATGTATTGGATATGGATCGGATTGACCAATGCATGTACTCCTATCATGAAAGAACCCATACTCATACCCGCCCCATACCCATCTCGAGTCGGGTTAGGTTGGGTTAGATAAAATAAAAGATACGGACAAGGTTGGGTCAGGTATATCTGCCTGGTTAGGTATACCTACCTGATCAAATTAGGTTGGATCAGGCCTTAAAAATCCTCCAAAACCTGATCATACTTCTATCGAGATTAAGCTCTAAAAACTTCCCCTGATCAAACCCTTGATCTCCCTTAGATGCTCTCTCCTTCCCCCCAAGTCTCTGAAAAAGATGATAAAATGAAGTGAAAAAAGGCAAAAAGGGAAAAAATTATGGGAAAAGGTCTTATCTTTTATTTTTTCCATCTTTCCTTCATTTTCATTGATTTTTTCTTTTTTTCCATCCTTAGGAGTCTCAATTAGGTCGGAGGCTTGGAGCGGCCGAACAGCCCCTGATCGGGCCAATCTAGATGATGAATGGATGGATGATGCTCGATCCACTGATTCAAACATGGTAGACTGCATACTATGCTCTACTCCCTTTACTGAGCGAATGGAACCTAGTTGCCCCCTCCCCCGAGCGAACAATCCAAAACCCAGTGTCGGGCCCATTTGCTGTCCCATTCCATTCACCTCTAGCTTTAGAGGGATTGATGGGCCGGACGTCCGCGTTCGCCACCACTAGCACTGCCTTCATCCATGCCACCATGACTCAACAGCATCTCAAATGCCATCCTCAGCTCCATTCTCTCCCTCCTCACCATCCTAAAGGCTATTCGCACCATCATCTTCTCACACCGCCGACATCCTTCTTGTCCACCACCAAGCCTACGCTTCTAGGGTTTTTATTGGGCTTTATCTATAAGAGTTTGTAATGGGTGGGTTGTTGAAAATCATCAATACTCTATGGGGACCTGAGGACATCAGCAACGGAGCCCTTTGCAAGAGCCCACAGTGATTCGGACTCTTTAAGGGCAGCAAACTTCATGTCCTAGGTTGTTGCGCATCCTGAACCCTGTGCAATGACCTAATTCGTGTCTTCCCTCACTTCCAGGGATCTGGAATGTACCTCTAGATCTGATCTTCCATTTCCAACACTCTAAAAATCAGGGCTGAGGTGTGATATCTTGGGGCTATCAGATCTAGACCTAAAATTTTGATAAGGAGGAGTCTTTGATGGACTAGGACTCCATGGCAACATCTCTCAAACTGTAGCCTTTACTTGTGCACTCCATCTTGACCCCTACGCACCTCTGATCTGAACCAAATCAGAGCCCAAACCTTCCTGTGAGATCACCTAATCATCTTCCTAAAAATTAGAGCATTGGGGCATCCAACAACTAGAGCTATGCCATACAAGAGAGAGAGACCTTGCAGCCTTTTACAAAACTAAGCCTCTGCCCATCTTCACCTTGTTCTTCCTCTCCTGAATCCTATCGATACTAGATCTGAAACCCTCCATTCTAGATTTGAAAATATCTTTCCTCAAGCTCCCAACCAGCAGAGAAGAGGGGGTGTGGAGACCTAGGAGATGGGATCTTGGGCAGCCACACAAAGGAGGCCCCACATGATGGGGCGCCCCCTCAAAAACCTAGGTGCTAGGGCTTGAGGGAGGCACTCCCCTTCCTCCTAGCATAAAGCCCCTTTTGCTGCCTCCTTGGATGGCATGCGAAGACTAGAGAGAGAGGGAGAGGTTAGGAAAAAATAGTCACTTTGATTCATATATCAAATTAGGGTTACAATGTACATATATATACTCATATACATGAACCAAAATCCTAATCCAAACTCTCTGGGCTAACCCATACATGAAAGCACTCACCCAAGCCCAAGTCTTGCATGCTCTCATCCCCATGGATCCAAACCTAGTCCATACATGAATAAGCCCCCTTGATATCCAAATCTCCTAGGCCTCAAGCCCATGGAGGCTGAACCTCCATGCTAGGACCAAACCCATCCTAGCCTTAGGACCCAAACCGGTCTTAGAATCCTGAAACCAAGCCCATTACTCCTCTATGGTCTCCCATGACTTGGGAGCATCACACATACACCAATAATCTCTACCTTGGTGCCCTCAAGCCTTAGCAAATCCCACATGATCTGTCTACCATTAATGCCTGACAGCTCTTTGTGCAAATCTCGATCATCGATACCAAACCCTTCTGCCTTGGAGCTCCCTTGGAGGCCTCTAAGATGATCTCCTCCTCCTGGGTTGAAGGTCCTTGCTTGATTTCTAGTATTTATTTGTGATCTGTCATTGTCATCCTCTTCTGCATCTGCACCAACTGTCGCTTCAACTTCACTTGGAGGGACTGCAGCTCAAATCCTATCCGGGCTCAAACCCACCTATCTCATCCCAAGGCTCACCTCAGCCTCCTCATAGGTATTCAGATCCTCTTTTGCAGCAAACAACCTATCTGATACTATCTCCCAAAGCCATGACTCTTCGGTATCCGCACATCCTGTTAGAGCCATGCTGTGTATCACCACTGCTGGTACAGAAAACTAGCTCCATCCCTGTATCCTGGGCTCTAAACCTATACCCAACCATCCTTCACCTGTAGAGGCACCTTTGGCTGGTGCTCCACCTAAATGTGAATCCTCTTGGTACCGCTGTAGAAGATAAATTCTGATCTGAGATCAGCTGCCCAGCGTTGTCCTGCTGGACCTCCTGCTGAATCTCCACTATCACTGCTAAGTTTCGGACCTTCTACATGCCACAGACCCTTACGAAACCACCAAAGGATCTCATCCTCCTCTGAACCAGCTGCGACACTATGTGGATCAGCCATCTCCATCATCCCAAAGCTCCGCAAATCTATGCTCTGGTCAAACTGCTGAATGCACTATGACTACTTCTCTATCCTCCAACATCCGAAGGTTGTATAGTTGCTTCTTCAGCTCCATCTAGATCATTATCTCTTGAAAAACCTCTCCTCTAGTACGTCATACCTGTCAAATACTCCTCATCCACCAAACAGCCCCTAACATATGAGCATGCCCTCCTAACTAGAAACTTCATAGTCTGTCGTCATACACCCCAGCTTTCCTCCAAGACCGCATCCAACCAAAGTTGGACCAACAAAACATAAACCCAAACCTTCCACCATGGAAGCTTCCCTTCCCATCAAGCCTCTCAACCTCCACCTTCAATCCGCTACTCCTGGTTGCCCAAACATAGCAAAAACAAAGGTAGATCCAAGGCATGCTGTGGAATAGGTGTGTAAATTTTAGCTTTTCATCCGTATGACATCTTCTTCGCTTCCACACTTAATCAAGCTCTGATACTATATTGAAAATCACTAATACTCTATGTGGCCCTGAGGATACCAATGACAGAGCTTTCTGCAAGAGCCCACTATGATCCAGACTCTCTAAGGGTAGCAAACTTCATGCCCTAGGTTGCTACGCACCCTGAATCCTACGCAGCGATCTAGTTCGTGCCCCCTTGCTTTCAAGACTTGGGATACACCTCTAGATTGATCTTCCATCCTTAACACCCTAAGAATCAGGCTTGAGGTGTGGTATCTTGGGTCTATCAGATCTAAACCTGAAACCTTGATAAGAAGGAGTCCTTATTGGACGGGACTCCATGACAGCATCTCCCAAACCATAGTCTTTACTTCTGTGCTCCATCTTGACCCCTACACACCTCTGATCTAAACCAAATCAGAGCCCAAACCTCTCCATGACATCACCTGAACATTCTCTTAGAAATTAGGGTATTGAGACATCCAACAACTAGAGCTATGTTGCACAAGAGAGAGGGACCCTGTAGCCTTCTGCAAAATTGCAGCCTTAGCCCGTCTTCACCTTGTTCTTCCTCTCCCTGAACCCTATCGATACCAGATCTAAAACCCTCCATTCTAGATCTGAAAACATCTTTTTTTAAGCCCCGAACCAGTAGAGAAGAGGGGGTGTTGAGACCTAGGAGATGGGATCTTGGGCGGCCACACAAAGGAGGCCCCCCTCCAAAACACTAGGTGTTAGGGTTTGCGGAAGGCACCCCTCTTCCTCCTAGCGTGAAGCCCCTTTTGCTACCTCCTTGGGCAGCATCCGAAGACCAGAGAAAGTGGGAGAGGTTAAGGAGAAAGAGTCACTTTGATTCATATATCAAATTAGGGTTATAACATACATATATATACCCATATACATGTTCCAAAATCCTAGTCTAAAACTCTCTGGGCTAACCCATATATGAAAGCACTCACCCAAGCCCAAGTCTTGCATGCTCTCATCCCCATGGACCCAAACCCGCCTATACATGAATTAGCCCCCTTGAGATCCAAATCCCTTGGGTCTTAAGCCCATGGAGGCTGAACCTCCACCCTAGGATCAAATCCATCCTAGCTCTTAGATCCAAACCGGTCCTAGAATTTTGAAACCAAGCCCATGGTTCCTCTCATGGTCTTCCAAGGCTTGGGAGCACCACATATATACCAACAATCTAAACTTTGGTGCCCCAAGCTTTGGCAAACTCCTCGCACGATCCGTCTGCATGATCCTGCTACCACTACATGCCCTGAGAGCTCCTTGTGCAAACCTTGATCGTCAATGCCAAACCCTTTAGCCCTGGAGCTCCCCTGAAGGCCTCTGAGGCGACTACCTTCACCTGGGTTGAAGGTTCTTGTTTGCTTCCTGGCACCCACTTGTGACTTGTCGGCATCATCCTCTTTTGCATCTGCACCAACTATCACTTCAGCTTCATCTAGATGGACTGTAGCTCAAACCCTATTCGGGCTCAAACCCACCTATCTCATCTCGAGGCTTGCCTCAGCCTCCTCATAGATATCTGGATCCTCTCTTGCTATAAACAATTCATCTGACATGGTCTTCGTAGAGCCACGGCTCTCTGATGCCTGCACATTTCATATAGAATTATGCTGTGCATCACCGCTGTTAGTACTCGAAACTAGCTCCATCCCTGCACCCCTCAGCTCTAAACTTGTGCCAAACCATCCTCCACCTGTGGAGGCACCTCTGATCGATGCTCTATCTGAATTATGACTCCTTCTATTATCTCTACAATAGATAAATTTTGATCCGAGATCAGCTACCCAGTGCTACCCTGCTGGACCTCCTACTGAACCTCCATCGTTGCTGCTACTATTTTGAACCTTCCACACTCTGTGGACCCCTATGAAACCATCAGAGGACCTCTTCTTCCTCCGAACCAGCTATGACACTATATGGATCAGCCATCTCCATCATTCCAAGGCTCCACAAATCCATGCTCTTGTCGAACTGCTGAATGCACCTCGACTACTTCCCCACCCTCCAACATCCGAAGACTGTATAGTCACTTTTTCAGCTCTACCTCAACCATTACCCCTTGGAGAACCTCTCCTCTAGCATGTCATACCTGCCAAACACTCCTTATCCACCAAACAGCCCCTAACACATGAGCATGCCTTCCTAACCAGCGAACTCCATCGCCTATCATCATACACCCCGACCTTTCCTCCAAGACTGCATCCAACCAAAGTTGGACTAGCAAAACATGTACCTAAACCTTGCACCCCGAGCCCGAGAAGCTTTCCTTTCCATCAAGCCTCACAACCTCTACCTTCAATCCATTGCTCCTGGTTGGCTGAACCACATCAAAAATAAAGGTAGATCTGAGGCATACCATGGAATAGGTGTGCAGATTTCAGCTTTTCATCCGTATGACATCTCCTTCGCTTCCGCGCTCAACCAAGCTTTGATATGATGTTGAAAATAGCCAATACTCTACAACGACCTGAGAATACCATCGACGGAGTCCTCTGCAAGAGCCCATTATGATCCAGACTCTCTAAGGGCAGCAAACTTCATGCCCTAGGTTGCTGTGCGTCCTAAACCCTGCGCAACATCCTAGTTCGTACCTCCCTCACTTCTAAAGATCTAGGATGCACTTCTAGATCTGATCTTCCATCCCTAGCATCCTAAGAATCAGGCTTGAGGCATGGTATCATGGGGCTATCAGATCTGTGTTACTCCAAGAATTGATTTTGATGATTAAAAAATATTTAAGGAGAGTACTAATGAGTTTTTATTTTTGAAAGAAGTTTAAATATATATTTTAGATTGTTCAAGCTTTTAGAGTTGATAAAGATGCTTGGAGAATGCCAAAGTAGCATTTCATCAAGTTGGAGGTGAGGATAATATTTTTTCAGAAGCCTCAAGAGCAATAGAGAAGTATTCAAAATTTTTGGAGGCCTTTTTGAAAAATTTCAAAAGTCAAAAGTGAAAAAAAAAGTAAGCTAAATGAAAAGGGTCGACTGCTTCAGTCGACCCTTTTTGAAAGGAATTGAAAAGGGCTGACCGGCACCAACTTTTTGTGTGGCACACAAAAAAGATCGATCCATGAGTCGGCCTCTTTGCTACAAGTCGACTCATGGGTCGACCTCTGTGGTTTTGTCACTCAAAACAAAAATCCAAATTTCTACCCTGTGCTATGGGTCACCCATAGGTTGACCCTTGTATCAGGAACATCTGTAATGACTAGTTTTTTAGTCCGTTTTGTTGCATTTAATGCTCCATAAAACTTTCCAACGGCTCCAAAAGGCTACTGTGCATTCTCCACCATTATTTGAAGATATAAAGGCTTTCAAAAAGAAAAAAAAAACTTAAGAAAAATAAAAAAAAAAATTGCAAAAAAAAATTTGCAAAAAAAAATTTCAGCTTTCAAGCCTAGAAGCATTTATTTCAAGCTCAACAACCTCTCCAAAGCTCATTCAAGTCCTCATTCCTTGGGAGAGAGTTCTTAAAGGCTTCTTCCCTTTAGTAAAGTGTATTTATTACTTTTAATTTGCTCTTTAACGAGCTATCTTTATGCTTAAAGTGAAAAATATTCTCTTTTTACTTGTTTTTATTTTTGAGTTTTGGGGGTTCCAAAACTTGAGAAGGTTGATCCGAACCATTAAATTAGAATGTATTGGGTTAGTTTGTGTCTAAAAAATAAGTGTCTGGCTTGAGATAGCTAGGATCGATAGTATTTGACATTGTATTCATTTGAATATGAATTAATAGATTTGAAATTCTTAAGTAAGAGTTTGAGGAGTGGATGTAGGTGCAAGATTGGTACTGAACCACTATAAATCTCCTTGTTTGTGATATGATTATCTTTTTTATTACTTTATTGCTCTATTCTCTTGCTTAATTATGAAAGCATTCAACATACCCTAGCTCTTGCCTTTGCATATCTCATAACACACTTAAAGCATATATTTGAGACTCACTCTATACTTAAATTTTTTTAATAGCCCAATTCACCCCTCCTTTTGGGTTGTATAACTAGGTAACAAGTGGTATCAGAGCCCAGTGCTCTAGCCCTTTCTTGATTTCACCATCAAGAGCAAAAGATCTATGACAATTCATGTCGGTGCTTTATTAGCCGAGGGGCGGTCCACAAACTGACCTCCACTTTTCAATAGATCTAACTACACCTATTGAAAAGCTTAGATAAAATTTTCATTCAAGTATTCGACTATGATATGTGGAGTATCATATTAAATGGACCTCATACATTCACTAAATTAATTAATGGTGTAGAGTCAACCAAACCTGAAAAGAAATAGGATGAGGTTGATAAAAAAATGGCTCAGCTTAATGCTAAAGCTATGAATATTTTATACTGTATTAAATAAATTTAATCATATTTCAACTTTTAATTTTACTAAAGAAATATAGGATAGGTTAGAGCTAACACATGAAAGTACCAACCAGGTTAAAGAGTCAAAAATTAATATGTTAGCACATAAATATGAATTGTTCAAAATGAAACCTGATAAGACTATAACTGTAATGTTTACTCATTTTATCGATATTATAAATGATCTCAAAAGTCTTAACAAGTCTTACTCTAACAGTGATCTTGTGAGAAAGATGTTTAGGTCTCTACCAAGAGCATGAAAAGCAAAGATCACGACAATCTAAGAGGCAAAGGATTTGAATATACTATCCTTGGATGAGCTTCTAGGATCACTAATGACTCATGAATTGAGCATGAGATAGCATAATGAAGAAGTGGTTAAGAAGAAAAAGACAATAGCTCTAAAGTCCACTGTCCACCAAGAAGAGGAATCCGACTATACTGGAGATGATGATGAAGATGAAGAATTGGCTCTTATCACTCGCAAATTTAAAAGATTTATGAAGAAAAAAAATCAAGGGATGAGAAGAAGGCCACAAGCCAAAGGGGAGCATAGCAAAGATAAGGACAAAGAACAACCTATCATTTGCTACGAATGTAAGAGATCTAAGCACATCAAAGTGGACTGTCCACAACTCAAAAAGGCACCTAAGAAGCTAAAGAAGAAGACTATGATGGCTATGTGGAGTGATAGCACTGATTCAAGCTTTGAAGAAGACACCCATGAAGAAGTCAACTTGTGCCTCAAGTTATATGAAAGTGAGATAAATACTAAACTTTTCAATTAATTTACTTTCAATGAACTCCAAGAAGCCTTTTATGACTTGTTAGATGATCTAAAGAAGCTAGATCTTAAAAATAAAGAGCTGAAATTAAAAAATCAAACTCTAATAAAAGAAAAGGAAGAAATCATGAATGAGAGGATAGCCTTAACTCAAGAAAATCAAAACTTGAAGAGTGAAGTAGCAAACTTAAGCCCATTGTAGATAAATTCACTTTAAGTTTAAATAAACTCCAAATAATTATTCATAATCAAAGAACCATATATAACAAAGCTGGTTTAGGTTATAACCCACTTAAAAAGCAAAAATATCTAAAAATATTTATGCTAATTCATCAAATGACAAGCCTTCAAATGTATCTTGTTTCAAATATGGAAAAGTCAGACAAAAATTATATACATGCTTTGCTAATAGATTTGTTAGTTCAAATTAAAAAAAATATGGTTTCCAAAAGAAACCATTGTGACTAACTAAAAAGAACCAAAGAAAGCTTGGGTACCTAAAGTTATTACTTAATTTTATGTGCAGGTGTGTCTTGCATCCCAAGGATCAAAAAGAAAGTGGTATCTTGATATTAGATACTTATGACATATGATCAATAATAAATCCTAATTCATCACATTTGGTGCAAAGGATAGAGGGATGGTCACTTTTGGAGATAATAGTAAAGAGAAGATCATTGACATAGGTAACATTAGTATCACTCCCTTCAAATTTATTAAAAATATTTTATTAGTTGATGGTCTTAAACATAATCTTTTAAGCATTTGTCAATTTTGTGACAAGGATTACAAAGTTATCTTTGAATCTTCTTTGTGCATTATAACTAGCCCCAATGATGATGGCATTAGTTTTATTAGGCATAGACATGGTAATATTTACATGGTAGATTTGAATGATCTTTTCATGCTGAACATGCAATGTCTAGTACCATGAATGCCAACATCAATGAGATTAGTTGGCTTTAGCACCATAGGCTTGCATACATTAGTATGTCTCTTTCAAAACTTATTAAAAAGTATTTAGTTGTTGGTTTGTCTAAATTAAATTTTGAAAAAGATAGAGTTTGTATGCATGCCAACTAGATAAGCAAATTAGAGTTTCTTTCAAATCTAAAAGTATGGTTTCAACTTCTTGGCCATTAGAATTGATGCATATGGACTTGTTTGGACCCACTAGAATTATAAGTTTAGGTGGTAAATGTTATGATTTTATAATTATTGATGATTTTTTTTATTTTATATGAGTTATCATTTGAGCATATAAAGATGAGGCTTTTCATATTTTTTCTAAATTTTATCGAAAAGTTATCAATGAAAAGGATGTTTCAATTCTAAACATTCGAAGCGATCATGGAACCAAATTTGAAAACCTAGATTTTAAAAAATTTTATGATGAAAAGGGTATGGTTCATAATTTTTCAGTACCTATGACACCCCAATATAATAGAGTGATAGAAAGAAAAAATAGAATCTTTAAAAAAATAGTCCTACCATACTATGTGAAAGTAACCTCCCAAATATTTTTGGATGGAAGTAATTAGCACAGCATGTTACATCTTAAATCGTGCTCTAATTAGACCCATTTAAAAAAAATACCTTATGAACTTTGGAAAAGAAGAAAATGAATATTGGATATTTTCATGTTTTTGGCTGCCATATTTTATTTTAAATAATGGTAAAGATAAATTAAAAAAATTGATGCTAAATTTGATAAAGTAATTTTTTTAATTATTCTACTGTTAGTAAATCTTTTAGAGTTTTCAATAAAAAAATCTTAGTTGTAGAAGAATCAACACATGTTATTTTTGATGAGACTAATGATCTTTCATTAAGAAAGAGAGAAAGTATTGATGATGCAGATCCAATTGTTGAATGAATGAATGAGTTCACCATAAAAGATTCAACAGTCCAAAATGAGAAAGATCATGAGGACAAACTTGAGGATGAAGGTGAGGAAGAACAAGATCAACAAGAGAAAACTCAAGGTACACATGATCTTCCAAAAGAATGGAGGTATGATAACAATCATCCTAAAAAATTTATTATTGGTGATCCTTCTTATGAGATAAGAACTTATTCATCACTTAGAGATGCATGTAATCACTTTACTTTTATTTCTCATTTTGAACCAAAAACTGTAGATAATGCTGAAAAAGGCTATAATTGGACTAATGCAATACAAGAAGAACTTAATCAATTTGAAAAAAATAATGTATGGACTTAGTAGCTAGACCTAAAGATCATTCTATAATTGAAACTAAGTGGATATTTAGAAACAAGCTAGATGAACATAAAATATAGTTAGAAATAAAGTAAGATTGGTAGCTAAGGTATATAATCAAGAAGAAGAAATTGATTTTGATGAGATTTTGCATCGATTGCTAGATTAGAAGCCATTAGACTCTGGCTTGCTTATGCTTGTTTTATAAACTTTAAATTATTTTAAATGGATGTTAAAAATATTTTTTTAAATGATATATTACTGAAGAAGTATATATAGAGCAACCTCCCAGTTTTGAAAATCATACCTTTTCTAACCATGTTTTCAAATTAAATGAAACACTACATGGTTTAAAACAAGCACCTAGGGCAAGGTATGAAAGATTTAATAAATTTTTGCTCGATAATGTTTTCAAGAGAAAATGTAGATACTACTCTTTTTATAAAAAAAATCATGATGATATTTTAGTGATACAAATCTATGTTGATAACATTATATTTGATCTACTAATGAAACTTTATGTCAAGGCTTTGCTAAGCTCATGCAGAAAAATTTGAAACGAGTATGATGGGTCAACTCACATTCTTCCTTCGGCTCCAAATTAAACAAACAAAGGAAGGGATGTCCATCAATCAAAGTAAATACCCAAGGAAGCTACTAAAAAGATTTGAAATGGAGATCTTAAAGAGCATTGGCACCCCTATGAGCCCTTCATGCAAGCTTGACAAGGATGAAGGAGGTAAAAATATTGATTTAAAGCTTTATAGACGTATGATTAGTTTATTATTATATCTAACTATTAGTAGATTGGATATCATATTTAGTGTTTGTATGTTGCTAAATTTCAATCAGATCCTAAAGAATCACATTTAAATACTATTAAAAGGATCTTAAAATATTTAAAAGAAACTCAAACTTTGGATTATGGTTTTCTAAAAAATTTTCAATAGATTTGATTGGATATTCAGATGTAGACTTTGCAGGATGTAGGTTAGATAGAAAGAGCACTAATGAACTTGCCAATTTTTTGGAGTTAATTTAATCTTATAGTTTAGCAAAAAATAAAATTTGATAGTATTATCCATGGCCAAGGTCGAATATATTACAGTCGGAAGTTACTGTGTACAAATCTTATAGATTAAGCAATAATTTAAGGATTTTGGCATCAAACTTAACTAAATTCTCATAAGATATGATAATACAAGTACAATAAATTTGATCAAAAATCCTATACAACATTCTAGATCCAAGTACATAGAGATTAGACATCATTTTAGTAGAGAACATGTTCAAAATAATGATATGATGTTTTATTTTGTGTGTTCTGAAAAATAATTGATTGACATATTCACTTAGGTATTAAGTGAGGATAGATTTTATGAAATTAGAAGAGAATTAAAAATTATGGATCTATTTGTCTAAATATCATTCCTTGATTCCATCTTCCCTCTTTGGTTCAATCTTTAAAGCCTCAATTTCACTACCTTGGGCTCTAACTACTCATCTGTCTTGGGCATTATTGGTTTCCAAGTTTTTTTCTATTTTTCTAATTTTTTCTCATTTTTTTTTAATTTTTGACCAAAAGGGTCCACCTTTGGGTCGACCCATGTGGAAAGGAAGATCAATTGGGATGCCATTTAGGGGCATTTTGGTCATTTTTGATATAAGTTTTAAGACGCCCTGCTCCTCATATTCATGTTATTGCCCTTCTTCCTTCTTAAACCAAAAAAAGGGATGACCTATCTCCCTGTTTCCTCCCATCTTTCATGCCGAACCGACCACTCCCACCATTAACCGCCTCTAGAGCTCAAATCTCTCCATTCCATCCTCAAATCCCCAGAGAAGCTAGGTCAACTCTCTATTTGCATCTTTTAGATGAAAATCTACTCTTTTGAAGAACCATTGTGCCCAAAACCTTCTTCTCCACCGTTCGGTTCTTCTTCTCTAAAATCCTTTCTTCCTCTGCTTCCTTCACCTATTTTGAGTTGCTATCATCTTTTCCAGCCAATCTTGCTACCTCTTTGCTCTCCTATGATGCTGAAGATGAAGCTTCCCTTGAGAAGGAAGTCCATCCACGGCATAGAAGAAGAAGAAAGAAGAAAGAGGTCTGCTCTACCTCTGACTCCAGTTTCTCCTTCCATCTCTCCAAGTAAGGGCTATCTTTCTGCCAAAAAAGTAGAGTTTGGAAAAAATATCGATTTTTGATTTCTAAATCAGAGGGGTTTTTTATTGGAAGAAAGATTAAGAAATAAGAATAAAAATTTTACTGCATGCTGAATGAAAATATCTATATGAGCTTGATTAGAGAATTTTATGAGAATTTTATTTATCAGAATGGGATAGTTAAATCTCTTGTGAAAGGTGAAAATATTGTGTTGGATCCGATGCATCTAGGTGAGATTTTGCACCTTCCCTATGATGGATTATGTGAGGATGAACTATCTATTAAAGAGGATGGTCATATGACTATTTCAAAGGATGGAGATATAGGAAAACTGAGTAATTTGGATGCTAAAGCCTTGTCTATTGAGATGAAGTTACTCCATCGCATTGTGACCAAGTTATTCTTTCCTAGAGTAGGTAGGCGTGATTTCATTTTTGGGAGAGATATATGTGTGATGCATCATATTATGAGTGAAACACCTCTCAATCTCCTGATATAGATGATTCAAACTATGCGTGAGACCTTGAATCGATCTAGAGCACATCTTCCTTATAGGATAGATCTCACTTTAGTGTTTCGGAGGTTTGGTGTCTGTTTTGAGGGGGAGACTATTAGTCGGCTATCCCATTCCGATACTATCAACTGCCACACTCTTTATCAGATGGGATTTTCTAAAGATGATGATGGTTGGATCAGAAAAAGGGAGGAGGATAGAGTTGAGGGGGAGGGACCATCTTCTCCAACTCATGAGCACATAGCTTCCCAAATATCCAGTTCGTATCAGATCACAAGGCTGGTCCTTCCAAGCCTATTGGTGGCACATCGGCTGCTCCTTCTGAGCCCTAGTCTGGGCATCATCATGTCATTCTTCTTTCAGACTAGAGGATGATCAATTGAAGTTTATAGCACAAAGGGTTGCTGATCTTATTATGTCAGGCCGAGGATCTACTCAGGAGGAGAGCTCATACTCAGCACCTTCTACTTACTACTTTGTGGTTCCTCATATCACCACAATAATTTCTGGTATGAGTATGAGGCTGGAGCATGTTGAGAGGGAGATGACTCAGATAGTCTTCGATCTTTGTACTAGAGTTTCAGATCTGGAGAGAGAGGTCAGAAGTATGTCGCTTCCTATCAGTCGATATCTTGCAGATCCCATTCACATTTTAGATTTTTTTATCGAGGCTGGGAGGCTTCATGGCTTGCTCAGTTTGGCGCTTGACAGTTTATCTCAAGATATCAGGTTTCAGGTCGTGGTATAGCTTTTGGGTTTACCTCTCTTCAATAGTCCATGGTGAGAGCTCTGAGTCAGCTTGATTCTATTAGACTCATTCTTTTGACTCAACCCTCATCTTCTCTACTTACCAGATCTTCTCATGGTTGTGGTAGTTCCTCTCATTCTCTTACTCATGGTCGTGCCAATTCTACCACTAGGTGTTAAGGCCGACGTGGTCATGCCTCATCTCATCATGGCACATCCTTCTTTCCTCATGATATTTCTGATTTAGATCATTCCTCAAGAGAGCCTATTTGGTAGATATATCTCTAGTGATTGAATGTTGGCTGATTGTATGATTTTTATTATGATAACTCTATGTATTTTGGTTGGGTGTATGCGAACTCTATGCCAATTTTGATTGTGATGATGGCTAACTAGATGTTATGTATGACTTGATATATTTTAGTCTACATATAAAATCCTCATGACTTTTATGTTTATTGGCATCTTTTTCATTCTAAATGTAATTATCCTTTTATTTTGGATGTGGAAATTTTGTTGCATTGGGCAGCAGGTTGTTATATGGGCAGCAGGCTGTTGTAAGCAGCAGGTTGTTATAATATTTTTTTTGAATATCTTAACTGAATGCACCTTTATATATCTTGAGTATGCTTTTTTCTTTATATATCAATTATATTTGCTGTTAGACAATAGGTTCTTCATTGTATCAAAAAGAGAGAGTGATTTCTTATTAAATAGGTTGGTATCAGATTGGTACATCGGTATCATACTTAAAATTTTACTACATGTTGGATTTTACTGTTGGATAGCAATGTTTTATTCTTGAATAGCAATGTTTCATATTTGAACAGCAAAGCTACATACTTGACTAAGAAATTTCTATTTGCTGCTGGATTTTGTTGAATTCTGCTGAATTACCCAAATAACAAAGTTTCATTATTTCATAGCAAGTTTCATACTTAAATATTGAAGTTTCATACTTGACAGATCAGATTACATTCTTGAAAGATTAGGTTTCATACCTTCATTAGTAAAGGTTCATACTTGAATGGTAAGCATTCATACCTGCACAACAAAGTTCCATACCTACATAACAACATTTCATACTTGAATAATCCCATTTCATACTTAGGTAACTAAGTTTCATACTTCAATACTTGCTACTGAATTTTAGTATCAGTACTTATAAGTTTGCATAATTGCAGAATCCTTTTCAGCATCATAAGTTTGCATCAGTTTCATAATTAGTGATGAATGTTATACTTAAATGATCTAAGATTCATGTTTGCATACATATATTGAATAATAAGTATCATCCTAAGTGATCTAAAATGATGAACATTGGACCGATATAAAGGTGATGATGTCAAAAAGGGGGAGTAATTACCTAAATTATTTTGGTATAAGCAAAAATTATGGTATAAGCAACAAAAATTAATAAAAAAGGGAGTGCTACATGCTAGGACCATGGCCCCTAACCTTATAATTTTTGCATCAATTGGTATATGCTCATTAATTGCCTTGTTTTAAATTCAAAATACCTAATGGCATTACTTCACTGAAATGATCAAGTTTTTGTCTTATTTTTACTTATACTCAAATATTTTATCATCATCAAAAAAGAAGAGATTATTGCTCCAAGAATTGATTTTAATGACTACAAAATATTTGAGAAAAGTACTAATGAGTTTTTATTCTGGAAAAAAGTTTAAATATATATTTTAGATTGTTCAAGCCTTTAGAGTTGATAAAGATGCTTGGAGAATGCCAAAGTAGTAATTTCATCAAGTTGGAGGTGAAGACAATAATTTTTCGAAAGTCTCAAGAGCATTAGAGAAGTATTTGAAATCTTTGAAGGTCTTTTTGAAAAATTTCAAAAGTCAAAAGTGAAAAAACAAGTGAGCTAAATGAAAAGGGTCGACCCCTTCAGTCGATCCCTTGTGAAAGGAATTGAAAAGGGCTGATCGGCACAGGCTTTTTGCGTGGCATGCAAAAAGGGCCGACCCATGGGTCAACCTCTTTGCTACAGGTTGACCCATGGGTCGGCCTTTATGATTTTGTCATCCAAAATAGAAATTCGAGTTTCTACCCTATGCTATGGGTCCACCCGTGGGTCGACCTCTGCGTCGGGAACATCCATAACGGCTAATTTTTCAATCCATTTTTGTTGCATTTAATACTCCATGAATACTTTCCAATGATTTCAAATAGCTACTGTTCATTCTCCACCATTGTTTGAAGATATAAAAGCTTTCAAAAGGAGAAAAAATTTAAAAAAAATTAAGAGAAAATTCTGCAAAAAGAAATTTTAGCTTTCAAGCCTAGAAGCATTCATTTCAAGCTCAACAACCTCTCCAATGTTCATTCAAGTCCTCATTCCTTGGGAGAGAGTTCTTAAAGGCTTCTTTCCTTTTAGTAAAGTATATTTATTGCTTTTCATTTGCTCTTTAAAGAGCTATCTTTATGCTTAAAGTGAAAAACATTCACTTTTTACTTGCTGTTCTATTTTTGAGTTTTGGGAGATTCCAAAACTTGAAAAGGTTGATCCGAATTATTAAATTGGAGTGTATTGGGTAGGATTATATTCAAAAAATAAGTGTCTAGCTTAAGATAACTGGGGTCGGTGGTATCCAATGTTGTATTCATTTGAATACAGATTAATAGATTTGAAATTCTCAAGTAGGAGCTTGGGGAGTGGATGTAGGTGCGAGGTTGGCACCAGACTACTATAAATCTTCTTGTTTGTGGTGTGATTATCTTATTTATTACTTTATTGCTCTATTCTCTTGCTAAATTGTGAAAGCATTCAATATACCCTAGCTCTTGCCTTTGCATATCTCATAACACACTTAAAGCACATATTTGAGACTCACTCTATACTTAAAACTTTTTAATAATCTAATTCACCCCCCTTTTGGGTTGCATAGCTGGACAACAATCTGGACCTCAAAACTTTGATGAGGAGTTCTTGTTGGACTAGGACTCCATGGCAGCATCTCCCAAACCGCAGCCTTTACTTGTGCACTCCATCTTGGTCCCCACATACCTCTGATCTGAACCAAATCGGGGCCCAAATCTCTCCATGAGATCACTTGATCATCCTCCTAGAAATTAGAGCATTGGAGCATCCAATAACTGGAGCTATACCTTACAAGAGAGAGAGATCCTACAGTTTTTTGCAAAACTACAGCCTTTGTTCATCTTCATCTTATTCTTCCTCTCTCTAAATCCTATCGATACTAGATCTGAAACCCTCCATTCTAGATCTGAAAACATCCTTCTTTAAATCTCCAACCAGTAGAGAAGAGGGGGCGTGGAGACCTGGGAGATGGGATCTTGGGTGCCACACAAAGGAGGCGCCCACATGATGGGGTGCCCCCACCAAAACCTTGGGCACTAGGGTTTGAGGGAGGCACCCCCCCTTCCCCCTTGCATGAAGCCCCTTTTGCTGCCTCTTTGGGCGGCATGCGAAGACCAGAGAGAGGGAGAGGTTAGGGAGAAAGAGTCACTTTGATTCTCATATCAAATTAGGGTTACAATATACATATATATACCTATATACATGGACCAAAAATCCTAGTCCAAAACTCTTTGGACTAACCCATACATGAAAGTACTCACTCAAGCCCAAGTCTTGCATGCTCTCATTCCTATAGATCCAAACTTAGCCCATACATGAATTAGCCCTCTTGAGATCCAAATCCCCTAAGCCTCAAGCTTATGGAGGTTGAACCTCCATCCTAGGACCAAACCCATCCTAGCCCTAGGACCCAAACCGGTCCTAGAATCCTGGAACCAAGCCCATGGGTCCTCTCATGGTCTCCCAAGACTTGGGAGCACTTCACATACACCAACATGGGTTGGGTGTTTTATTTAAATAGCATGTGTGTGTGTGTGTGTATATAAGAGTGTATCAAATGAGAGGAGTGGTTTAATGTAAGAGGTGAGAGGACATAATAATAACTCTTGGATCTACATCAATGGTTCAGATGAAAAAGTAGTTGTCCAAACTGTCCTATTATCCCTAAGATTTATCCATTCTTCCTGTTTTATTTTTTTTAACATGCGCATGTGAGCGCACGGTACTCATTTGAACCATTGATGTAGATCTAAGAGTTGTTATTATGTCCTCTTACCTCTCACATTAAGACACTCTTCTCACTTGATATGCTCCCTATATATATATATATATATGTTGGGTTGGATTGAGATGAGACATCCTATGATCCATATCCGACATAAATCTATCTCAGATATTTTTTCTAGAATCTATACTCACTCTAGATTTTAATCGGATTGGGTTGGGCAAGATACCCGTGGGTCGGGAAAAAAATGCTATCTCTATACAAAAGCATCACCAGCACTTCTAATGATGAAACCTTCTCCTTTATAACATCTTTCTCCTAAACACAACCATCAAAATTGACTTTGAGGAAATAAGAGGACTATGGCTCTCCAACAAAATAAGAAACCTCTGAGAAAAGTAGAAACCGTCTGGGAGCATTATATCTTTAGTCATCATCGATTTATATAGGGTTGTCAGCTAGTCCTTGGTTGCTTCGTACCTTTCACCATCTTCCTTGGGCTTCTTAGAGATCCACTTTCTAGACCATGGTTCACCACCGTGGTTGTGGCTTGATCGGATTTATTCAAGAAGAAATTACATGGCTTCGGTTGCGAGTATTGGTCTCCACCGGTTTGCTTCCTTGCTCGTGTGGGCTCACTAGAACTGGAGACTATCTTCCACGGACCGGCAGACTCTTTGGTCTTGCTTGAGCATCATATATATATATATAAAGTAATATTTTATGGAGGAGTATTATGGTGTTGACGACTCAGCTTTTTCAAATATTGTGGTGTTGCCAACTTAGATTGTTACCTTGCATGGATCTCCTCCCTACTCTGCTTGGACCTCCTCCCTCTTTGCTTGCCACCACCTCCCGTCAGTCTTTGCCAGTCTCCTTCTTTGCCGAGCTCTTGCGGACGGCCACCTCTACTGTCGCCTTCCTTCCTCACAGATCTTCGCCCACCTCCATCCACCTCAGGTGCTTTCCTTCTCATATGTCCGAAAAAGAGAGAAATAAGAAGAAAAAAACTTACCAACACAAAACACTAGCAACCACCATTGAAGCTTTGTATTCAACCACTCCAAGCCTCCCAATCAGGACTCCTGACCGCCTCTCGAACCCTCTACGGCCTTGCCCCATCGTTGTCCCCTCTTATTTCCTCTCTTTGCCTCGGCGAATCCGAGCCCCTGTGGCTCCGTGCGAGCACCGGCGACCGCCTGTGCCCCTCTGTCTGTGCTCCTCCCTCAGGTACTTTTCTTCCCCTCTATTTTTTTTTCTTCGGTAGTGTTTTCAAATTTTTTTTACTTCGAGCCTTACGGATGCCCACTTTCGCAGTGGGTGAGGTGGAGCCTGGGGTGGAGAAGGCGTGGGAGGCACCTGGAGCTGGGAAGGGGAGGTGACGGGGATTGGTGGCGCCGGAGCTGGGGGAGGGAAGGGGGTTGGTGGTGCCAGAGTCGGTTGTAGCGCGATGGCAGGTGCGGCATGGACGGCGATGGGGCAGAGCCGTGGTGGGGCAGCAGCGGGTGAGGTGAAGCCATGGAGGCTGGGGTGGGGGAGGCGTAGGAGGCGCTTGGAGCCGAGGAGGGGAGGCTAGGGGTGTTGGCGGCGTCGGAGCCGAGGGAGGGGAGGGGAGGGGGGTTGGTGGTGCCAGAGTTGGGTGCGACACGAACGACAATGGGGCAAGGGTGGCATGGACGGCCACGACCTGGGCCTCATGCGTGGGGGCTGGGGGGGTTGGGGGGGAGGCGGTGGGAGGAAGGGAAGGAAAGGTGGAAAAAAAAATATTTGGAGAGGGAAAGAAAAAAATATTATTATTTTATTATTAATAATAATTAAAAATATTATTTTCTATCTGACTTTGGTAGGATATTAAAAGAGGGATGGTCGGCTGTGCATGGTGAAGAGGATGGTGGAGAGCTTGGATTAGACGGGAGAGAAGAAGATGCATCTTGTGTTGTACCAAAAAATAGAGGAAAAAATGAATTTGATAGGGTATTAAATAAAAGGATGGTGTGAGTGGGCAAACATGGTGACATGTCCGTATTTTGTTCTATTGTATCATAATAAGTGAAAAAAAAGAGAAAGAAACAGAAAAAAATTATGGTGTAAGTCAGCTGTAACCTCTCCAAGGGTTACCCCCACCATCCCAAACCTCCGGTACTATTTTACTTTCAAAAAAAATCTAATTTTGATAATGATTTTATTGAAAATAATCATTCACTGATATTAGATAATAAAATTTGAAAAAAAATTATTATTTTGCAGGCTTATGTATATCTGCACGTTCATAACTAGGAATTCTCCTGAGATATGCTTTGTTATTTTTTTTTCCTTTTTTTCTTTTTCTAAATAATTGTTATGATAACTGGTGTTCTATTTTTTATATTGTGTAATCATGGTTTGCGAAAACCAATGGAAGAATTTGGAGCCAGCATAATACATATCTTTTAAATATTAAAAATGCTTTTTTTGATATGTTGTTGATGTTTAATTGATCTTTTTGTATGATGTTGAGTTACTACGCGGTTGATATTTTCTGAATTATTGTTTCAAAATTTATTTTTTCAATTATTTGAGGAAACCATGAGGCCATATGTTGTGTGTTGGAAACTCAAAAGTTGTTTGTTTATTAACATTTATAGTCCACCAAGAATACATATTAACTTTCATTTAATAGATGTACGATGCTTCCTCCTCATAAATAAGATATGAATTATTCTTTCTTATTCATTATTGCTTCTTTTTGCACTATTGCAGAGGTCTATGTTTTCTTAATTCCATGTTAATTAGTTGTTTTACATTATTTTTTCATATGTATTAGCACATCAATATTTTTAATTATCAAATATTTCATATTATAATCCTGCAAATAACAACATCTGAATAATTAAAAATAAGATAATAATATCTAAAAAATTATTTTTATATATCCGATTCTGCACAATGCACGAATCTACGACTAATTTAGAATAGTAATGAATGAATTTTCTTCAAATAGTCTTTTTGACCTCCTACCCGTCAAAGTATGCACTGTAGACTACCACTCGGCCATGGATCGGGGTTATATCTTTCATGTGAAAGAAGGATTTGTCTTCTTTGGAATGAATCCACCATTGGATTGCCCATTGCACAGATCTGTAAGTGCTCCGATCTCCATTGTTCATCCAATTGGACTACTCTCAAAGTATCAGTAGATGATCCAGTGGTGGTTTTGCCTTACGGTGAATTGTTCTTTCACGCGACAGATACGCCGTCGACCCCCCGGCCATTAGATAGACTGAACGAATAAAAGAAAAAAGAAGTTGGCACTAAGGCCGATACATGATCTAAAATTCTTTCACCATATTCTAGGTGAACCTGCAACCCCGTTGGATCTGCTCCACCATCTCTTCTGCCTCTCTTGCCAGGTCCAATAACTCTGGACGTTGAGGATACATTTGTCTATCTTTTTGCAAGCATCTTCCTAGTCTTTAATTTAAGCATTCCTGGCTCTAGTTACTTTGGCTTGATTGTCTCTAAGAGCTTGGGCACTGCTCCAGTCCACGACCAATTGAGCTTCCAGGGAGGTTATCAATCAAAAGCATTTTCTCTTGAAGATGTTTCTTTGAAGCGGTCTGCATGGGCCTTGGCTCATCCTTCATGATTGGGTTCTTATTGTGCCCTACATTAAAAAGTTGCCAGACCACTCTAAATACACCATATCATAGCGATGAACCTAAGGAACCTTATTGGATCCTACAGACACTAGGACTCCCTAATATATCCAGTGGTGGACAGAACATATAAAGCCATTGCTTTTGACAACTGGATGGGTAAAAGGGCCTAAGGCCTCTCTAGTCCATATGGACCATCATAGGAAGCGTACGGCTTCACTCTTTCTCACTTAAGATGATGTGGCACCCAATTACATGGTTGGCTCCCCTTATGGCAGAATGTCTAAGTCAGGCTGCTTAGGCACAATCAAAGCAGGGAACTAAACCTAAGGGACCATTTCTAGATCTAATCTAGAGATCTAGATTGTCCATCAACTAGACCCTTGTACTAATCAAAGATTCAAAGTAACCCATCTGAAAGCCTAGAATATCAGATCTAAGATAAGCAATAACTGAAAATAAGAAAAATTAAACTAAAATAATAGCAAAGTCACTCAAAACTTTATTCTTTTGCTCCCAAATCTCTTCTTTCTTACTATCAATGCATGATCCACACGACTAAGCCTTAGATAAAACTACCCAAGCAGTTGTTAAAAAGAGCTTCCTAATATAGAGAAAAAACAATCATCTGAAGGATCAAAAATCATAAGCATTTGGTTACTCTTTTGCATATTGGTTGTCCAGATCTCATGATCCAGAATGGATGGTAAAATCCATGTCAAAGTAGTCTTTAGCAACATGGATCAGATCCATGGATGAAGACCAGCTTGGAGGGCATTGGAGGGTAGTGGGGTGGAGGAGGAGTAGGGTGATTAGAGGAGGAGGTTAGAGTTTCGATTGGAGAGCCGAGAGGTGGCGATGGGCAGCTTACAAATAGAAGAGGAGGAGGAGGCATACTTTAGGCCGATCAGCAAGGTCGATGGCAGAGGAGGAGTCACAGACAACGAGAGGTTGGATCGGGGCTTGAGATAGAGGCATGAGAGCAGGAGGGATGGTGGATTGATGTCGGCAAGGGATGGGAGGTTGGAGAGTCTGATTGGGATCAACGGCCATGAGATGGAGAGTTGGTTATCGAGAGAAAGAGGGCTAGGGTTTTTACTTGAGGATGGAGGCAGAGATATATCGGGTGAGTTAAATTTTAATGACGCAAAATAGCTTCCGTCGATGCTTTTTTGCATTGCAAACCGCCAATGCTTTGAAGCGTCATAACATACCGATGCTTATCATAAGCATCGGTTGACGTAGGCACTATTTAAAAATTGCTGCTGCTTTCTCTAAGTACAGACCGTATTAAGTGGGAAAAAGATTTTCTCTAGTGCTCTACTTCTACAACCAACTCTTCTTACATGGAGGTAACATGATCTTTCCTTCAATTAGCATGCTGATGGAATTTTAGTTTGGCAGAAAAGTGCTTCGGATCGAGATTGAGGCTGGATGTGGTGCTAGGTACATCCCATTATCCTGCTGAACATCAACTAATGAGACGTGGAAAGCATTATTTGCACCGCAAGTATCCAAGCCAATGATCAGAAGATATGGTCCAGTCAAATACAGACTTTGTCATGCTCTTCCCGGTGATAAATCATGGCACACCGCACATTAATTTAGCCAATTAATTTATTATGCTCTCATATCCAAAAAAGAGACCAACATCCACTCACAAAAGGCATGTTTTGGAGTTATCCTAAGTATATCAAGGGATAATCCCCTTATCCAGGATGCTATCCTGCTTCCAAACTAGGCCATAGTGGATTCTAAAAATTCTGCTACATTACACGCTTTGGCGCGAAAGAACGAATGTTAACGATGGAATGCACCAAATTAAATACATCACCATATAGAAAGAAAATTAACTACTTGAGTACACGCTGATATTGTCAGTTCTTTCCCTTCAGAATTAATGAAAAATATTATGCTGAATAAGGGACTCACATATTTGAATACGAATTAGATTTTTTTTCAGAACGAATTAGATGGTGTGTATCTATATTTATATCTTTTTTTCTTTGACAAGCAAGAAAACAAATACATATATTAGTTGGATGCTAGCTAAATTCTGTAACCACCACTATATAGATTTAAATACAAAAAATGAATGCTGGTGGATATTATCTAAACCATTTTTCCCCGCTATTTGGATGTCCTTTGTCCCCTGCCTCTTGCTTAATATTCAACTTGAATTCAAAGTTGCTTATACTTTCCCTTGAGTATTGATATACTATATTCCATCCAAAAAAAGAGTATTGATATACTATATATTCTGATATCACAAATATCTTTATTGCTAAGGGGATGATCCTGTATTTTTGTTAATCTTATACAAGATGGAAGGCGCTAAAGGCTGAAGATATTTTAAAAGGACCAAGATATCGTGATAGCTGAAGCTAGTATTACAGCTAAGATATCAATACATTGACCTAAATAATAAATACAAATTAAATATGGTTTTGGACATTGGCTTTAAACAGGAAGAAAAAGGTCAAAAATTCTTAGCCAAAAAACAAGAGCAAAGAAACAACCTTGGGGTACACTGTTGGGCAGCCTTTGTGGCCTTACATTGTGATACATAGAAAGTCCTTAATCTGGAGTCCACGCTTGAGACATCCATTCTCCAACCCAGTCCTCGTGACTATCAGCTGCTTCATTCTTCCCACTCGTTGTAACATCGAACCCCGACAAAACCGGGAGTATTCAATCTCTCTTCTGCCTCTAGTAAGAGACAAACTGATGTCGGACTAGATGCAAACCATACTTTGAAGGGACCCTATACCGTGGAACAGGTTAGAACTATGAAACAATTAAGCGGATAGGTAAAGCAATTAAGCATTAGTATTGCCTACGAAGTACAAATATAGTTAACTAATGTGGCATTCGAGGCCCCACCATTTTGTTTTTCTCCAAAAATTAGAAGCAAGCATGACAGATTCAGGCCCGTTAATCAACTGACAGAATTCCTATAGACCAATTAGCACCCGAGCAATCTGAACAAAGGAAAGCATGCACCCAAAAGGAATAAATAAATAAGGGCAAGGTATACGTCGGCTAGACTGGACAACTGGTCAACCTATCATGCATACTTTCTAGCTATATTTGTGTTATAAGAAGCCACTCCATGTATAACCAATTGAATTCTCAGGTTCTGAGGAGCAGTTGCATTGATCTGTAAGACTGTTGCCACTCATTTAATTGGACGTTCTTGCAAATATGGTTATATATGGGCTAGTTGTTGCAATTATCTTTGGAGGAGGTTTTGTGTTTGAACTTGTGGGGGGTTTTTCCTCGAATGTTTATTATGGATAACTCTATTATCATATCATTTGAGGGTGAACTCTTGGTCTTATTGCTCCATTATGATATGAATGCCACAAGTTCTAAATATGAAAATAAACTCTCTACTTGTAGAGTAAGACTACATGTATCTGATCTCTCCCTAGATTCCATAGTGAGCCTAGGACAAGAGAATAATTCTTCTATCATTTTTGCAAATAATCCTACATCATGAGTTATTATCTATTAGCATGATTTTAGGTGATCACATGATTTTATAGACTATATGACAATTCATATTCAGTTATAATATTTTTCTTTGTTAGTGTGATTTAATATCAGCCTATATTATTTTTCTTATATGGAGTCTATATACTAGTATATATATATATTCTTTGAGATGTATCAAATGTAATGAAAAAAATATAAATTTCTCTCTCTCTCTCTATTCGTTGTTTTCTTCTTCTTTTGCAAATATTTTAATATAGTATCAGAGTCACCAATTACCTAATATGATGCCGCTATCTCTTTCACCTCTACTATGGCTGTCGTTGCCATGTCTAGAAGCTTTGAAAACCACCATTTCTAATCTATCAAAATATGTTTCCTAGTGAATCAATATCCAAAGATTCTCTATTTTTCGGTAGAATCATAGACCCTCTATTTTTCTGCAAATTCTCTATTCCTTGATGAATCAACATTTGAAGATCCCATGTTCCCTAGTAGATCTGTAGTTCTTGTATTTTTGATAAGATTAACATATGAAGATTCTTTGTTTCCTGAGAGATTATAGCTCTTCTCTACTGCTTTACTCTTTACTTTAGATCTTTCATCATCTCTCCTCATTATCGCTCGGCCCATGCTCTCCATCTCCAGATTTACTCATTGCTTTTGGCTTAACCATCTAACTTTTGCTACTCCACAGTGCCTCCATCTACAAAAGATTTTTGATCTTTGGCTGCCTTCTCACCAATTAAGGATTAGTCTTCACTACAACCATCACCTTCTATGTGTCTTCTCACAGCCACTTCATCTAAAATAGTCATAATAACCGACATGTTACTTTGCCATGTTAGACAAGACACATCATCTGACCACCTCATCATGGATCAGTCATGACATCCTAATGTATCATCATCTACCCAACCACAACACTTGCCACATCAATCATTTTATCATATCATCATAATGTGAGAGCATTGTTAGCCACTAATAAGACAACAATCCATATCATTAAATTTGTTATTCAGCCACATCAGTTTGCTATACAATCGACACATCAATCAACTATATCAGCAAACATGTTAGTCTGTTACATTAGTTGGATATATCGGTAGGCACACCAGTGTACTCCATTAGTCAGCCATGTCATGGATATGTCAATCTATCATATCAGATTCTAAGCTTCTAAGTCGGCTTCTAATTTGTCACATCAGCTTCTAAGCTATTATATTAGCTTATGATCTGCCATATCAGATTCCATACTGTCACATCAATTTGACATATCAGTCTGCTATATCAGCTTCTGAGTTGCTATATCAACTTCTGATCTCATAGTTTTATATTAGTTTTCGAGTTGGCTTGATAACTTCTAATCTGCCACACCAGTCTTTATGTTGCTATATTGGCTTTTGATCTATCCCTTCAACATTTAAGCTGCCATGTCATCTCTCGATCTACCATCATGTCAGTTCTTGATCTACCACCACATCTTATGGAGATGCAATGTCAACTTCTGGTCTATCACAAAAGCATCTGAGTTGCTACTTCAATTCCTAATCTGTCACATCGGTTTTTGAGTACATTCGTGATCTAGTTTTTAAACTAAAATTGGTACCTACAATACCACCTTGAGTTTAGAGGAGTGTTAGCATAATTTTAGATGATCACATGGCTATCCATATCCTACCACAATATTTTTATTTAGAGTAAATTACAAAAATCCCCTAAGATTAGATCAAAATTATAGGTACACTAGTAGTTTACAAAACCTACATTGGCACGCTTCATGTTTATTTTAAGTCTACAATTTAACCCATGTCGTTAGGCTACCTGTTAGACTTAACTTGGATTCAAATGCCACATCATAATAATTTTTAAAATGACTGAAATAGCCTCAACAAGAAATGATAAAATGATGAAGCAGAAATCCTCCTCTAAAATCTGGTCTCCTCTCCTCTACCCCTCTAAAATCAAGTCTTTTCTCTGGTGTGCCTCAACTCTAAAATTCCCATGCATAATTGACATTCTCCCGAGCCACCTTTTAGGTTCGCCCCTCCCACTTGAAACTAAAATGTCACTCGAACCCTAAGCCTCTTTTCTTGATATGCAATTTATTAGATGTTTACCAAATTTTTATTGTTTAAAATTAATGTTACCATATGTGGTATCATTTAATGAAGGTTAGTAGATTTCTAATTGAATGTAATGGATGTCTAATCAGCCTACTACTCTTAGCCATGTGCTTGGAGATTGAAGTAGATTTGAATGTAAATTATCTAAATGTAGATTCAAAATATGCTATCATGTGATCTGAAATAATTATTTACTAGTTGTTTTGACCTTTGTAAGCAATTGAATCTAATTGAATGTAGCAACAGATATAGTATAGTATGATATCCTAGTTTAGAACTTCATAATATATCAATAGTCAAGTTAGTAGATCATATTGCCTGGATATAAAATTAATTTCACTTCATCTACTTCTATTTCCTCTTATTAACTAATGTTGTTTGTTTCCTTTTTTTTGGCAGGATCTTAGAGTAGCTCATCCTATTTCCTTCTATTTTTGATGTCCCAACTCAACAAAGTTCTCAAAGTAGCTCATCTTGGTTAGATTATTCCAACAAATAGTACCATGGTGAAGAATATCGCTTTGTAGATTGGTGTTTGCTTATCAATAATCAATCTAGAAATCAAGGGTTTGTATCGGTTGATGATTCACTTTAAGATATTAGAAGAGAAATTAGTGATTTAAAGATAGAGTCAAGAAAGTTATATGGTAAGATTAAATAATTAAGTGAGAGTAGTGCTATGGCAAGTAGACTTTGGATAGAATGATATCACTATTTATTTTTGTAATTATATTTATGTTTATGTAAAATTAATTGTATTAGACTTTTGGAAAACTTGCTGGTGTAATGAAAGTTGAATTTAAATGTGTATGATTTTATTTTACATGTACCCAACTTCAGAATTCCTTATGTAATCTGCTGTTTGCACATAGTATCTATTGGCTTATGTGTTCATATAAAATACAACTAGCTTTTGGGGTGGTTTAGACATGGTTTTGGAAAGGGTTTTGGCCTACATAATATGGACAGTAGGATGACTTGGCCTTATCTTTTCTCATACTAGCCACTGCATATAACTATCTGTAATCTTTTATTCATGAACTAGTTGTAACTTTTTATCAAATGGTTACTTTTCAATTATGATCTGAGTGAAGTTACATTGAGGGATTGATTTGTTATATACAATTCTCTATAAAACTCCTTTTCCTCCTAATGCTTTCATATGGCAATCAATGAGTCAATGAAGTGGCAATTACATTAAAAGATTTCCGCTTAGTCAATGAAGGTCAGTAGCTACTCTAATTTGACTCGTGTTTCAATTTTAGAGGTCAACTATGCATAGATATCAGACATCGCAATTACACCAAAAGATGGGCTGTGAAGTGGCAATTTCCAAATATGTAACATAACATGTGATCGCAACATGTGATCTGCAACTACATATAACATGTTCTGAACAAACATGTGATCTACAACATATGCTGAACAAACATGTAATATAACATGTGATCTGCAACCACATGTGAATGAAAATATATTAGGCTGCTGCACATGAAATAGTACTATGCAACTTATGAATCCTCTTGCGAATGAAAACATCCAAGTCAAAATATGTTCCTGTATTTCGGGCCCCAAATCGAAGCCTTACAAAGTAGAACCTTAGATTAAAAGCAGAGAACAAAGAAAGCTTACCAAGGTGTCCTAACAAAAGATAGCTCTAGCAAATAACATATAACCAAATTATAACTTATGCTAGTAAAGAGGCTAAAAAGAATAAGATTTAGACTATACCCTTTCCAACCAGAAACAATACTATACATGTAAGATTAAACCATGCAATAGAAATATTAGGTTGTATCCTTCCAACCAAAAACAACACTAAAATATATTGAATATAAATAATGTTTGATTATCAAAGTTATATATTCTCATACTTTGATTAATTAATACATCAAAAAGAATAAAAGATTTCCAACACTCAATCCCCAAACAAGTACCACAGACAAAGTGTAGACAGTTTACATAGCATCAAAAGCACCAACCCTTTTTTATATCCAAAAATGATAAAACAATACCAATCCAAAATGACCATCACTAACATCCCCCCATGTTACTTTGTTGGCCTCCAATTAAATCTGCATTCCTCCTCCTTAAATCAGATCCCCCAATCGCTCTTCTACCTTCTCAAGGCCTCCCCCTTCCACCAGATCTAGCCTTTGAAGAAGATGCATCCCTTGAAGTAGATCCTCCCCTTGAAGCAAGTCCACTCCTTCCCCTTAAGACTAATCGTAATTTAGGTATTCCATTATTAACTTGGGACTACTAGGATATATCAACTTGGCTTGAGAGGTGTTCTTGTACTTTCTTCTGCAAAAATCAAAATAAAATACTATAAGTAATCTGATGCAATAAAGTTAAAAAATAATTTGATAATTCAATTTTTTTAAAAAGTTGGAGCACACTATCAAGTCCTCCAATTATGGCCAATTTCTTGCAATTATCATATCTCACAGTGATGGCCCTCTTCCTCCTAACACATTAATCTTCTTCTTTTCTCCTATTTTTTCATAGCTCCCAAGCAATCCCTTGAGAGATGCAGGCTGTAAATTCTCATCATTATTCCTTGGCTCAAGGTCAGTATCAAATAATGAATAAAGTACGAAACTATATGCTTTTAAGTATTTTTGATACTATATAGCATTCATTATATAATTCCTCTAAATTTTCTTTTATATAACCAACACATAGCACAATATATTTATATGGTAGTCCAGTGATCTCCCACTCACCACAGGTACAAATTCTTCTTATCAAATCCACAACAAATTTTCTAGTCTCTTCTAGCACTTGAAATTCTTGGTTACTTGGTGATATCAACTTACAAACCCATGAGGCTTGTATGGGTTTATCCAATCTAAACCTAGCAAATGGAGTTAATTTGCTCTCCCAAGTATAAGGCTGCAAATGGATCGGGTTGACCCATGACCCGACCCAGCCCGACCCATTTAGACCCAATCCGACCCGTTTTAAAGGACCTGCAGGGCCTGGTCAGATTCTAAAATTAGACCCATTCAATATTTTGGATCTGATCTGGGTTTATTGAATTAGGATCCAACCCTACCCAACCCGATCTAAATTTAGTATTGAATTCAATATGTAAACTATAGAGCAAATAGAGTTGGATTAGAATTCCAAATGCTATTGTAGTCTTATTATTTTTTATATAGTTTTACTCAATTTAACCATGAGATTTTGAGAAATTACTTATAAATTAATAGTGAAGGTAAAATAATATATATATTTTTTTATCATAAATTTTGTATATGTTAGTTTATCATACAAACCGAGCCTGACTATAATTTGAAACTAAGCTGGATCTAAATTTTTTAGATTGAGATAAGATTATACATGGACCCGATCCGACCCATAAGATCCAATAGAGCAGACTTTCTGATCATGGACCCGATCTGATCCGATCCGATTTTCAATTAGGTTAGGTCTAGATCTAACATTAAGACCCGATCAAGGAACCAAGTCAAATGAGGATCACTTATGACCCCACCCGACCCGATCCATTTTCATCTCTACCCAAGTACATCCTTTTGCATACCTCTTCTGTAGTCTACTCGTCAACTTCGACCTTATATTTTCAAGCAACCCAAGAATAGGCTTGCTCTTAAACTTTCGACCCATTGATTAAAAGATACATATATTATTTGTGATATGGTCACTTTGAGCTTTTGAAGAAAAAGCATGCCCTGCCCACATTGATAGAGATATTTTCATCATATTTGATAAGCATCGACATCATACTCCTTTATTCTTTTTATTGCATCTTCAAATAGCAGCTGACCATATACTTTGATAGCATTCTAAAAGTCAAACCTCAATAACAAATTAGAAAACTTTGATCTAAAATTGCTACACAGATACCTAGCATAGAAATGTTGGCTGACATTGGAGAATATTTCAAAAATTGCCTTAAATGGTAATAGTCCCTTATTCCCATCAATGAAAACTATACAAAGTAGGACTCCACCATAAGACACCCTTAAATGGCACCCATCCAATCCTAAAAAGGGTCTACATCCCTCTAAATAATCCTTCTTTATTACCTCAAAGCATATAAAGATCTGTTTAAAGACTCTTTGGATTGTATTGACCTCTCATATAACTGAATCTTTACCAATGTATTAGGATTTTTTATCCGAAGTAGTTCAATATACCTCGATAGCTTAGAATAAGACTCACTATATTTTTTCTCAATTCCTTCCCACACCTTTCTTTTTGCTCTATACAGCTATATCATGTATGGCTTAACGTCATACTTTTTAGTAAAAATTGATATATTAACTCATAACTCATATATCAGTCAGCCCTTAAGTGAGGCTCTAATATCCTAACTATCAATTTAGAGTTTGCATTATTGTTCTGTATAGGCCTCACACATGTATGATGCTCTTATAAAATTTTTATCATGAAAATCTTACTATCAGGTGTAATAGATGTATGAATTCTCTAGGTACATCATTGACCACATAACATTACTTTAATTTTTTTTTTTAATTTATATCATATATATTCTTATATTTTTAAATTCATTCACATCTACAAATAATTGTCCTTCTTGAAACACAATGTATCCCCCATAATCTTAAGTGGTGTTCTCGTTATATTCAATGTGGAGAAGTTTCTTTTCCTTTCCTTTCAACTAGAGTTCTCATCACTATTTAAAGGATCTATTAATTCAATATAATTTATATTACTCAACTGATCATCATTGTCATCATCCTCAAATCTCTCATTCTCATCCCCATCAGTTTAATTATTCACATCTTCATCATTTGATTCTTCCTCCATCATCCACTCACCATCATCCAAGTCAGAAAAAGGATAAACTTCTTCTGACAACTCAAGCACATCATCTTTTTTGCAAATTTGACCACCTACTTTCACCTCACTTGTAAGTTGAACTCCAACAGTATTTTCAACTTCCACCCCCCCTCCAACTTTCTCTCCAATTTGACGTCCAACATCCTATTCAACTTTCCCTCCAATTTAACCTTCAACTTGAGCTTCACATACATTTGATTTAGAAGGAATAACTACAGAAGAAACCAGATTGTCTGTATTATCTTCAATAAATAAGTGTATCTTTTCCTTAATGTGTGTTAAATATATGAATCACATATCATTGTCATTCTTGATTAGAAATCTATGCTATATGAGATAGTAAAATTCATATCTCTCTTACAAATGAGTTTCTATAAATTAGCCACCATTTTCAAATATGAATAAAATCTTCATTTACATTATTGATCCAATATTCTCGATCCTCATAGTGCATGACCAAATTATGATAAGCCACTACACTGCTAAACAAATCAATCACTATATTAGCTAGTAGACTATTTGAAAGATGGTATTACAACCATAATATAATAATTACAAATACTAACAAACTATTGCATTATGTTTTGATTTTAGCACCATTATTATTTAAAATATAGTATTATAACAAATTTGTATCTTAGAATCACAACCACTAACCAACAACTTACCTAGAATTGGTTAGACAACCAGATTATGGGCGATTGTATCTATTATAGCTATATGAAATCATGTGCTTTTAATGTTCATCATTCCAATCTCACAAATGCAATTTGTCAAAAAAAAGGGCCAAATCTTTGGGCTAAAGTTTCTGAATTAAAATAAAAGTGATAATGTGAACAAACTAAACTTTCAGCATCATAAATCAATCTATAGAAAGTTTTGTTGATCAAATAAGTTAGAAAGCTTTACTGATCAAATGACAATGCTAATAATAAATAACTTGTATCATGTGTTGAACATACTATAATCGTCCAAGCATTTGCAAAATTTCATCAAAACTTATTTTCTTAATAAGAGATTAAATGGTGTATACTAAGATGGGCTTCTACTTGAATAGCAAATATAGAATGTTTGTGGCCAATTTTACAGCTTTAAGATTCTAATTATATATTTCATTTCTCCAAATAAAATCAGCCTCCTTGACTTAGCAGCCCAAGAGAGGTTGATCAACTAATTTGAGTACTAGAATCCCCTTATCACTATTATTAGATATGAAAAAAGAAAAAGAAACCAACAAAGTAATTAGTTGAATCTATTTAGGATAGGGACTAATCATATGACTATACTATAATAAAAATGACCATTAGCGATATTTTTAAGTACTTGATAAACACTTAATTTAAGTCATTTAAAGTAAAAAATTATATTTAATTTATTTTATTTCTTAAGAATTTGATGCTTCTTTTTATGTTTTACAGGAAAGATGATCGCCGATACAAAGAGTCCATTTGCAAATCAAAAAGACTCAAGTTTGAAGAAAATTGAACTTAAAATAAAATTTAAATAAAAGAAGGATGCATACGGTATTATAGAAAATGAAGATACTATGCAAGGAATCCAAAAAGGATATAACCGTCATTGTAAAGAAACAAAAGTTTTTTTTTGGAATAAAAAAAAGAAGGGAGTGTTCACGTATGGTTCATGCGGCATGGACGGACCGCGGATGCGAGCGCGGGCGGATGCGGGCGCGGGCGCGAGGCGGGCGCGGGCGCGGGTTCGTGGGGATAGATGAACAGATGGAAGGAAAAAAAATATATATTTGAAAATACTTCAAGAGAAAAATTTATATTTTCTTTATCTGCTTGTGATCTTTCCATCTCATCCATCCATTTTTTAGTCCTTAGTATTTTCTTTAGTCCCACATCGAAAAATCATGTAAAACTCCACCCTCCTAACATCTATAAAAAAGCTTTTTACTCCCATTGGAGGGAGAGCCAGAAATTCTTCTAGAGCCTTACATAGAGGAATAGAAAGGGACTACTTCATGAGCAGCTAGGCTAGCAGTCTCAGGAGTGGAGAAGAAATTTTGTAACGACACAGAGATGGTTTATTGTTCTAAACTTTTTTGTATTCTTTATATGCAATAAAGATTATGCTTTTTATTTAAATCATCATGAGTTCTTTATTTGCTCTCTTTTATATATTTTATTTATGCTTTCCTATTAGATTAATATTAGAAACAACTTTTACTTTTTAGAGACGCACCGTGATCTACGGCACGGGGCGTACCGAGGAAAGAAGAGTTGTTTACTTAGTACTTTCTGGAGACACGCCGTGATCTACGGATACGGGATGTGCCGAGGAAAGATAGGTATTTTTTCTAAGATTAATCACATCTATTTAATTAAAAAAGAGATACAACTCTGCTAAGTACAAAATTAATTCAAAACTCCCGAGCTCTTTATTTTCTAATTACATCAATTTTAAAATAATTTATTTTCTAAATCAAAACAATACTTCTTTCTTTTATTTTGTAATCTCAACTTAGCCCAAGGTCCCTGAGGATACGATCTCGACTCATCCTACCTACGTAGTGTGTAGAGTTATTTTTGGTGCTATCAATGACTACGCATCAAATTTTGACGTCGTTGTCGGAGACCTTGGCATGGTTGAATTAAAAAAAAAATTATTGATATTTCATGATACTTAACTAAAATAGCATAATCCAAATATAAAAATTTCTAACTTGATTGACACCTTGTTTCTTTGCATCTCATCTCCATAATTAACTTTAAGGGCAATAACCCATTAATCAGATAAGGTGGGGATTTGATCACCCTTTCTTGGCCCAAAAATCATAACCTTCATTCTGCATTAAACCAAGCCTTAATTTTAAAATCAACTAGATGTCAACCCTAGGAATTTCGAGCTCAATAGGATAAGAAAGCTCTAGAGTTGAACCGAGTGCAGATTGGTTAATTGCTCGGTGTCTAAGGCAAGTGGTTAAAGAAAGTGATTTTCAATTGGTTCCGTTGACTGACCTGGCCAACTTAGTTGGTGTCTAAGGAAAGCAACGAGCAGGAACCTTCCACATCTTATGCTTATCTGGCTGAGTCAGTTAGTCAGTCTTGAGCTTGGAGTGCTTAAAGACGGTCTTGAAGTTAGAAGCTGTTTAGATCTAAGTTAACCTTAGGATAGAGAGTCCATGCTTGTTTAAGTTGATTGCAATTAACATCTAAACATTAACTAATTTCTCTCTTTTCATAGATTTAAGATTCTTAGGTTCTTCTCTTTAGATTTTCTTCACTCTTTTCTCACTTTATTATAAATATATATATATATATATTTATATATTATAAAAATAAAATTTTTTTGTTTGCTCTAAAGTATAATTGTAAGGTGTATGCTTGGCGTAGATCGTTACGACCAGAAATTTAACCTTTTGATCCAGAAATAGAAAGAACCTTTAGAGCCAACAGACGTAAAAATATGGATCGAAATCAGAAAATGATCCACCCAGGCAATTGAAGGAGTACTTTACTCCTTCCATATATATCTACTCTCTTGTATTCAAGTGCCCCCTGTGGAGGCCACTCAATATGAAATTAAGTCCAGTATAATCAAATATTACCTTCATTTTATGGACTTAGTAATGAGGACCCTTATAAACATCTTGAAGAATTTTTGAGATATGCTCAACCGTCAAAATTCACAACTTCTCCGATGATGCTCTTAGGTTAAAATTATTCTCTTTCTCACTTAAGGACAAAGCCAAATACTGGCTACATACTTTGGATTCCATGACTATATCAACCTGGGACCAGCTGCAAGGAGAGTTTCTCAAGAAATATTTTTCATAGGAAAAACTAATCAAATAAGAAAGCCATAACTAGTTTTTCCCAATTAGATGGAGAAATTTTCATGAAACATGGAGAGATTAAAGGACCTTATTAGAAAATATCCCCACCATGCTGTACCCAAGTGGCAGTTAATCCAATATTTTTATGATGGGCTATCTGAAAGACATCGACAAATGGTCGATACATCATGCGGTGGGACATTCATGCTGAAAAGTGAGGATGAGACATGGCAACTATTTAAAATTTTAAGTAAAAATTTATTACATCATATGTCTGCCTCTATTAGAGATAAACCATGTTAAACCCAAAGAGAGGTGAAATATATGAAGTAGAAATGCCATAGATATCCATCATAAGGTAGATGAATTGTCCCAAAAGTTAGATCGATTATTAAGTATAGGACAGTCACCTTCTCCATCCCGTCAGATACAAGATATATGTGCATTGTGTTCGAGCCCCACTCATTGTGTGAATGATTGTCCGGTTGCACCACAGTTTTCTGAACATGTACAAGAACAAGGCCATCAAGCCCAAACTACTCATAGACCAGGGAACAACTCCTATTCTAGTACGTTCAATCCGGGATGGAGAAACCATCCGAATTTCTCATGGAAATCACAACCAGTGGTTCCTCCGGTGCAACAAAGATCAGGTTACCCGGATGTAACTTTTAGGCATCCATCCCAGCCACAATACCAGAACCCTCCTCAACCCACTCCGAGTACTCATAGCTCGGCTTTCGAAGAAAAGGTACTGCAAGCACTTGAAGGACTAGAAATGAATACCCAACTCCTTCACTCCCATACGCAATCAATAGCAAAGCTAGAGACCTAGATAGGTCAGCTAGCAACAGCTTTCAGTAGGAGGGAAGAAGGCAAATTACCCAGTCAGCCTATTAATAACCCAAAAGGATAGTACATGGCTGAAAGCTCCATTGGTCTTGAAATTTTTTTCGAAAATGCCAAATCGATCATGACCCTTAGAAGTGAAAAAATCTTAAATCAACCTGAAGTAATCCAACAACAAGAGCAACCAATTCCAGCTACAACAGAAAAGAAGAAATCTGAAGAGAGGAAAGAACCTGTTAACCCAGCACCTGCACCTAAAGCTCCATTTCCAGTGCTTTAGAATCCTCTCTGCCTCTTGATAAGAAGGGTATAAAAATAAATGAAATGTTGGAACTGTTTAAACAGGTTCAGATAAACTTACCTCTTCTTGATGCCATTAAGCAAGTTCCGACCTATGCCAAATTTCTAAAGGACCTATGTACACAAAAACGAAAATCAAAGGCACAAATACCAAGAAAAGTCCACCTAACTGAGCAGGCCAGCTCAGTTTTTCAGCAAATTACCCCACCCAAACTGAAAGATCCAGGTACCCCAATTATTTCTTGTGTCATAAGGAACCTCAAATTAAGAAGGTATTATTAGATTTGAGTGCAAGTGTCAACCTTCTCCCGAGCTCTGTATATGACCTATTTGGATTTGAAGAGTTAAAACCCACGACAGTGACCTTACAACTAGCAGACTGATTTATTAAGGTACCCTGTGGAATGCTGGAAGACGTATTGGTGAAAGTAGATGAATTTTACTTTCCTGTTGACTTTCTTGTGCTAGATATGGAATCTAGTAGCAACCCCAACCAAATACCAATCATCCTAGGTAGACCCTTCTTAGCAACCGCTAATGCTTGTATAAATTGTAGGATCGGAGTTATGGATGTAACTTTCGAAAATAAGAAGCTAAGGTTGAATATTTTCAATGCATCTTTGGGACCACCTGTGTACGACCATAATGAGATCAACTTGTTAGAGGAAGTTATAGAAGATAAAGCTCCTGCCTTGCTCAACTCAGATCCTTTACAGACATGCCTAACACATTTTGGAATGGATAATTTTGATATTGATGGATACACTGAAGAAATACATGCTTTGCTAGAACCTCCCAATTTTAGCACCAATCCCCCTTGGACTGTAAAGTACGAGTAATTACCAATTCAATCAAGCCCTCTGGTACCATTCTTAGAGCACCACCTACTCTAGAGCTAAAGCCTCTTCCTGCCATGCTGAAATATTCATTTCTTGGATCCAATAATACCCTTCCAGTGATCATTGCGTCTGACCTAACCAACGACCAGGAAGACAAACTTGTCGGGTACTCAAAAAGCATAAAGAGGCTATAGGGTGGTCAATTATCGATTTGAAGGGTATAGATCCTTCTGTTTGCATGCATCATATTCACTGTGAGATTGAGGCAAAACCACATAGGGACATGCAATGAAGATTGAATCCGAATATGTGGGAAGTCGTGAAAAAGGAAGTAGTGAAATGGCTAGATGCTGAATTATCTACCAATTTAGATAGCCAGTGGGTTAGTCCTACCCAAGTAGTACCTAAGAAGTTAGGTATTACCATAATAGAGAATGATGAGGGTGAATTAATTCCTACTCATGCAACAACTGGTTGGCGAGTATGTGTGGATTACCGAAAGCTGAATGCCGTTACTAGGAAAGATCATTTTTCTTTGCCTTTTATTGACCAAATTTTAGAACGGCTAGCAGGACAAAGTTTCTTCTATTTTCTAGATGGATATTGGGATATAACCAATCTCAGTATTTCTTGCTGATCAAGAAAAGACTACCTTCACATGCCCTTATGAAATATTTGCATTTAGACGTATGCCATTCGGGCTCTGTAATGCACCCGCTACATTTCAACGGTGCATACTGGCCATTTTTTTGGATATGGTGGACAAATATCTTGAAGTTTTTATGGATGATTTTTCTGTATTTGGAACCACCTTTGAAGATTGTCTTCATAATCTTTCCAAAGTTCTTAAACGGTGTATGGAGACAAATCTTATCCTAAGTTGGAAAAAGAGCCATTTCATGGTGCGGAAAGGAATTGTATTAGGACATATTATTTTTGAAAGAGGGATTGACACTCATATTAAGATTCGAGCAGGAATAGGATAGACACTCTTTTAACGTCTGGCTGAAGATGTTAAACTTAGCGCTTTTTGAGAGGCAACCCAAATTTCTTTTATTTTTTTTAATGATTTTTATTTTTTTTAAGAATTAAAGACCGCTCTGTATGGAAGAGTCTGTCAATAAACTTGACGTCTGGCTGAAGACATGAAACTTAGCGCTTGTTGGGAGGTAACTCAACGATTTCATATTTTTTTTTACTTTACCGCAGCTGCAGGAATTTAGAACAAGAGCCTATTAATCAATGAAGCTATCTTCAACTTTTGAAGCAGAATTATCCCAGGTGCACTCTCTCCTTTTATTTTCTTTGCTTTCCTACTCCATTGAGGACAATATAGATTAAGTTGGGGGGGCAGAAAATTAATCAAATCCTCGAGTATGGTCAGAAATAATTATTTTATGTATCTAAATTTTATTTTGATTAAGGGTCAATTAGGCATCCTAAACAATGAATGATTAACAGTCAAGATAATTTTAGAAATACTGAGGAATAAATTATTAAGAAAACTCAATGAATGGTTTAGACTAGATCAAATTTTAGGAGTGATTCTATAACCCTCTTCTTACTGATCTCAATAAAGAATCTGCTTCATGAGAGATTGGGTGGAAAGGTCGAGGTATGCAAAAAAAAATTCTTCTTAAAATTTATTTAAAAAAAAAATATTGGTTTCCTACTGAGTAACCAAGCCCCTTCGCCTAAGTAAGTGTTGTGGTTCGCATAAAAAGGTGGACAATGTTAAAAAAAAAAATGGATAATAAAGGGACTAAATTGCAAGAAGATAATAAACCCCTCTCACATTAAGTTAGAGGATTTAAAGAGTAAAGTGGGGAGTTGGTGAAAGAAAAGCTCTTAAATTTCTTTAGTTAATACTCAGCCACTAATTGGGTCAAATTGATAATCCAATGAAGTATCTCTTTAATGGTCTGATCAGATATCATCGACCTTTTGGGATGTCTAACCTAATTTTTATTCAAGACCGGTACACAATGCTGATATATCTATTTTACTCGAGGACGAGCAAAATTCAAGTTGGGGGGTGTGATAAACACTTAATTTAAGTCATTTAAAGCAGAAAATCATATTTAATTTATTTTATTTCTTAAAAATTTGATGCTTCTTTTTATGTTTTACAAGAAAGATGATCGTCGATACAAAAAGTCTGATTTGCAGATCAAAAAGACTCAAGTTTGAAAAAAATTAGACTTAAAATAAAATTTAAATAAAAGAAGGATGCATACGATATTATAGAAAATGAAGATACTATGCAAGGAATCCAAAAAGGATATAAGCGTCATTGTAAAGAAATAAAAATTTTTTTTTGGAATAAAAAAAAAGAAGGGAGTGTTCACGTATGGTTCACGTGGCATGGATGCGGGCATGGATGCGAGTGCAGGCGGACGCGGGCGCAAGGCGGGCGCGAGCGTGGGCGCGACGCAGGTGCGGCACGACAGGCAAGCGGGCGCACGGGGTTCGTGGGGACAGACGAACAGATGGAAGGAAAAAAAATATATATTTGAAAATACTTCAAGAGAAAAAATTTATATTTTCTTTATCTGCTTGTGATCTTTTCATCTCATCCATCCATTTTTTAGTCCTTAGTATTTTCTTTAGTCCCACATCGGAAAACCATGTAAAACTCCTCCCTCGTAACACCTATAAAAAGGCTTTTGTACTCCTATTGGAGGGAGAGCCCAGAAATTCTTCTAGAGCCTTGCATAGAGGAATAGAAAGGGACTACTTCATGAGTAGCTAGGCTAGCAATCTCGAGAGTGGAGAAAAAATTTTGTAACGACACAGAGATGGTTTATTATTCTAAACTTTCTTGTATTTCTTTATATGCAATAAAGATTATGCTTTTTATTTAAATCATCATGAGTTCTTTATTTGCTCTTTTTATATACTTTTATTTATGCTTTCCTATTAGATTAATATTAGAAACAATTTTTACTTTTTAGAGACGCACCGTGATCTACGAGTACGGGGCGTGCTGGGGAAAGAAGAGTTGTTTACCTAGTATTTTTGGAAACATGCCGTGATCTACGGATATGGGGTGTGCCGAGGAAAAATAGATATTTTTTCTAAGATTAATCACATCTATTTAATTAAAAAAGAGATACAACTCTGCTAAGTGCAAAATTAATTCAAAACTCTCGAGCTTTTTATTTTTAATTACATCAATTTTAAAATAATTTATTTTCTAAATCAAAACAACACTTCTTTCTTTTATTTTGTAATCTCAACTTAGCCCAAGGTCCCTGAGGATATGATCTCGACTCATCCTACCTACGTAGTGAGTAGAGTTATTTTTGGTGCTATCAACGACTATGCATCAGTACTGCTATAGGCCATAAAGAAAAATATAAATATTTTTATCGATATTTTTATAGTATTTTTTTATGTACTATCTTAAGATGGTATTAGTAATTAATTATCAATATTTTTAAAAATATATTGATAAAAATTTTTATTTTAGTGGCATATATAAGTATCTTTAAAATTTTAATTTTATCATATATAAGTATCTTTAAAATTTTAATATTAATATTTTTTATATGTCGATAAAAATTATAAAAAATAAACTATATATCCTAGAATTAGAATAAAACAAAGATTCGAACCTCTTTTTATTTGAATAACGAGCTCTTAACCACTAAATTACAACTTGTATTATTAACATATAAAATTAGTTTATTTAACTTATTAATATTCATTCATGCCATTAAATAAGTATGACTAAGAATATATATGTATAATAACATATTTTACGAGATCGATTGACTAAATCAAGCTCTATATAAAAAATAATAATTTAAAATTTAGTGATAAATTTTTAAAATTTTATAAATTATTATATTATTTATCGATATATTAGTTAAATACCATAATAGCATTTCTAATTTTCGGCACTTCAAATTATATACTGTAAAATAAAAATTTATAGCGGTATTTATAATAAATTACTGGTAATAAAAAAATACTTATTGAAAGATAGCAGTATTTTTATCAAAATACAATAAAAAAAATTAGTGGTATATAAGAAATGCTACAAGCAATTTGTTGTAAAAAAATATTTTTATTGTAATACCATCTTCATGCCCCCCCCCCCCCGGCTCGAGATTTCTATGTTAAAGCAAGAAATGCCGAAAGGAACCATTAAAATATATAGAATATCTTAATCAACTGGCAAGCCACCAATTACATTTAAAAAAGAGAAAATAAAAAAGTAACATTTGAAACATATGATGAAAGGGACCATCAACTATATTTTTACAACTACTTACAATTCATTTAGAATACTACATGAGGAAGGGGACCACCTACGGCTATTTTTAAAGAAATCCATGGCATTTCGATCACTAAGCAATAAAATTGAAGAGGAGAAAGAAAATATACTATCAATACATCAAGATTGCATACATGTAGTTGAGGGAAGATGCATGCATAATGAAAAATAAAAATTATATCAAAAAAATATGAAATGTATCGAACCTCAAACAATAAGCAACCAATTTTTTTGGCTTGCAAGAACTTCCTTAATCAGAGGATATTCTTCGATTTGGTGAGAATAATCAAGAGAGGTGGATAGATTTCTCGATCTGCAAACCCTAATGTTAGGGAAAAAGAGAAAGACGACATGGGTAGAAGGGGAAGAAGAGATAGTGAAAAGGGGTTGACTTTGAATGACTTCTTTTCACTAGGGCACTCATAGATGGCAATAGTCATTTCATAATTTTGAAATGGTTTGAACAATTTCGTTACAAATCAGAGATGTAAATGTAGGTTTTGCAAACTAATAGATGCAAGTGTAATAAAAGAAATTCTCAAAAGAATTTTGTAATTTACTCTTTCCTTTATTAGTGTGATTAAGTATCAAACTATATTATGTTTCTTGTATAAAATCTATATACTAGTTATTATATACAACTCTTGAGATATACTGAGTATGATAGAATAGAAATATAAATTCTTTTCTCTCCTTCTCTCTATCTTTTTCATTCTCTCTTCATCTATAAATATTTTAACATTATCATTGTGCTCCAATGCACTAGACATAATGCAATCAGGTTCATAATGGACATTAGACAGGTTAAATTGTATACTAACTTAGCCGAATTAGTTTACGATATTCATGATTATATATATATATATATATATATATATATATATATATTCAGGTTCATAATGGACATTAGACAGGTTAAATTGTATACTAACTTAGCCGAATTAGTTTACGATATTCATGATTATATATATATATATATATATATGTTTGGCTGTGTTACTTCTTTATATTGTTTTCTAAAAAAGTAAAAAGAAAGGGTCATAACCAGTTGCAATGAGAAAAATTAGCGATAATTCATTCTACGATGAGTGGTAGAGATATTTTAAAAATTATTTTAAATGGATTTTACAAAGCAATGCAGTGAACCCCATTTTTCTATATATGAAGAAAATAACCATAAAACTTGTATAGTTGTATAGGTTGGGTATATATATATATATACATCTGGCTATGTTACTTCTTTATATTGTTTTCTAAAAATGTAAAAAGAAAGGGTCATAACTAGTTGCAATGAGAAAAATCAAGGGTAATCCATTCTACAATGAGTGGTAGAGATATTTTGAAATTTATTTTAAATGGATTTTACAAAGCAATGTAGTGAACTCCATTTTTCTATATATGAAGAAAACAACCATAAAACTTTGCATAGTTGTATAGGTTGGGTATTCAGCATTGAAAATTCTTTCTTATTCAGTATTATAATTTTATATTTGATATTTAATTAGTAGCTTTCTGCATATAATAAAAAAATAAAGTAAGGTTTGATGATATCCGATTCGAGACACGGTTTGGAAGGTGCTTCCTTTAGAGTAGAATTCACACACCCTACTGAGGTGCAAACAATTGATAATGGTCTCCTCCTAAGATACAATGAAGCACTTCATATTTTCTTTAAAGTGCACTCTAACGAAGGAGAAGCAGGGTTGAATCTGAACTAGCCAAATCTAGATGCATTGAAAATCAGTAAACTTGATTGAAACAGATTCTCTTAATCCTTTTTTATATGGACACAATCCTCTTTTTAAATGCTTAATAGGTACACTTGGGTTCACATAATTAGTGCTCTCAATTCTCTCCTCTAATCTACTATTATTTGGATAAAAGGGGATGTTATTCTAATGGATGGGAAGTATGATCCTTTTCTCTTTATAAATGTGAAAGGATGAGGATGATTGGATGCTTAGGCATTCTTTCATTGGATACATCCCTTCACATAATTCATTAATTAATTAAGACTTGTATCCCTTAGAATCACCATCAGATCGGATACATGTCTTTTCATTAGAATATATCTCTTCATTTATCAAAGTCTCCCGAAGAGTCAGTTTGCAATGCATCCATTCAAGATATCTTGTGAGGAGAGAAAGTCTTTTTTCTAAGATATCTCATTAGAAATGATTAAGAGATCATATATTTGTAGAATTATGTAGAATTTTAAGGGAGGAGAAAGAAATAAAGATAAAATACTAAATCTTATCCATTTAGAAAAAACTACTACAAGAAAAAGGATCTTTACTGATGGTAATTTTGTCATTGCTAATAATGCTTTTTACCAACGGTAAATGACGGCCAATAATTATGCTGTCACAAAAAAATTATTAATGATGGCATTTTTGGCTTTTAGTGATGGTAAGTTACGTCACTAATAAAAAATAATTTTATTTTTTTAATTTGATCATAGAATTATTAGCGACGGAGTGATCTTATTAGTGATGACTTTTTTCGTCGCTAATAACCCTAAATTTTTTCTCCCTTTTTATTTTTTCGTGCACCCTCGTTTTCCCCCACCCCCCTCTCATTTTCCCCCACCCCCTCTCATTTTCTAGGTTGGCTCCCCCATCGGCGATCGATCCCCTCCCCCCGATTTTCTCCTCTTCGAGCCTCCGGCTGTCTCCCCAAACCCCCAACCTATCTCTCATTGGCCGCCTCTGGTCCCCCTTTTTCCCCCACCACTAGATTGGGCTTCTCCGAGCCCCTGACCACCTCCCTGAGCCTCCGTCCATCGGATCCCGAGCACCTCGACTGCCTTCCACCTCTATGAGCTCCGACCACCTCCCCTAGCCTCGTACAGTCGTCCCTACCTCCGATCCGGTATCTTTGTGTTGGATCGAAGCTTTTCGAGCCCCACCTGTTTCTTTCCTGATGTTGTTGGCTGTGTCTTGATGCCGGCATCCCACTGCCCGCCTCCCCTCATCTTCCCGACCTCCCTTTTTCCTTCTCCGCCATTGTGCCCCACCGGAGCGGGCTTCCCCTTGCCGAATCCGACCTCCCCTTTTCTTTCCATGCCCCACCATCGTGCCGTGCAACCGGATCGTTGCCCCTACCTCCCCCTTCGAACGCCCAGCCACTTGAGCACCACATCGTCGACCCACCACCAAACCTGCACAGGACCCACCACCGACCCACTATCCAACCCGCATCGTCATTGGAGCTGCCAAGTGATTTTTAACGATGGTGATAGAGCACGGTGACCGCAACAGCTCTGTCACCATCGCTACAATCCGTTCTCACTTTTTTAAATTTTTAATATTTAAAAATATATTTATCTGATTAATTTTTAATTAATAATATTATAAATTTAAATAATATTATTAATAATATTATTTAAATTAGTGTTATTCTCAAAAGGTGGAACTACTTTAGGAAGCTCTCCGGTGAGAGTAGCCTTAGTAGTCTTTGACGGCAAGGGTTCGAGGTCAGGCCCTCATTGGACCGATCTGGTCTGCTCATCTACTCTGATGGCGGTCGGAGTAGCTTGATGATTGGACTCTAGGCCCTAATCCTGGCCCGAAGTCTGAAAGAAATTTCAGATCGAAATCAAGGAGGGGTGTGGCCTGGCCCACCCCGACCCATTTCTAGCTCTATTTATAATCCCGCTTGGTACTTTAGAATCTTAAGGATGGGATTTGCTTGGATGCTATACTGGTGTGCTCGCATGGCCTAGTCGTCTGGCATGCTTCAAGTCCACATGCGCAAGATACGCATCCCAACCATCCTCATTTGTAATGATGTCCTTTACTTAGAAACTCAGTATTTTAAAAATTTTAAAAGTATTGCATTGGATATAATGATAGATCCATCTTTTGATTAATGTGCATATTTTATAGCATCCATATATTTATATATTTTTGTATAGATTGAAAAGTTATATATATTGGTCAATTGACTGTCCAGTTTAGATAGTTTGAAAATTATAATTAATTTTATAGATAATTATAGTAATCAAACGGTATGTTGAGGGTTTAATAGAAATTTTGGATAGAATCTTCTATACCTATTAGTTGATGATAGAAAAAATATTGTCAAAATTTTTTTCGATCTTTATTAAGTATCGTTTGATTACTGTAATTGATTTATAGAATTTGTATAATTTCTGAATGGGACAGGATCTTCTATACCTATTAGTTGATGATAGGATGCATTTATTATGTAAGTTATTTTAAATAATAAAATATTTGGTAAGCATTTTATCTTGTACTTATATATGTAGAATCTTTAGATAGTGTGCCATGAACCATAGTTGGATGGATCATCGAATAGTTGATGGGATGATTTCTGCTGAATATAAGGAGGGTGTCAAGTACTTCTGTGATTATGCTTTTAGGAATGCTACACTCTTAGTTCAAGGATGGGCTCGTTGTCCTTGTAAGAGATGTATTAATTAAAAAATACTTGATAGGGATTCAATAATTGCCTATTTATATAAGAGTAGATTTATATCAAACTATAAGTATTGGTACCTGCATAGGAAGACATGAGAGATAATTGTAAGGGTTAGAAGTCATCAACAGGATAGAGACACAGATAGAATGGTAGACATGGTTATAGATGCGATTGATCCTAAATTTGATTGAGATATGAAGGATGATCTAGAAGCTGACAGTGGCAATTTCTATCATATGCTGAAAGATACTGATGAACCACAGTAGTCGGGATGTGAAATACACACTATATTATCAACAGTATCATAGTTATTGAACTTGAAGGCCGAGTTTAATATGATAGTTAATTATTATAATAGGATAGTAACAATAATAAAAAAGATGCTACCGAAAGATGAAAAGCTTATTGGGAGCTTCAATACTTCAAAGAAAATGGTGAAAGGGTTAGATATAGGATACGAGAAGATAGATGCATGCTGTAATGATTGCATATTTTTTTACAAAGAGGATCAATTGAAGAGTACATGTGACGTATGTAGTGAAAGTCGATTTAAGTCGAGATAAGAGGATAGAAATCAGAAAGATATACCATATAAGGTTCTTTGATACCTTTTCCTCACTCCTAGACTTTGGAGGCTCTATTTATTCAAGAGTACTGTCGGACAGAAGAGATAGTATAAAGAAGAGATTCATAATTACATCGATATGACTCATCCATCGGACATGAGGTATGAAAGAAATTTGATGCTTGCCATCCTTTATTTGCTCAAGAATCACGCAATGTCCGACTGGATCTATCTACGGATGGATTTACATCATTAAATCATACAGCAGTCCCTTATTCATGTGGGCCAGTCTTTATTACTTCATACAATCTGTCATCTGGAATATGTATAAAAGAACATAACATCTTTCTTACATTAATTATTCCTAGACTACGGCACCCTGGTAGAAGTATTGATGTATATCAAAGGCCTCCTATTGATGAGCTAAAATTTTTATGGTCTGATGGCATCATACATTTGATGTATCGACGAAGCAGAATTTTGTAATGAAGGCTACATAGATGTGGACCATTAGTAATTTTTCTGCTTATGAGATGCTGTCAGGATGGAGCACTTATAGGAAACTAGCATATTCTTATTACATAGAGAATACAAAATCATTTCAACTTGAACATTGTCGTAAGCCCTGCTGGTTCAATTGTCATCATCAATTCTCTCTGAGTATCATCCTTTTCGAAAGTAGTGGGATAGTTTCAGGAGGAATAAGATAGAGAAGGACCGTGCACCCCCGCATCTTAGTGGTATGGAAGTGTTTCAAAGGATATCCCAAATAGATGAAGTCTAGTTTGACATACTATTTGACAAGCAAAAATCTTGAGGATTTGGTAGAACTCATAACTAGGTGAGGCACAGCATCTTCTAAAAATTACCATACTGATCGATCATTTGATCTGTCATAATCTTAACATCATGCACATTGAGAAGAATGTATTCAATAATATTTTTTATATTGTTATGGATGTCAAATATAAGATGAAGGACAATCCCAAGGCTCGAGTAGATATGAAAAATATATGCAAGCATCCTCTATTAGAGCTAGTTGAGATATCACTTGAAGAATTTCTAAAGCTGAAAGCATCTTACACCTTAACAAGGGAGTAGTTGAAGGATGTATATGAATGGTATAAAAATTTTAAATTCTCAAATGGTTATGCAAATAATCTAGCTCGATACATCAATATCAAAGATTGCAGGTTCTATGGGCTAAAGAGCCATAACTGCTATATCTTCATGCAACGATTACTCCCATTGGCATGGTGTAACCTTCTTCCCAACTCCATATGGAGTTCTTTGATCGAGCTTAGTCTTTTTTTAGAGATATTTATGCTATTAAACTATCTGTGGATCACATCTCCAGTCTTGAGGCTAACAGTATAGAGACTATATGCAAGTTGGAGAATATATTCCCTCCTAATTTTTTCAACTCCATAGAGCATCTCATGATTCATCTGGCATATGAAGCTAGGATGGGGGGACTAGTACAGCATAGATGGATGTATTCATTTAAAAGATACATGCACAGTCTCAAAAAAAAAGTGAAAAATAAGACCAGAGTTGAAGGTTCTATTATGGAGGTTTACATAATTAAATTTTTTTTTAATTTTAACTAATACTACTTTAACCTCAGTATGCAGACAAAGCTGACTCAAGTAGGTCGAAATAATGATGGTAGTGAGGGATTAGAGGTGGAGATCTCAATATTCACCTATCCCGCTTGTGAATTTGGGCATGAAGTTCACTGGATATTAACTGATATTGAAATTCGATAGGTAGAGACATATAGTTTGCTAAATTATGTGGAGGTTGATCTATATGTTGAGTAAGTATCTATCATAATCTCAACTCTCTAATTACTTATCATTCTATACTTATCTTATGCATATATAGAAAATATGATAAGATGCTGAGACTGGACAATCCGATAACAAGCGAGGAAGAAATTTTCACTCAATATTATAGAACTTTGTAAATTGGTTCTATCAACTGATAAGCGACCATTGTCATTTTATTTTTTTTAATTTCTCTCAATTTATTCTTTTTATAATAAGCAGATCATGCAAGAGGGCGAATCCATACCTAAGAAGTTAAGACCATTAGGTTATAGGCCAACAAAGTACGTGATATGTTATAATGGCTGTAATATAAATGGTTTCAATTTTATACACAGCAATATGGATATTATAAAAGTACAATGAACAATGGTGTGGGTATAAAGGGCAGCTGGTGGGCAAAGACGGAGAATGACTAATATGGAATCTTCAAAGAAGTGATCAAGTTGACCTACCTTGGAGGTAATAGTATCATTATGTTGTGCCGATGGTTTGATACCGACAATTGTATGAAGGTTGATCTACAGCATGGGCATATTGAAATCAAACATGGATCAAAAGCATATGTCAATGACCCCTTTGTACTAGCCCAATGAGATGTTCAAGTATATTATACTCTTTTTCCATCAAGGGAGAGAGGAAGAAAAGATTGATGTGCTGTATGTAAGGTTAACTTTCGAGCCATTCATTATGAGCTCGAAGAGGAAGAAGAAGTGCCTTATTTACCAGAATGCTTTCAAGAGGATGAAATATTAGGAGTTTATCAGTATTTAATAGATGTAGAGTTGGATGCTCTAGAAATTTTTCTACATGATGGCCAACATGAGGAGGTAGATCATATTGAGTTTATTTTTAAGGAGCATCCTATTCAAGAAAGTGAAGAAAAAGAAGAAGCAACAAAAGTGAAAGAAGAGGAGGAAGAGGAAGAATCAGACAAAGAATCTGAGAAGTACCAAACATCTAAAGAGGTCGATGAGTAGCTCTCCTCGCTTGCGATGAACTTCTAATCCTCTGACTCGTTTTAAATATTTATCTTGCATTGCCATCCATCTGAAGGATACCAAACATCCAAAGGATACCAAACATCTAAATACTTATCTTGCATCATTTTAAACAGATGGTATCAGATGCGGTGGAAGTTGAATTGACTTTTATGCCCCTATATTCTTTTGGTTGCCTTCTTATTTTCTCTGATGATAATCCAAACTAAATAAATTTTGAAGAGACTGGCTCCACAGATTGCTATGGTCTCTTTTTTTTCTACCCATATGATGTCTTAAAGTTGATGGATGCTGAAGATTAGATTTTATGAATATATATAGTTGACTTATTCAACTTTATTCATATATACTCGATTAGATTTTATAAACATATATAACTTCTTTAATGTTATTTTTGATCTATGGCAGATGGCTTCCTGAGGTTGGTGCCGTCATAGTTGAGGAGAGAGCTCTTATACAGCCAGCTCGCATGATTTTGCAGCACAGATACCATGCGATAAGCTCTGATACTTTAAATATTCTCTTTTATATTATTTTATCTTTTATTATCTAATATAATATTCTTTATGATGTCTTGATGCTCTTAGATTCAGACGATGCGGGGTCACTAGTGACCCCACACTCACATGGAGCAGTGTCGGGCTCTCAGAGTCAGTGAGGTGGTAGAGGATCCACCCGACTTGCAGCACCTCTAACTCGATCGAAAGATAGAGAACTTATCTATATTAAGAGCCACACGTAAGTACTATATATCTTCACTGAATCTATTTAAATTTTAGCTATTTTAGAGTCTAATATTTATTATTTAAAATAAATTTTGCAGCACATTTACAAAGCTTGAGGTGCCTCATGTGGTTACCAGCATCATCTGATGATTGATGCAGAGGTCGGCGAACGAGTTCTCTAGTTGGCCATTAAGGGTTCGTGATATAGCCTGAGAGATGTCCTTGATAAGTCAAAGATATTTAATTTTTAAATTTATGATAGGTTTGTATTCTATTTATTACTACATGGTTGTTTCTACTTACAGGGGTACTATCGATTTGAGACTCCTCAGGATGAGGAGGCTAGCTGTCGAATCTTCGAGGAGGTGCCATGCGGAGGTTTCTGGATGGGCTGTATAGCCTTCGATAGTCCACCATAGAGCACTTCAGTTTTGAGTCACCACCAAACTGAAAGTCTTACATAGATTACTGGATGTGGATGGATATATAGAAAGTCCTCTGTGACTAGTAGTGTACTGAGGAGTATTTTGGTAGGTGGCATAAGATACGATAGAATCGGTCCATCCAGCAGCGTTCGATCAAGCACACTGGTGACTCTGTTGGCATACATATTGTGGCTGATGGATTGATAAAAATTCTATACTTAAATTAATTTTAGATTAAATTAATTATATATATATTTTAATTAATTTAATTTTATTATTTATTTATTATAAATACGACAGTTGGATCATGCACTAGGGCAGCTACAATTATGAGAGGTCGCACACCAATCTAGGAGGACTAGTTATTATTTAGATCCTCGATCTTGACAGATTATGGTAATAACTTAAAATATTATTTATTAAATTTTTATATATACTGATATATATGGACTAATGAATTTCTAAACTATATAGATGAATTATACGGAGTATCTCATATTGCGGCACAGCAAGGATCCATCCTCTCAGCCCCTCCTTGATCTTAATGGATGGCTTAGGGCCATTGGAGGGGTGAGTAGGAGGCGGGTCATAGGATTCGGCCATAGTTTCAATCCTCTAACAGCTCGATACTCCTCTCAGGGCTCGACGATCTAGACATGGGTTGACACACATGTGGAAGAGGTCATGTAGAGGTTTTGGAGTCAGAAATCATAGAGCTTCCGAGATGCAATCCGCAAACGATCGTTAAGATTTAATGGAATCTATATCTGCACAATTAGTTAGGCTCGTTGTCACAACCATCACAGTAGATAAGTCTATTAATAATTTTTTTTATTTATTTTAAATTTTTATAATTAGAAGCTTCATATATTTGACTTGAGTCCAGAAAAGAGGTATAGGAGATAAAAATTCAATCTAACTATCTAAACGATGGGTCAGAAGTGTTTATAGCTTTGTATCATCAAATAAAATATATAAAAATAATCTGTTTGAGAATCAAAATAATATATCAAAATATATATCTTTGTATCAATATATATACTTTCGTATCGAAACTTATTAATAATATTTTCTTTCTTTATTACAGAATACTATGATATCTAGCTCTTATCCATCAGCTATTGGAGAGGATATATAGGAGCAGGAGGAGGATGAAGAGGATCTTACATGATTTTTTTTGATATTTATATAATTTTGATATTTGTAAAGCAATATAAATTTATAAAATTATATGATTTATATTTTTAATATAATATAATTAATTTTATATTTATTATTATATTAAATAATTATTATTTTATTTATAATAAATTTTAAAAAAAATATTACTTATTAATATAATTAAAATAAATTTTAAAATATTTAATTATAATTTTTTTAAAAAAAATTAAAAACTATTAGCGACGGCATTAGCAATGATAATGACCATCGCTAATAGTTTTTTAATGATTTAATTAAAAAAATTAACATTATTAATGATGGCTTTTTATCGCTAATATCATCGTTAATTATCGTTATTAGCGATGATGGATTTGCTATCACTAATAATGATAATTAACAATGAGATTATTTTCATCAAATTTTTAGCGATAGCTTACCATCACTAATACTATTAGTGACGACAAAATGACTATTAATGATGGCAGTTAGTTATCACTAATAGTATATTTTTTTGTAGTGAACCAAGTTATTAGGGAGTCTAAGATAAAGTTTTATATTTAAGTATGTTCATATTTATGGAATTCTAAAATCTTAAAATTTTAAATTAAATACTTCATTAATAGACCAATAATGCCCCACATATTTCAAAATTTTGAAAATCATATAATACCCATAAAATATATCTAAATTAAGAATACCATATAATAGGTAAAGATACCTTGCGGGTTTGAACCTTTTCTTAGGGTTGACATATTCTTTTTATAGAGTTTGTAGTGAATAATATCTTGAACTAGGCTCTTTAATACAAATTTCATACATCACACACATAGTACTAGCTATTGTCGGATCTATTCATGTTAGTATTTTTCGGCCTTGTACTAGTATCTTAGTTTCATGAGTGCTCTAGATATAATCCAATCCAATAGGTTGCAGCCCTGCAACCATACTCGCATAGGTAAGTTCTTCAAGGATGTCTACAATGGATGAACATCCAGCATAATTAGCTATGGATCCATTAAGGATAACTATACTTCCTCTTATCATTGCACATTTATCAGAATGGGACTATGAAGTAATTATTCTTTTTTTTTTTCTATTGTAGTGCTTCTTTTGTCATCTTAAAACAACTTGTTAGTACCCACTAAACCTTCTTGTTAGGATCTCCAATTGATAAGATTGGGTTGTCATTTTTGGATGATCAATTAATGGGCTTCAATTATGTTCCTTTTGTTAATTCTAATAACTTGCCTTCTTGCAAGTCCTTTGGTTAGTAGATTTGCTGTATTCTTAGTAGTTCTTATATGCTCCAATGCTATTACTCTATATTTTTGGAGGTACCTTAATATCTTTAGTCTTAGGCATATATGCCTCTTAAGTTTATTGGAGTGTTTTTGCTTAGCTTTAGTTATAACCACTTGATTGTGGCAATGTATGGACATAGTAGAAATTAGCTTATCCATAAGCGTAATGTCTATTAACAAACTTTTAAGTCAGCCTCCCTAGAGGATCATGATATAAAAGTCTGTTTGGCTGATTTTCAAGCTATAGGTTTGCATCCTTCGTTTAGATCAACAAGAATCTAAGTTCTATTATTCATTAAAGATTCTATTTTATTATTAGTAGCTTCTTCCAAAACATAAAGTCTACTAGATTAATAGCATCACTATAATATAGGATCATCATCTACCAAATAGATGTAAAAATCATTTCCACAATTCTTTTCAATCCTTTATCTTTTACTACTAAGTTCATCTAAATATGAAGAATTAACATTTCCACTAATATCCTCTATATTAGATTTGGTACTAGAAGGTATAACTTAGAAGATTTAAAAGATTTATTAACATTATTTTTAAAAAGGCATAATATTTTTAGAGAAAATAACATGTTTATTATATTAGTTACATCAATTTCATTAATTTTTTATAACTAGTACTATTTTGAGAATATCCTATAAATACACCATCTACAATTTTAGGATCCAACTTTCTCTTCTTATTTTTTCAGATTTTAATTTTGGCAAAACATCCACATATTTTAAGATAATTTAAATTAGATTTCTTACCATTCCACATTTCATAAAATATTAGGTTAAAACCTTTATAAAGAATTCTATTAAAAATATTACATGCAAATTGAAGAGCCTCATCCCATAAATTAAAAGATATACTAGAGCAAGCAATCATAGAGTTAACCATATCAAGCAAAGTTCTCTTTTTTCTTTCAACTACGCTATTAGACTAGGATGAATAAGGAGAGGTAATTTCATGAACAATATCATTAATTTTATAAAAATTATTATGTTCATTTGAGGTATATTCTCCTCCTTTATCTCATCTAAAAATTTAATTTTCTTATTAAATTGATTTTCAACTTCACTCTTATAAACCATAAATTTATTTATAGCTTCATCTTTTATGAGAAACACATACTAATATTTAGAGAAATTATTTATAAAAATAATGAAGTATTTTATAAGAAACACATAGCAATATTTAGAGAAATCATTTATAAAAATAATGAAGTATCCTTTTTCACTTTTATTAAGAATGTTTAAGTCACGTACATCACTATGTATTAGTTCTAAAAGTTTATTTTCTCTATATACTATTTTAAATGATTTTCTTAGATGCTTAGATTATACACATATCTCACATTTTTTATTTATATTTATTTTATATTTAGAAATCAAATTTAAATTCATCATTTCTTAATAGTATTATAGTTTACATGGCCAAGTCTGCCATGCCACAAAATTAAAATATACAATATTGTAAATAAAAAAATAAGTTTATTGCCTTCAACTACATTCAACATAAATAAACAATCACATACATAATCCCTTCCAATAAAATTATCATTTCTAGTTACAACAACTTTATTTGACCTGAAAATTATTTTATAGCCATCTCTTATTAACAAAGAACCATTCATGAGATTCTTTGTAACTTCTAATATATGTTGCACCTTGTGATGAGTGAAAGTCTTGTTAGATGTTAGTATCAAATCTACTTGTTAGATGTTAGTATCACCTCTTACAATGATGCCCTAGCTTCGAGAGAAAGAAAAGAAGAAGGAGAAGATGTTCTTGGGAGAAAGAGCTTTATTGAATTTAGTAATGTGAATTAACTTACAATCCTTGACGTAGTGACATATATATATATATATACCTATACAAAAGGATCAAGTCTAAAGCTCAACAAAACTCCCAAAAGGCTAACTCAATGTAATACAACCCCCAAGCCCATATACACCCATGTGTTGCCATACACTCACCCCTTGGACTTAATCCTAGTCCAAATCATGAATTAGCCCCTTATGACCTCTCAAACGAAGGCCTTAAGTCACCTAGGATCAAATCCGATCCTAAATCCAAATAGAAAATTTATGCAATTCTATCTGTGAAACTGAGCAAACTCAGTCTCAAACTATGTCGACTCAGTCTCAGACTAAGTCAACTCATCTGTATGTCAGTCTAAAAATTTTAAAATATCTATTTCTGTCTGCCCCTACCTTTGAGATATAATCGACCTCCTCTGAGACTGAGTCGACTCACCTTCAACTTAGTCGATCCAGTCTTAGAAATGAGCCAACTAAGCTATTGAAACAGCTTTATCCTAGCTGACTTCTTCCTTGGCTTGCTTCCTTATTCCCTTTGCCTTTTTTCTTGTATTTTCAAGGCTTGGGAGCATCACATCTGAGCTAGATATGAGGTGCTGGGAGTCTCTGTTGGATAGAAACTCTCTCACCACCTAGATCTCGATTCATGTGCTGGTTAAAACAGTAAGAATGACTTGATCTACAGCCCTTAATGTTTTGATTGATCACCCAGAAGATCAAAATAGGTGGAGATGAGTCACACAAGACAAAGGCTGCACAGGAGAAAGGCTACGAAGGAGTTCTAGTCAAACAAGGACTTCTCCTCATTAACGATTTAGGTCTGGATCTGATAGCCCCAAGGAACCATGCCCCAAGCCCTAATTCTTAGGATGTTGGTGATGGAAGATCAGATCTAAAGGTGCACCCCAAGTCCCTGAAAGCGAGGGGGGACATGAACTAGTGTTAGATGTGTCTCCTAGAAGTCAGATTGGCTAACACATGTATACTTCTGGAGCATAATTTTATAATTAAATTTTGAAATTAATAAAATTTAGATTATTTTTTCATTCATATTATGCATACTTTAATTATATCTATGAATCATCTGAGAAATTAATGGATGATGATATATATTCTCAAAAAATTAAGAATTTAAGGTATGTATCATTAGTGGTTAATTTTTAGATTGCTTCCGATTATAGAATCATCATGGGGATGATGATTGATCCAGAAGACTGGTGCACAGATCATTTTCTTTAGATAGATGAGTCTTGAGTTTGCAATATAAAGATATTGGAGCAAAAATGTAGGTGATTGTTAGAGAACAACTGATACTGAGCATGACCAACATGAAAAGTCACTAGGATGACTATCCACTCATCAGTGACTTACTCATAGTTGCAGTGGTGTGGATAATTTTTTTATCTAAGGTGCCTCAATTGTTCACAATAGGGTTGCTGTAGTTGACTACACAATCACTTAATTATCTAGCTATTCGAAAATTTATGGTGTATGTTGGCTAAAGTAGATCTATTGTAGGAATAGGTGTGCATCTATATGAGATCTATCGATCCTAGTGGATAGGAAGAGATCCTACGTAGTTTTTGAGATTGAGCCTTAAAATTCATGGCTATGGTAGGTGAATGATGAAAAAAAGTTTTCATAAGATTTCATATGGACTCGAGTCAATTGAATCTGGCATATGATGGACGAACAAATTTGATGAGTTATCCTTGACTTACATCCTGTCAAGACTCATGATAGAAGAATCAGATTACATGGTAATTGCACCTAGAGGTTTAATATTTTTATTCTACTGAGTTGTCACTACGTACTGCTAGATGTTACTGATGGATTGTGAGACTCATTGAGCATCGTCTTGATGATCGATGATCCTCGAAGGATGGAATTAAAATTATTTTACTCCATCAAAAAAATTTTTGATGATATTATAATACAGATCATAATATATCTCACTATCAGACAGAATAAAATCTATAGGATCACACACAAAAGAGCTTCTTGTCTGATTAGATGACTGATTAACAATTATGAATCGTTAAAAGTAAAATCATTAATTTGATTGATGATTAACCTTATACAAAAGTTATAATAAAATATTTACTAATGATTAGTAAATTATTAAAGAATTAATTAATAATTAGATTGCTAATTGGCTCAATTTAATTGACCAATGAGGTTTCGATCCAATCAAATTGAATTAGATTTGATTGGATTTGACCTAATTAGGTTATGAGATAACCTAATCACTAAGAGAGATTAATTCTTGATTTGATCAAGACTTAAGTTCATTTAATTTTTAATTTGATTAAGATTTAATTGAGAGTTTAGAAGCCTAATATGATTGGGTTCACTGATTTAATTGGGCCTAACCAAATTAGATTGGGATAAAGTCTAAATTGAAACAACCTAAGAGTCCATAGTGAGTTGGATATCTCCCCATGCGCCACCTTATTCCCATGCTGATTTCTTTTCATGCTAACTCTAATTTTTGCATGAGAATTCACTATGCCAAAGCCCCCTTATCGCCCATTCTAGATAAGGATAAAGATGGTTTTAATTTAAATTCAAATTGATTTGAATTCCAGTCATTATCTTAATGAGATGTGATCTCATCTTAACCACCCTTAATGCCAACCTCTGATTTCTTTTGTGCTTGTAACCTAGTTTTCACCGAACAAAAGAAAAAGGGATATCAAATATCCATCATAAGAGTGGATGAAGTTGGTTTCAAGTTTGAATTCAAACTTGATTTGAATTCAAGTTTGAAATCAAATGAGATTTTAATCTCATCTTATCCACCCTTGATGCCAACCATAAGATGGTTGGTTTTGTGTGACAACTCCACTTTTTCCCATGTGAGAAATTAGATTTCCCACCATAAGGAAGAGAGAAAAAATAGGGTTGGTGTGAAATCCTTTTGTGTGTGAAAAAGGGTGTGGGCGACTCCTTGTTAGCGTGTGGGAAACCCTTGGGTTCTAGGGTTTTGGTGTTGGGATTTTTAAAAGAAAGAAAAAGAGTTTTCTCCCTTTTCTTCTTCTATCACTTTTTCTTCCTCCTAAGAGCATCTTTCTTCATCTCTGGAGGAGTCCGAGAGATTCGAAGAAGATGATGAATCAACCATCAAGAGAAAAGTCTACGAGGAAGCTAGCATCCTAGTGACTTTGACAACCTCTGATTGGGCAAAAGACATCGTGTGGATATCTGTGGAGGCCAGATGTGCATGCGACTCGACGAGGATCTTATCAGATTATTTGGATCATCAATCATGGTAGATTGCTATCCGCGCAAAGGTATTGGGATCTGATCTCAATTTAGTACCTATGTAAAATCTATTTTTAATTTCAGCTTTACGAGCATGTGATTGATCCTATGTAAGGAGTAGATTAGATCTACTACATGCATGCTACATAGATTAAATAGTTTGATCTATATCTGATTTTAGTTTTGCTGCATTTCTATTTTTTAAATGTAAAAATCTGCATACCAAAATTTTTGCATGCATGAAATCAGATGTGCAACATCCTGCAAGTGGTATCAGAGCCACAGGTTATCATTTCACATGCGATTTCAGATTTGAAAATTTGATTATCAGATCTGAAATTTAAAGTAATGCATGAGATTATAATCAGATTTTAATTGGATGCATGTGATGTATTTTGTGAAGGATCATGATAGATCTATGTTACATGTGATGTAATTAGATTAGATCTATATTACATGTTTATAATCTGATTTTTAATTGATGCATTAGATGTATGCTTGGTCTATTGTTGCATGAGATGCTTGATTAGATCTAAAATTAGATTTAATGATTAGATCAGATCTAATTTGAAATATATAATGATGATCCTGTTCTTTTATACATATATGATATGTGGTTTAGTTGATTGTTTGAATAGCCAAGTACGCTGAGTAGGTTTACCACCAGGCCATCTAATTATAGGAAGAAGCAGGTATTAAAGTCCTTTTCTTGCCCAATCAATGGATTTTCTTATGATGTGTAGGGGTGCCATGTGGTTACATCCTATGAAGAAGAACTATGAAAGAAAAAATATTCATATATTTGATGTTGGATGTATGCCTTAGAAGCTAATCTTAGTTGACACATTTCATATCTCTAAGATATGATTTTGTACTTATTGAAAAGTTATATTACCATTCATATCTATATGTCCATGAATCATCTAAGAGATTAACAAGATAATGACACATATTCTCAAAGAGTTGAGAATTTGAGACATATGTCATTGATGGTTGATCCTCAATTGCTCTTGATCATAAAATCATCATGGGGATGGTGATTGATTTAGATAGACCAGTGCATAGATCACTTTCTTCAGACAGATGGGTCTTAAGTCTGTAGTATAGAGATACTAGAGCGAGAGTGTAGGTAGTTGTTAGAGAACAACTAGCATTGAGTATGACCAATATGAGAAGTTACATGGATGTCTGCTCACTCGTTAGTGATTTTTTTGATGCTGCAGTTGTATGACTGATCTTTTGATCGGAGATGATACTACTGCTCGCAGTGAGGCTGCTGGAGTTTGACTGACACATCAACATGGATCTCAAGGAGCCCTTGTAGTGGATGTTGACGACAGTTGGTCCACTATAGGAGTGGAGTATGTATCAAGAGGAGATCTATCGATCCTAGTAGAAGAGAGTAGTCCTATGAGATTTTAAGAGGTAGAGTCCTTAAGTCTATGGCCATAACAGTGTGATTGATAGAAAAAAATTTTCATAGAATCACATTGGACTTAAGCTGATTGAATCTATCATATAACTGATGTTGAGGTTTGACAATTTATCTATGACCTGCCATCTAGTCGAGATTCACGATAGAGGAACTAAATCACACGTTAACTACATCTAGAGATTCATTTAAGTTCTATTGGGTTGTCACTACATACTGCTAGGTGTCACTAGGAGATTGTGAGAGCTCACTAGAGTTGTTCTGGATTGATAATCCTTGTTGAGTTAGAATAGAATTATTCCGACCCATTGAAAAGAGTTTCAATGATATGATGATAGAGATCATTGTATGTCTCACTACCAGATAGAATTAACTCTATGAGGTCATACAACAAAGAGATTAGTCCTGGAATAAGAAATTGAGCTACTGGGTTGTCACTACATACTGCTAGGTATCACTAAGAGATTATGAGAGCTCACTAGAGTTGTTTTGGATCGACAATCCTTGTTGAGTTAGAATAGAATTATTCCGACCCATTGAAAAGAGTTCAATGATATAATAATAGAAATCATTGTATGTCTCACTATCAGATAGAATTGAATGTATGAGGTCATACAATAAAAGATTAGGCCTTAAATAAGAAATTAACTTATGAAGTGTCAATTGGATTTAGAGAAACTCATTGGGTTCATGATAACCTTGCTAGCACATGGTTGGATCCAATTCTCCTTTTCGTTGAGATTACTTATTTGATAAGTTAATTCTAACTCAATTATCTACTAATAACCTATATGAATAAGATTCATGAGACTCCAATTGTTGGGTATCTAAGGTTATGGATCGCATAAATTAAGGGTGCTAGTCTCTTATGAATCTCCTTGATAGTTATTATGGGGTGCCCCTTGATTTGATCAATTTGGGCATGTCCATTGATTAGAAGACTTTCGATTTTCATATGGGGTGTCTCTTGGGTGCAAAAGAGGGTGTCTAATTATGGGTGCAAGGGCTCCAATAGTTGGTGCCTAATGGGCTTTTTAATGTAAGTTGGATAACTTAAGTTAATAAGAATCCTAATGCAAGTAGGACTTATATTATGAGATTAAATAGGATTCAATCCTTATGCCTATTTAAAGAGACCTCCCCTAAGATTCTTAGAGCATCAAAATCAATAGCCCCTCACACCCAAAGGCTCTCCCCACGCCCTCTCTTCCTCCCCTTTTCTCTTCTCTTGGGCTTTCTACACGCCCTTCCCTTGGGACGTGCATCCCAAGATGTTCCATGCCCAAAGGAGTTTGGGTGCCTCTTTCTTACTGGTTTCTAGCATCTGATAGTAGCACATAGTAAGAAAAAACTCTAGAGAAGAGGAGAAGAAGAAGATCAAAGAGAAAGATCAAGTATTGATTGCGATCCAGGCTTCGTTTAGATTCAGCAGGCTGAATTTTGGAGATTCAAAATTTAGATTATAGAGAGCTGTTCCAGGCTGATCCTGAGTGGATACTCTAGAAACCAGACACTTGTGTAGCTAATAGAGAGCCTCATCTCTTCTAGATCTAGATTTGAAGAAAGAGATTGCGAAACAAGTATGTGATTTGATCACAATCTAAATTTTAGTATAAATCAATTTCAGCATATGAAATAGATCCATGTGGTTTTATGTTTCTATGCATGCAAAATTCAGATTAAAATATTTTAATCTTATTCTCCACTACGATGTTTAAAAAATAAAAATTTTAAATACATATACATGCACGAAACTCCAAAATCACTATAAAAAAATAAGTTATTAGCTATGAAAAATTTTCATAACTAATAAGCCAAATTCGTCGCTAATAATAATTAGCGATGAAAATTTCATTGCTAAAATTTTATCATAAAAAATACCATCGTTGATAATATTTAACAATGAAAAATTTTTTCATCACCAATAAAAGTAATTTATGATGAAATATTTTCATCGTAAAAAACTAAAAATGAAAAAACTTATTCATAAAAAAAGAATTTATGATGAAAATTATTCATCGCTATTATTTCAAACTTTTTAGTGATGAAAATTTTTCATCATCAAAAATTTATTTAATTAAAAAATAAAAATTGAAAAACTTTAGTGACTAATATTTTTTTATCACTATTAATTATATATTTTTTGAAAAATTAAATCATTTTTATAATTTTTTTTGTAATGAATATTTCATCGATAATAATTCTATTGCTAATTATTTTTTTAAAATATTTTTTTAAGTTATATGTATAATATTTTTTATAAATTAAAAAATTTGAATAAGAAATTTGCATAATAAAATGATAAATAAATTTTATTATTTTATTATATCAAATTAAAATTTTAAGAGTTTAAAAAAAATATATATCAAAGAGCCATCACATATTGGCATGTGGAGAATGAGGTGGGGATGGAGAATGCTCAACGGAGCTCGGACTGGCCTGCTGCTGCTCAGCATCTAGATCGTCTGTTCTGTGTGCGTCATTCACTCCATCATCTGGATTTGGAGCTGCTGATACTGATCGACGTGTGCAGCCAGCTTCTGAGCTTGCTGCTCAGCCTGCTGTCGATCCTCGACAGCCTACCTCTGCACCTCCATCAATCGAGCCTGGCATGTAGAATGGATCTCAGCCCTATATGATCATGAAGATGGAGCAGTGATCCCATATCCTAGACCTCTAACATAATAGGATCTCGTACCGACCACCCGATCACAGATCTCATCATCTGTGGGTGCGATCGAGCCCTCAGGGATAGGTTGGGATCTCATGTCGGTCATATGATCCTGAAAATAAAAATTAGAGTTATTTTAATTTTTAATAAAGATCAAATTATGAATAAAAAATTATTTAAAAAAATATACAAAGAGCTCCTGACTCTCCGTCGTCCACTCTCCCGACCGTCATTGGTGGGTCCACTGGTAGATATCGATCCTACCAGAAAGCTCGCCACTCTCATCATCTCTCTATAATTTGAGAATTATTTAAAAAAATTTAAATAATTAGAAAAATATATCATAATTAGAAATTTAAAAAATACATACCATGTGCTCCATATAGCGAGCAAATGATCTCAAACCCCCACAATGCGGCATGGTCTGTCTTGCCTAGTTCATCGCATTCTGGGCATATCATCTCTATAAAATTAGCAGTAAAATTAGTAGATGATAAATATAATTTAAGAATAAATAATTAAATCATTAAAATCTAAAAAAAAATTTAGATCGATAACCTGATATGTCGGATCCTCGTAATGTCGGCATATGGTAGTCCAATCATCGATGGTGATGCTGTCGTAGGGCTCCAGCCACACTGCCTCCTGTCCATGAGCCTGCACCATCTGATACCAATGCTGATGCATATAATGGTGATAATCCTTGAAGTGCAAGGATAGATGGGTATCGATCGCTCGCCTCACATGATCATCCTCGAAATTGATGATGTCAAATACATCCTGCCAATAACAAACATTGGAAGAATACTATGCAAATTAAATATTCATAATATAATTTATTTTACCTGTAAGTGGGTGTAGAAAATCTGTCTCTGAGCCGGGACAACATGACACCAATCGAAGAGCATCACTGGGGCATAGCTGCGGCATATGATGCCCAGCTCGGTTTGCCATGGCTCATACCATCCTCTAATGGGTTTGGTGTAGCCGGTCGGTATCTCTATCCGGAGATGCTGTCTCGGGTGCTCACATCTCCAATACTCTAAAGTGAAGTTTTTTGATGGACCTCGCCCTCGCCTGACCACCGATGTAGGCTGATCTAAAACAACAATAAATAAATCATTAGTATGATCCAAATAAAAGAATCTAATTTGATTATATATAAAGTGTAATGATTAATGCCACTGGGACCCACCTCATTGGGACTCGGCTCACTCGTAGTCGTCTCACTGGGACCTGCCAGTGCAGGATCCTCTGACGCTGGAGCCAGTGAGGCAATTGAGATCGGTGAATGCATCTCAACCTTTGAGCTGTCTGCAGGTAATTGTGAATGCGACCGTCGTTGTCTATCTCCTGGTACCATATCTATAGGAATTGAGATATAAATAAATATAATATTATATAATAATAAAAAAATTAAATAATATTCTAATGAATACAATTATATCGCATATCATTATTGTAACACAAAATTGAACAAAGAATAAAGATCTACTCATCAATATTCGTATCTTTCTCGATGTGTAGATCCTCGTCCAAATTATAGTAATCGATATATGTATCATCTTCTATCTCATCATCATTTATGAACTGAGCATCGCCCTCTGACCCATCCAGATTAGATACAAAATCAGCTTCAACTTTGTTGGATAGGAGATCAGCTCTATTCAAAGGTGCCATTACAAGTTCTTTATCAATCAAAAACTCGGCTGATATTTGTTCTTCTTACTGAAAAGCTTTCTCTTCATGTAAATACAAAATTTCATCCATCTCTAATCAAGTTGGTATGTTATATATGCCTTTAGGTATTATTTTTTGTACGATATGCCAATTACCTCAATACTTTAGGTCCTTGAAATATATTACTTATTTCGCTTGAGTTGCTAATATGTACGGGTCATATTGGTACCATGTTTGTACAAGATTTACACTGATAAATTGTGAATTGACATGAATCTCGATCTTTTTATTACTAATATCCCACCATTCACACTGAAATAAAAATATAGAATTACTAGATCCATACTTCAGTTCTATGATATCTACCAGTACACCATAATAATCAATCTCTTCTTCTTCTTCATATCGTGTTGTAGCAATTCTACTATTCTAGATCCATCATTGCATCTCAAGCTCTCTTGTGTGAAATCTCATTCTTCTAATGATACAGGATGGGTAGTGATTAACTCTTCGATCAGGACCACAAGCTAAATCGTGCAACTCATCGGTTGCACCCACTTCTTTATTGAAATACTTATGTTTCATCTGTATCATAAAATAAAAAATTATGTTGATTGAAATAATATTATTTATTAATAAATAAATAACATATCACTAATACAACTTACAAGATTATCAAACTATTTTGCAAATTTTCTCCTATGTTAATCATCTGCATCAGTATTATTCTCTCTATATAGTATACTCTTGTGCTCACTGCAAGAAGTTACAATTTTTAATTTTACACCGATATGAAAAATTTTTTTGATCATTAAACAGTATCGTAAGATGATACTTACTTAATAAAATCTTTAATTTCTTCATAATTATTTAGAACATAAAAGTATACCTTGGATAGCTGGTTCACATCCATAAATTCAAATTTTCTTACACCAATAGGCTGAACTGTTTGTTTAAATATAGATAGCGTCGGCTCATTGTCACCCCATTCACGATCTGCATTATGATCTACACGATTGAATCTTATTTCGATATCATCAAAATATATTGAGCAGAATGTGACAGACTCGGTAGCTACATATGCTTTCGCTATAGAGCCTTCAGACCTTGCTTTATTGCGCACATACTTTTTTAAGGTGCACAAAAATCTACAAACAAAAATAAAATTTAATTTTAGAAATATATTTATATTTTATAACTGATATGATAAAATACATATAATTTTTTTATCTTTCAATAGGATACATCCATCGATAATATATTAGTCTGGCTAAAAGAGCTTCTTTTGGAAGATGGACAGCCAGATGCACCATAACATCAAAAAATGATGGCAGAAAAATTTTTTCTAACTTACAAAGAATGAGTACGATATCCTTCTCTGATCTCAAGTAAGTTAATCTTCAATTTTTGATAACATAGTTCTTGAAAGAGCATTCCCAGCTAAATCAATGCGGTTTGAACATCACCACCCAAATAGCCACGCATGACCACAGGAAGCAAACATTGCATCATCACATGGGAGTCATGACTTTTCATGTCAGAAATATCGCTATCATTGTTCCCAACACACTATGATACGTTTAAAAAGTATGCATCAGGAAACTTTACGATTTTGAACTATCCATAAAAATTTTTCTTTTCCTCTCCAAACAGTGAATAACATGTGGTGGCATAAAAAATTTTTCACCTCGATGAACTAAATGCAACTCTGATTGGATTTTCATTTTCTATAGATCAAGATGAGCTTTTGTACCATCTTTTACTTTTTTGAAATATTAAAGATAGTATCAATAATATTATCACAAATATTTTTTTCAATGTGCATTAATCTAGATTATGATGAAGTAGTAGCTACTTCCAATACGGTATTTCGAAAAAGATGCTTCACTTCGTCCAATTCAGTTCAGCTTCAGTACGCTTTCGCTTGTGAGTATCTGATATTTTTTCAAATCGGATATTTTCAATGACTTCAAGTTGTTCTAAAATTTTAGATCCACTTAACTCCTTGGGTGGCAGACGTCGATCAGACTTACCATCAAAGAATTGATTATAACGGATCCTTCAAAAATGATGAGCAGGAAGAAACCGCCGATGACCCATGAAATATATTTTTCGTCCGTGCTTTAAATATAAGGAGGATGCATCCCTATTGCATATTGGACATGCTAGATATCCTTTGGTGCTCCATCCAGATAAGTTTTTATATACTAGAAAATCATTTATAGTTCATAATATCGAAGTATGCAACTTAAAATTACTTCGACTCAAAGAATCATATGTCTGAACCTCATTTTTCATAACTCCTTCAGATCATCAATCAAAGGTCGTAGATATAAATCAATTTCATTATCTGATACTTTCAAATCCGAAATCAACAGTGACATAAAAATAAATGGTTCTTTTATGCACTTTCAAGGTGACACATTGTATACAACTAGCATCACAGGTCATATACTGTAAGAGGTACTCATATTGCCAAAGGGATTAAATCTATCTGTCGCTAGACCAAGCCTGATATTGTGCAGGTCACTCACAAAGTATGGATACTTTGCATCGAAATCCTTCCACACTAAAGAGTCAGTCGGGTGGTTAAGTATGTCCTCCTCTGAAATCCGCTGCTCAGAATGCCATCTCATTTCTTCAGCTGTCTTTATGGACATATACAATCTTTGAAGTCTTGGAATCAATGAAAAATATCTCAAAATCTTTTGAGGTATCTTCTTTCCTTTCCTATTATCAGTTTTATATCTAGGCTCACCGTAATTCGGATATTCAGTTGCTTGTTTATTATCCTTATAAAATAATATGCAGTCATTTTTGCAGGCACGTATAAGAGTATATTCAAGTTTAATTTTTTGCATGTATATTTTTACTTCAGAATATGATTTTGGTGGTCTCTCTCTATCGGGCAGAGCTACTATAATCAATATTAAAATTTGATCAAATAACTTTTGACTCTATTGGTTTGCGGTTTTGATATGAAGCAATTTTATCAAAAACTCTAACTTTGAAAACTTTGTACAGTTTGGATAAAGTGGCTCTCATGCATCTCTTACAAGCTTTGCAAACTGTTCAGAGATCTCTTTTACCTCAAGCTGGATATTATGTTCATGATCAGAATTGCTTTCAGATGTAGCAGTATTCACCTGTACATTCGAACAAGCATCTTGATGTAAATCATGTAACAATTCTCCTATACCCGTATGTTTGATAGGTCCATTAGCATCACTCTTATCTTCAGTATCATCATCGTCGCACACCACCTCATTCGGATCACCTCCCCATGCCCTATCCAACAAGTATACTTGTTATCCATACTATATTGTAGCAAATGCTTCTCAACAAGTGTTATGTGATGATATACCATATTGACATATCTTTTACATGGACACTTTATTCGACTAGCACTGTCAGCCTTATGCCATGCAAAATCAATGAAATTTCAAACTCTTTTTCGGTATTCAGACAAAAAAGTTTCTCTAGCATTCATCCAACTTTTATTGATATTCATCTAACAATAAACATAAAATTATTAACAATCAAAAAAAGTTTCATGATATTCAGGATCCCGATCTGAATTTCGGACTGAATCGCATTTTGAATTTCAGCCAAAATTCTGACTCGAATCCAGATCTGAATCACTTCATACAAAATAACATATATTAAAAAAGACATGCAGACTAAATATTAACACAGAAAATATGTGGCCCTATCCCTTTATGAAGTAAAAATGCATGATCCTATCTTTTTCAAATCATTACTAACATGTGTGGCCCTATTCCTTTCAGAAAAATAATAATCTCATTATTGTTATTAGTAGATATTTTATCTCATTTTTGTAAAAATTTTAACAGCATCTCTCCATGGTTCTCCAAGTATATGATGTGGATTGGTGCCCACGTACCCTATCCACCATATACCTGAAGAACAATGGACAGATAACTACTGAATACCATATAATAAAATAAAATATCAACTATTAATAATAATAATAATAATATTTTTTTAAAAAGTTCGAATATGGGACATCCAAGTTTTGATCTCGATAAAGATCAAAATATAAACGAGAATCTATGGCTCAATGTAATTTAAGTACCATCTTTGAACGTGCATTCGAAGATAGATTTCTAATTTATCAAATAAAAAAACTTCATATTAAAATTTCTTGATAAAATATTTCAATAGAAATTTTTTTAAAATAAAAATATTTTTTTATTTATAATTTCAACAGCATACAAAATAGCACATAAAATAATTTAATTGTAACAAGTAACAGCAATGTGCATTGTGTTAGTGAAAAAATAATTAATCAAATAATTAACTAACTTCAGCAGTAATACTAAAAAATAATATGCGATAATTATAATAATTTTATTATCATATTCCATCTTCATGAAGACCTGACCTGACCCACCCCATCCCAACCCCACCTGCCCGACATGGATCGGACCGACCCGACCCGACCCGACCTGCTATTGCATAGCTATGCAACCCAAGAGGAGGGGTGAATTAGGTTTTTGAAAATTTTAAAATCAATTTAGAACTACAAGGATTAAGTAATAAAAAGCAAGTTATATGTAGTAAGTGATTTAAGCAAGGTGTAGAAATGAGATGCAAGAATGCAAGAAGATAAGAAAATTTACAAAAGAGAGCAAGTAAGCACAATACAAACAATCAAGATTTATAGTAGTTCGGTGCCAACCTTGCACCTACATCTACTTCCCAAGCTCCTACTTGGAAATTTTAAATCCACTAAAACGTATTCAATAAGAATACAACGTCGGTACCTCTGACTCTAGCTATCCCAAGCTAGAATACTTATTTCTTGGATACAAGTCAACCTAAATACAATTTGATTCAAGGTTCAGATTAACCTATGCAAGTTTTGGAAATCTTCTAAAACTAAAGATCAAGACAAAAATAGAGTATAAGAGTTAATGACAATGAAATATAAGTTTAACTCCTTTAATAAGCAAATAAAATTTTAAATACACTTTACTCAATATGGAGGAAGCTTTTCTGATTTTCTTCAAGGTTGTTGAAGACTTGAATGAGCTCTTGAGGGGTTGGTGAACTTGAAATAAAAGCTTCTTTTGCTTGAAGAGGTCTTTTTGCTTAGGGCTGAAATGAATGCTTGAATCTCTTGCTTTTCCCCTCCTTTAAGTACCTTTATATCTTCAATAGATGGTGGAGAGTAATCTAGACAGGATTAGAGCCATTGGTGTGCATTAAATGAACATTAAATGTGGCCAAAATGAACTAAAAAATTAGTCATTATGGAGATTTTCCATCGTAGGGGTCGACCTCTGCACAGGGGTCGACTCATAGGGTCAACCTCTGTGGCGCAGAATAGAAACTGACTGTTCTGTATCTTTGACTTGCATAGACAACAAAGGTCGACTCTTGGGGTCGACCCTTTGGGTGTGCCAACCAAAAATAGCGTGCCGTTCAGCCCCTTTTGACAGGGATCGACTCTAGGGGTCGATCTTTTTTTTTAAACTTGATTTTATCTCAAAATATACATCCAAAAAATATGAAATTGCCTCCAATAGATCACAAATTTTTGATTCTTGCTCTTGAGGCTTTTGAATCAAAACTTGATAAAGTTATAATTTTATCCTAAAAATACAATAAATCTTTTTTCAAGCCAAAATTATTAGTAATCCCCTCAAATATTTTGTAATCATCAAAATTAATTCATGGAGCAACAATCTCTCCCTTTTTGATGATGACAAAATACTTGAGCAAAAGTAAAATATAACATATATAAAGCATTGATTAAGAATTTTTAAATTTATGAAGATGCATCACTTAAATATTATAGTCAATTATTTGAATAAAATGCATCATGAGTAGTTTGAACATTAGTTTGAAAATTGCTTATAAGATTATTTTCTTTGACAAATTTGCTTATTGTCCGATTTTATTTCTCTACTCTTCTTTTTTGACAACATCAATTAAGATTTTTACTCCCCCTTTCTAAAGAAAAATGAAAAAGACTCTCCCTCACTATAGCAATCATAAAAGATATTTCAATTTGCTCATATAGAAGATATTGTCATTCATAATATTTCATAGCACATATATGAGGTATTTTTCATATCACATAATTAAGATATTTTCATTGATATCATTCATAAAAATCAATCCAAATGACATTCATAGAAGTTAAAAGCATATATATATATATCCAAAATATGACTGAAGAGTTATCAGATACATAAGTGCCATGATACATAAGAGTCAAGTCAAAATACAACTCTCCATGAGTCAATCAGCCAACAAATACAAAGGCCATAAGATAGATCCTAGACATAAAAGACTAACTATGCTAGATCTAATAAATATCATGGCTAGAGGCATCAGAAGAGTCAGAGATATGATGAAGAGACTCAGGATCAAGGCCACGGGCATGTCCTCGACCATATCTGCCTCAGCCACGGATAGAAGTATCGGCACGAGCAGAAGGGCGAGAAGATCCTAGAGGCTGGGAAGCTATGGACTGTGCAAGGAAAGCAAGTCTAATGGTATCCAATTATTTCAAAGCTCTCGACATGGACTGCATGAGGGTACCAATCTGAGTAGAAATAGCCTCACTGGAGCCCCTGATCTCTCTCCTCAAAAAATCAAAGCCACTCTTCAAAACATCTCAAAGCCTAGCCGCCTCTGCAGACAGGTTGGAGACCTCCATGATTTTCTCTTGCGGTTGGGGATGAGCTAAGGCTAATACCTACCTCTGCAAATCTAAAACTCTGTCCGTCAGTCTCAGGATATATCCCTCAAGCTGCTCAATACGGTGGACTGAGCAGAAAGCATCTGAAAGATAGTAGAGATATAAGGAATCAAGATCTGGTCTGAAACAGACTGAGATATCGTCCTCTGAGCAAAACCTGAGGTGGCAAACTACTGGGAGAAAATGAAAGCAACCTGTTAGGACATTAACTCAATCTGATCGTCTGCAAGTCTAATCTCTAAAGGATCTACTCTGCTCCCAGACTGTGGTACAGAAGCCTCCCTCCTCACTGACTCTGAGAGACCAGCCTCGTGATCAGACATGAACTGAATATCAGGAGATGCTCTGTGATCACGAGGAGGTGAAGGCGGTCCCTCCTCTTCTCTCTCCTCTGCTCTCTCCTCAACACCCTTCGACTAACCACCATCAGTCTTTGAAAAACCCATGCGATGCAGTGTATGACGGTTCATGGTATCAGAATGTGATTATTTGGTGACTGCCTCTCCCTCAAAATAGACTCCGAACCTCCTAAAGATCAGGATGAGTGCCATACCATAAGGCAGTTGAGCCTTAGACCTATTTAGGGTCTCTGTCATGGCCTCAAACATCAGAGTAAGAAGGTTCAAGGGGTCTCGGTGATCACATGGTATATGATGCATATATCTCTACCAGATAAGAGGTCATGCCTGCCACTCCTAGGGACAAAATGTTTGATCACCATGTGATGCAAAAGTCTCATCTCTACTGAAAGAATCTTTACTTCTAATTTATTTAAATTTTTAATAAATATTCTTCCTAAAATAATACTTAGTTCCTCTTCTTTGATTGGGAGCTCCATATGAGTATAACCTTTACAAGGCAAGTGCAGGATTTATCCCAAATGCAATGGATCAAGAACAATGTTAACACCTTTCACTAAAGACTTTACTGTTCCATTGCAGTAACTTAAATTCAAATAAAATTTTCTAACCAAATCAACATAAGTATTTTTCTTCAATAGACAGTAAAACTCCCATCCTTGACTTTTAATTTTTGAACCAATCGAGAACCCTTCTTTTTCAAAAAACTTAAAATCTATATTCTTTCTGGATTCTACTTTTTGATTGGAGAGTGGTACCTTGCTTGGACTAAGTGAGGACTATGTAGAAGCAGGAGCAGGATCTGGAACTGGGGTTGGAGCAGGAGAGGGCTCGACTGCCATCCTTTTTCTATGCACATCCTCTTCTAACCCACAAACAAACTTTCTTCTCTACGGTAGCTTCAATTTGGGAGCCAAATCAGACAGGAGAGACTTGCAAACAACTTAAAAGACCTAATGAGAGGTAGAGTGGAAAGAATTTTAGAGAAAAAATAAAGAATTTGGAGAGATAGACTGCCAGTTTGGAGTCGAGGGTTTAAAGCTAGGGTAAGCTTGATCCATCCAAATGAGGAAGAAAAGGAAAAGGGATTTTATTCCTAAAAGGATGATTTGAAGGGGGAAACATGATGGGAAGAGGGATTTTAAGAGATTTTTGCGGTTGAGAGAGTGGAGAGGGAGTGGATATTGTTTGGTGGGAAGAGGAAGATGAAAGGCAAAGGGTCAGCTCATTTACAAATGAAGATTTCCCAATAAAATAGAGTGTCCGATAGGTTTTAATGAAAATTATAGGTTTACCCTAGGATCAACCCTAGGGGTCAACTCATAGCTAGAAAAATTCAAAAAAAATGATAAAAAAATTTCAAAAAAATTTAAAACTTAAGGGAAGGGTGTCTATTTAAGAGATTGATCATATGAAGGATAGTTTTGAGCTTTTAAAAAAGGAGAGATGAGAATTGAGCTCAAAAAATGGTTCAATAAATTTTTGGCAAAAAGAGCTTGGAATCAGGAGGATACTTAAGCTGATGAATCAAGGATTTCTAGTTCTCTCCTAATTTCACAAAATCTATCTTCACTTAAGACCTTGGTAAAGATGTTAGCCAATTATTTTTTAGTACAAACATAGTCAAGAATTATATTATTATTTTGGACATGTTCTCTTATGAAATGATGTCTAATTTCAATATGTTTTGATCTAGAATGCTGAATTGGAGTTTTAGTTAGATTAATAGCACTAGTGTTATTACATCTTATGAGAGTTTCATTGAGTTTGATGCCAAAGTCCTCAAATTATTGCTTAATCTACAAGATTTGAGCATAGCAACTTCCAGCTGCAATGTATTCGGTCTCGACCGTAGACAGTGCCACCGAATTTTACTTCTTGCTAAACTAAGAGATTAAGTTAACTTCTAGAAATTGATAAGTTTCACTAGTATTTTTTTTATTTAATTTACATTTAGCAAAATCGACATCTGAATATTCTATTAAGTCAATTGATGAGTCCTTAAAATACCATAATCCTAGAGTTTGTGTACCTTTCAAATATTTAAGAATTCTTTTAACTGCATTTAAATGTGATTCTTTTGGATTTGACTGAAAACGAGCACATAGACAAACACTTAACATAATATCTGGTCTACTAGCAGTTAAATACAATAAAGACCCAATCATGCCTCGATAAAGTTTTGAGTCTACATTTTTACCTCTTTAATCCTTGTCAAGCTTACATAATGGGCTCATGGGGGTACCAATTGCTTTGGAGCCTTCCATTCCAAATCTTTTGAGTAGTTCTCTTGTGTACTTACTTTGGGTGATGGAGATCCCTTCCTTTGTTTGTTTGATTTGGAGTCCGAGGAAGAATGTAAGTTCTCCCATCATGCTCATCTTGAACTCTCCCTACATGAGCTTAGCAAAATTTTGACCAAAAGTTTTATTAGTAGACCCAAAAATAATGTCATCAACATATATTTGTATAACTAAGATATCATCATAATTTTTTTTAATGAAAAGGATTGTATCCACATTTTCTCTTGAAAAACTATTATTAAGTAAGAATTTACTTAACCTTTCATACCAAGCCCTAGGTGCTTGTTTTAAACCATATAATGCTTTATTTAATTTGAAAATATGATTAGAAAAAAATATGATTTTCAAAATCGAAGGGTTGTTCTACATATACTTTTTTAGCAATATAATCATTTAGAAAAGTACTTTTGACATCCATTTGGAATAACTTAAAATTCATAAAGCATGCATATGCAAGTAAAAGCCTAATTACTTCTAATCTAGCAACAGGTGCAAAAGTTTCATTAAAATCAATTTTCTCTTCTTGATTATAACCCTTTGCAACCAATCTTGCTTTATTTCTAATTACATTTTCATGTTCATCTAATTTATTTCTATATACTTATTTTGTGCCAATTATTGGATAATTTTTAGATCTTGATACTAAAGTCGATACATTATTTCTTTCAAATTGATTAAGTTCCTCTTGCATTGCATTTATCCAATTATAATATTTTTTAGCTTCATCTATGATTTTAGATTCAAAATGAGAAATAAATAAAAAATGATTGTATGCATCTCTAAGTGAAGAACGAGTTCTTACTCCATGTATAGGATCACCAATGATTAGTTCTTTGGAGTGATTGTAATCATCCTCCATTCTTTGGGTAGATCATTTGTACCTTGAGGTTATTCTTATTGTTTTTCATCTTCATCCTCTTGTTTATTTTTATATTTTTCTTCATTTTAAATTGTTGAATCTTTTAGGGTGAGCTCCTTCAACCCTTCTATAAGTGAATCTGCATCATCAATACCTTCACTCTTCTTTGAAGGAAGATCATTAGTCTTATCAAAAACAACATGTATTGACTCCTTTACTACTAAAGGTTTTTTTGTTGAAAACTCTAAAAGCTTTGCTAGAAGAGGAGTAACCAAGAAAAATAGCTTCATCGAATTTTGTATCAAATTTTTCTAATCTCTCTTTACCATTATTCAAAACAAAATATCGGCAACCAAAAATATGATAGAATGCAATGTTTGATTTTCTTCCTTTCCAAAGCTCATAGGTGTTTTCTTTAGAATTGGTCTAATTAAAGCATGGTTTAAAATAACATGCGTGTTAATTGCTTCCGTCCAAAAGTATCTTGGAGGTTGCTTTCACATAGCATGGTACGGGCCATTTCTTCAAGGTTCTATTTTTTCTTTCTACTATCCATTTTGTTGGGTGTCCTAGGTGCTGAAAAGTTATGGTCAATACCTTTTTCATCATAAAATTTTCAAAATCTTGATTTTCAAATTCGTTCCATGATCACTTCGAATATTTTGAATTGAAAAATCTTTTTCATTAGTAACTCTTCGATAAAATTTTGAGAACACATGAAAAGTTTCATCCTTATGTGCCAAAAAAAATCCATGTAAAATGAGAGAAATCATCAATAATTACAAAGCCATATCATTTTTACCTAAACTAGTAGTTCTAGTGGGTCCAAATAAATCCATGTGCAATAATTCTAATGGCCTAGAAGTTGAAACAATATTTTTAGATTTGAATGAGACTTTTGTTTGTTTACCTAGTTGGCATGCATCACAAATTCTATCCTTTTCAAAATTTAATTTAGGTAAACGATAACAATTCTTTTTAATAAGTTTTGAAAGTGAATGCATGCTAATATGTGCAAGCCTACGGTGCCAAAGCCAACTAGTCTCATTAATTTTGGCATTCAAGGCTACTAGGCATTGCATGTTTATCTTGAAAAGATCATTCAAATCTATATAAATATACCATGTCTATGCCCAACAAATTTAATGCCTTCATCATTGGGACTAGTTACTATGCATAATGAAGATTCAAAAATAATTTGTACCTTTTGTCACAAATTGACTAATGCTTAATAGATTATGTTTCAAACCATCTACTAATAAAATATTTTCAATATACTTGGAGGAGTGATACCAATGTTACCTATACCGATGATCTTTTCTTTGCTATTATCTCCAAAGGTGACCATCCCTCCATCTTTTGCATCAAGTGTGATGAATTAGATTCATCAGTCATGTGTCTTGAGCACCACTATCAAGATACCATTTTTGATTTGTTCCTTGGGATGCAAGACACACCTATAAAAAATCAAGTTTTGACTTTAGGTACCCAAGTTTTTTGGTCCTTTTTGGTTAGTCACAATGGTTCCTTTTGGAACCCATATTTTCTTCACATTGAATTTTCAGATTTGCTAGAGAAACATGTATAGGATTTGTGTCCTACTTTACCACATTTAAAGCAAGTAATATTTGAAAACTTGTTGCTTGATGAGTTCACAAGATATTTTTCAAAATTTTTATTTCTTTAAAGGGTTGTAGCCAAGACCGCTTTATCATAAAGGCCTTTTGATTATCAAGTATCATTTGAAGTTTATTTAACTTAGAGTGAACTTTTCTACATAGATTTTAACTTAGCAATTTTATTTTTCAAGTTCAGATTTTTTGTGTCAAGATCAATTTTTATTTGAAATAATCTCATTTTTTTTTAGTAAAGATTGATTCTTTGATTTTAATTCTTTTTCTTTACCTAACTTCTTTAGATCATCAACTAGATCATAAAATACTTCTTGAAGTTCTTCAAAAGTAAAGTCATTAGGAGTTTCAGCATTTACCTCATTTTCATGTGCCATAAGGCACAAGTTGGCTTGTTCATGTGAATCTTCTTCTTCGGAGCTTGACTCATCACTATCACTCCATGTAGCCACCATAGCTTTTTCTTGTACTTCTTGGGCCTTCTTAAGTTGTGGACATTCGGACCTAAAGTGCCCACTTCTTACATTCATAACAAATAAGGTGCTCCTTATCCTTCTCCTTGCTATGCTCCCTTTTGTAGGTGGCCTCTTCCTCATCCCTTATTTTTTTTTTCTTCAAAAATCTTTTAAACTTTCTAGTGATGAGGGCTATTTCTTCATCTTGCTCTTCATTTTCTGTTTCATCAGATTCTCATCGAGTTGAGCAGTGGATTTGAGGATGATTGTCCTCTTCTTCTTCTTCTTGATGTTGTTTCATGCTTAGCTCGTGTGTCATTAGCGATCCTAGAAGCTCCTCCAAGGGTAAAATATTCAGATCTTTGGCTTCTTGGATTGCGTCACTTTGGCCTCCCAAGTCCTTGGTAAAGACCTAAGAATCTTTCTCACAAGATCGCTGTTAGAATAAGACTTACCAAGACTTTTTAGATATTAATAATATCATAAAATGAGTAAATATTTCAGTTATTGATTCATCATGCTCCATTTTAAAGAGTTCATATTTGTGCACAAGCATGTTAATTTTTGATTCCTTAACTTGATTAGTGCCTTCATGTGTTACTTCTAACTATCCCATATTTTCTTAGCCGACATGCATGTTGAAATATGATTAAATTCATTAGCATCTAAAGCACAATATAAAATATTCATGGCTTTAGCATTGAGTTGAGCCATTTTCTTGTCAACCTCATCCCATTCTCTTTCGATTTGGTTGATTCTACACCATCAATTATCTTAGTGGGTGTGTGTGGTCCATCTTATGATACTCCATATCATAGTCAAGTACTTGAATAAAAATTTTCATCCGAGCTTTCAATAGGTGTAGTTTGACCATTGAAAAGTGGGTCGGTTTGTGGACTGCCCCTCGGCTAGTGAAGCACCAACTTGAGTTGCCATAGATCTTTAGCTCTTTGATGGTTAAATCAAAGTAGGGCTAGAGCACCGAGCTCTGATACCACTTGTTGCCAGCTATGCAACCCAAGAGGGGGGGAATTGATTTTTAAAATTTTAAAGTTAATTTAGAACCACAAGGATTAAGTAATAATAAGCAAGTTATATGTAGTAAGTGATTTAAGCAAGGTAGAAATGAGATGCAAGAATGCAAGAAAATAAAAAATTTAGAAGAGAGCAAGTAAGCACACACAAACAATCAAGATTTATAGTGGTTCGGTGCCAACCTTGCACCTACATCCACTCCCAAGCTCCTACTTGAAATTTAAATCCACTAAAATATATTCAACAAGAATATACGTCGGTACCTCCGACTCTAGCTATCAAGCTAGAACACTTATTTTCGGTACAAGCCAACCCAATACAATCCGATTCAAGGTTCGGATCAATATCAAGTTTTGGAACCTTCCAAAACTAAAAATCAAGACAAAAATAGAGTATAAGAGTTAATGACAAGAAAATACAAGTTTAGCTCCTTTAATGAGCAAATAAAACTTTAAATATACTTTACACAATAGAAGAAGCTTTTTGATTTTTCAAGGTTGTTGAAGACTTGAATGAGCTCTTGAGGGTTGGTGAACTTGAAATGAAAGCTTCTTTTGCTTGAAGAGGCTTTTTGCTTAGGGTGAAATGAATGCTTGAAATCTTCTTTTTTCCCTCCTTTAAGTGCCTTTATATCTTCAATAATGATGGAGAGTAATCTGGACAGGATTAGAGCCGTTGGAGTGTATTAAATGAACATTAAATACGGCCAAAATGAGCTGAAAAACTAGAATTACGGAGATTTTCTGTCGCAAGGGGTCGACTCATAGGGTCAACCTCTACACAGGGGTCGACCCTATGAGTCGACCTTTGTGGCGCAAATAAAACTGACTATTCTGTATCTTTGACTTGCACAGACAACAGAGGTCGACTCCTGGGTCATCCTTTGGGTGTGCCAGCCAAAAATAGCATGCCATTCAGCCCTTTTGACAGGGATCGACCTAGGGTCGATCCTTTTCTTTAAACTTGATTTTCTCTCAAAATATATATCCAAAAAATATGAAATTACCTCCAATAGATCACAAATCTTCTGTTCTTGCTCTTGAGGCTTTCAAATCAAACTTGATAAAATTATGATTTTGTCTCTGAAATACAATAAATCTTTTTTCAAGTCAAAATCATTAGTAACCCCTCAAATATTTTGTAATCATCAAAATCAATTCATGGAGCAACACCCACCCCGACTCCACCCGACCCACCCCAGTCCGACCCTACCCGGCCTGACCTGTCCTATCCTGGCCGAACCGAAACCGACCTGACCCAGACCCTACAATCCCAGACCTGACCCATCCCGGCCCCACCCCAGCCCGACCGAACCCAACTCAGCTCCACCCCACCAGCCCTAGCCTGACCCGACCCAGCTCCACCCGACCCATGCCAGCCCGATCGAACCTGGCCCGACCGGCCCCATCTAGGCCCGACCCACCCCAAACAAGGCCCGACCGGCCCCATCTAGGCCCGACCCACCCCAAACAAGGCCCGACCCATCCAAACCCACGCATGCCGGGCCCACAGGCCCTGCGGCCAATAAGCCACACATGCCCGACCCACCATCCCCGGCACAACCATGCCCCGGCTCATCGTTGTCGGCTCCAGCTCTAGCTCGCCGGCCCTCCCTGGCCCGCCATCGTCGGCCGACCCGCAGGCCCGGCACAGCTGTGACTCGACGCATCCCGACTCACCGTCGTCGGCTCTGGCTCAATGACATCGACGCCTCCCTGGCTCACCATGCCGGCCCCGGCATGCCCCGGCACACAGGCCCACATCTTCGCGGCCTGCAGACCTGCAGGCCGCATGTGGCCGTGGCCCGCCGTCCCGACCCAGGTTCAGCATCCCCACACGCCGACCGCAGCACGCCAGCCCGATGCCGTTCCCCATCCCTGTCCCCGACCCAAACCCACCCAAAAAAAAAGAAGAGTCGACGTTGCTGGCTCCGGCTCCAGCTTGCCGGCCCCACGTCACCGTCCCAGCCCTCCGTCGCCATCGTGACCTGCAGGCCCCACATGGCCGCAGCCTGCTATCGCCATTTAGCCTGCAGGCCCTACGTGGCTATGGCCCACCATCCCGACCTAGGCACACCGACCTCGGCACGTTCCCCGTCCCCATCTCCGATCGAAACCCACCTCAAGAAAAAAAAATAGAGATGAAGTCGACTCACCTCGACGGCAGTGGTGGAGGAAACCGGAGGCACATGGGACATCGGGGGGGGCCTTGGAAGCCAGACTCCCGGGGGGACAAGGAAGAAAAATGAGTTTCCAATGGGAGTTGATGGGATGTGGGGTATTAGCGACGCAAATTTTCATCACTACTAATCAATTTTCATCATAAATAATTTGAACAAAAAATATTTATGATGAAAAATTAATTTTCATCGCTAATAATTTTTGTCAAAAAAAACTTTTTTTAAAAATTTTATCACTAATAATTAATAAAAAATAATTTTTTTTTAAAAAAATTCTCCTGACCAAGTCTGTTTCTTGTATTATTTTCTTTCATTCATTTTTCATTCATCTCTTAGCCATAATAAAGCAATAATATATGTATATATATATATATATGTGTGTGTGTGTATATATAACTGATGTAATTAATATATCAACTTTTCAGAATATTTTAGTAATGAAATGGATGAACTATGGTAAGAACAAAAACTTGCAACAACTCTAGTGCTTCTCATCGACAGTCATCTCGATGAAGCATGGGTGATGCAGTGCAAGCATCCACTCCTAAGGGCCTATACCACCACCTATTATAGAGGATCCGTAACGATTCAATGACCTGATTCGATAGATCCAAGCATTGACCAACACCGTCAGCATTTACAGCAAACCACAGAGCAATGCAACCCCCGCAACATGCTCCTCAAACTGTAACCTCTCCTGTAGCCAGTAAAACTGCTTTCAGAGAATCCCCCTCGAGGTGCGCATCATTTGCCCTGATCGATCGACAATCACCATCCATCAGGGTCCAGGCATGAAGAATAATGCCAACATTTCCCAATCACCTTCAATAGAGATTCGATCTTGGGCTACTCTCCTTGCCTCAAAAAATCTCATTAGGAGGAGGACCTCGAGCAAAAAGTCTGAAAGATCGAACGTCATCTGGAAGAGATTCAAATGGGTAGCCAAAGGAATGATGACACCTTAGCTTCAATTTCCAACCATCTTTCTCTTGATCCATCCTCCAAGAATTGATTTTGGATTGGTTCAAGATGCCACAGATAGAGCCTTATAAAGATTGAGGATCAGAGATATCTTAATATTCTACATACTTTTTTTGTGCATATATTATTTTTTAAAAATTATCTAATATTTATTTTTATAATATAAAAAATTTACTATAATATATCTAAACATCCTTCAATAAAAATTTTTTTATCACTAATAATCTATAATTTATAAATTTTAAAAATTTTTATTTTTTAAATATTAGCGATGAAAATTTTCATTATAAATAGTAGATTATTTATGATAAAAATATATTTTTCATCACAAATACATGTTATTTATAAAAATTGAGTTTTCATCACAAATAATTTATAATTTTTTAATTTATAATTTTTTATTTTTTTATTTATCAGTGATGAAAATTTTTCATCGTAAATAATAAAGTATTTGAGATAAAAATTTAGTTTTTATCATCAATATTCGATTACTGATGACGTTAAATTTTTATTGTAAATAATTTATAATTTTTAAATTTTTAAATTTTTTTATGTATTAGTGATGAAAATATTATGTCATAAATACTAGAGTATTTATGATGGAAAATTACTTTTCATCATGAATACACCAGTATTTGTGATGTAATATTTTTATCATAAATAATTTATAATTTTTAAATTTTTAAATTTTTATTTTTTGCCCATATTAGTGATGAAAATTTTTATCATAGATAAAATATATTTGTGATAAAAATTTAGGTTTCATCGCTAATAATCTATTATTTATGATATAATATTTTCATCATAAATAATCTATAAATTTGAAATTTTTAAATTTTTTATTTTCTTTCAAATATTAGTGATGAAAGTTTTTATTATAAATACTTGAGTATTTGCAACAGAAAATAACTTTTCATCATGAATACTCTGATATTTATGACATAATATTTTCATCATCAATAATTTAATTTTAAATTTTTTATTATTTTTATATATTAGTGATAAAAATTTTTCATCATAAATAAATATATTTATGATGAAAATTTAGGTTTCATCATCAATACTTTATTATTTATGGTGTAACATTTTTGTCATAAATAATTTATAATTTTTAAATTTTTTAATTTTTTATTTTTTTAAAATATTAACAATAAATTTTTTTTATCATAAATACTTCAGTATTTAATACAGAAAATAACTTTTCATCCTGAATACTCTGATATTTATGATGTAATATTTTTATCATCAATAATCTATAATTTTTAAATTTTTAAAATTTTTTATTTTTTTCATATTAGCGATGAAAAATTTTTATCATAAATAAAATATATATGATAAAATTTAAGTTTTATCATCAATACTCTATTTTTTATGATGTAATATTTTTATCATAAATAATCTATAATTTTTTAAATTTTTTATTTTCTTTCAAATATTAATGATAAAAATTTTTCATCATAAATACTTGAGTATTTGTGATAAAAAATGAGTTTTTCATCATGAAACTCCAGTATTTATAATGTAATATTTTTATCATAAATAATTTATAATTTTGAATTTTTAAAATTTTTTATTTTTTCATATATTAGTGATGAAAAATTTTTATTATAAATAATAAGGTATTTACAAAAAAACTTAATTTTTATCATCAATACTAATTATTTATGATATAATATTTTCATCACAAGTAATCTTTTATTATTAAATTTTTAAATTTTTTATTTTTTTCAAATATTAGTGATGAAAATTTTTTATCATAAATAACATGTATTTGTAATAAAAAATAAATTTTCATTGTAAATACTTATATTATTTATGACAAACCTATTTTCATCATGAATATTTAAAAATTTAAAATTAAAATAAATATTTTATTATTTATAATGATTAATTTTATTGTAAATAATATGTATTTATGATGAAATTTTATTTTCATCATAAATATGAAGTTTTTGCAATAAAAAAATTATTTTCATCATAAATTTATTTTATTATTAGTGATGAATTTAATTTTTTATCATAAA
>NC_026000.2:30317990-30387696 GCF_000442705.2 Elaeis guineensis | reverse complement strand
AGTCCTTAGTATTTTCTTTAGTCCCACATCGAAAACTATGTAAAACTCCTCCCTCCTAACACCTATAAAAAAAGCTTTTGTACTCCCATTGGAGAGAGAGCCCAGAAATTCTTCTAGAGCCTTGCATAGAAGAATAGAAAGGGACTACTTCATGAGTAGCTAGGCTAGCAATCTCGAGAGTGAAGAAAAATTTTGTAACGACACAGAGATGGTTTATTATTCTAAACTTTCTTATATTTCTTTATATGCAATAAAGATTATACTTTTTATTTAAATCGTCATGAGTTCTTTATTTGCTCTCTTTTATATACTTTTATTTATGCTTTTCTATTAGATTAATATTAGAAACAATTTTTACTTTTAGAGACGCACCGTGATCTACGAGTACGGGGCGTGCTGAGGAAAGAAGAGTTTGTTTACCTAGTACTTTTCGGAAACATGCCGTGATCTACGGATATGGGGTGTGCCGAGAAAAAATAGATATTTTTTTAAGATTAATCACATCTATTTAATTAAAAAAGAGATACAACTCTGCTAAGTACAAAATTAATTCAAAACTCTCGAGCTTTTTATTTTCTAATTACATCAATTTTAAAATAATTTATTTTCTAAATCAAAACAACACTTCTTTCTTTTATTTTGTAATCTCAACTTAGCCCAAGGTCCCTGAGGATACGATCTCGACTCATCCTACCTACGTAGTGAGTAGAGTTATTTGGTGCTATCAACGACTATGCATCAGTACTGCTATAGGCCATAAAGAATAATATAAATATTTTTATCGATATTTTTATAGCATTTTTTTATGTACTATCTTAAGATGGTATTAGTAATTAATTATCAATATTTTTAAAAATATATTGATAAAAATTTTTATTTTAGTGCATATATAAGTATCTTTAAAATTTTAATTTTATCATATATAAGTATCTTTAAAATTTTAATATTAATATTTTTTATATGTCGATAAAAATTATCAAAAAATAAACTATATATCCTAGAATTAGAATAAAACAAAGATTCGAACCTCTTTTTATTTGAATAACGAGCTCTTAACCACTAAATTACAACTTGTATTATTAACATATAAAATTAGTTTATTTAACTTATTAATATTCATTCATGCCATTAAATAAGTATGACTAAGAATATATATGTATAATAACATATTTTACGAGATCGATTGACTAAATCAAGCTCTATATAAAAAATAATAATTTAAATTTAGTGATAAATTTTAAAATTTTATAAATTATTATATTATTTATCGATATATTAGTTAAATACCATAATAGCATTTCTAATTTTCGGCACTTCAAATATATACTGTAAAATAAAAATTTATAGCCGGTATTTATAATAAATTACTGGTAATAAAAAAATACTTATTGAAAGATAGCAGTATTTTTATCAAAATACAATAAAAAAATTAGTGGTATATAAGAAATGCCACAAGCAATTTGTTGTAAAAAAATATTTTTGTTGTAATACCATCTTCATGCCCCCCCCCCCCCGGCTCGAGATTTCTATGTTAAAGCAAGAAATGCCGAAAGGAACCATTAAAATATATAGAATATCTTAATCAACTGGCAAGCCACCAATTACATTTAAAAAAGAGAAAATAAAAAAGTAACATTTGAAACATATGATGAAGGGGACCATCAACTATATTTTTACAACTACTTACAATTCATTTAGAATACTACATGAGGAAGGGGACCACCTACGGCTATTTTTAAAGAAATCCATGGCATTTCGATCACTAAGCAATAAAATTGAAGAGGAGAAAGAAAATATACTATCAATACATCAAGATTGCATACATGTAGTTGAGGGAAGATGCATGCATAATGAAAAATAAAAATTATATCAAAAAAATATGAAACGTATCGAACCTCAAACAATAAGCAACCAATTTTTTTGGCTTGCAAGAACTTCCTTAATCAGAGGATATTCTTCGATTTGGTGAGAATAATCAAAAAAGGTGGATAGATTTCTCGATCTGCAAACCCTAATGTTAGGGAAAAAGAGAAAGACGACATGGGTAGAAGGGGAAGAAGAGATAGTGAAAAGGGGTTGACTTTGAATGACTTCTTTTCACTAGGGCACTCATAGATGGCAATAGTCATTTCATAATTTTGAAATGGTTTGAACAATTCCGTTACAAATAAGAGATGTAAATGTAGGTTTTGCAAACTAATAGATGCAAGTGTAATAAAAGAAATTCTCAAAAGAATTTTGTAATTTACTCTTTCCTTTATTAGTGTGATTAAGTATCAAACTATATTATGTTTCTTGTATAAAATCTATATACTAGTTATTATATACAACTCTTGAGATATACTGAGTATGATAGAATAGAAATATAAATTCTTTTCTCTCCTTCTCTCTATCTTTTTCATTCTCTCTTCATCTATAAATATTTTAACATTATCATTGTGCTCCAATGCACTAGACATAATGCAATCAGGTTCATAATGGACATTAGACAGGTTAAATTGTATACTAACTTAGCCGAATTAGTTTACGATATTCATGATTATATATATATATATATATATATATATATATATATATATTCAGGTTCATAATGGACATTAGACAGGTTAAATTGTATACTAACTTAGCCGAATTAGTTTACGATATTCATGATTATATATATATATATATATATATATATATATATATATATATATATATATATATATATATATATATATATATATATATATATATATATATATATATGTTTGGCTGTGTTACTTCTTTATATTGTTTTCTAAAAAAGTAAAAAGAAAGGGTCATAACCAGTTGCAATGAGAAAAATTAGCGATAATTCATTCTACGATGAGTGGTAGAGATATTTTAAAAATTATTTTAAATGGATTTTACAAAGCAATGCAGTGAACCCCATTTTTCTATATATGAAGAAAATAACCATAAAACTTGTATAGTTGTATAGGTTGGGTATATATATATATATACATCTGGCTATGTTACTTCTTTATATTGTTTTCTAAAAATGTAAAAAGAAAGGGTCATAACTAGTTGCAATGAGAAAAATCAAGGGTAATCCATTCTACAATGAGTGGTAGAGATATTTTGAAATTTATTTTAAATGGATTTTACAAAGCAATGCAGTGAACTCCATTTTTCTATATATGAAGAAAACAACCATAAAACTTTGCATAGTTGTATAGGTTGGGTATTCAGCATTGAAAATTCTTTCTTATTCAGTATTATAATTTTATATTTGATATTTAATTAGTAGCTTTCTGCATATAATAAAAAAATAAAGTAAGGTTTGATGATATCCGGTTCGAGACACGGTTTGGAAGGTGCTTCCTTTAGAGTAGAATTCACACACCCTACTGAGGTGCAAACAATTGATAATGGTCTTCTCCTAAGATACAATGAACCACTTCATATTTTCTTTAAAGTGCACTCTAACGAAGGAGAAGCAGGGTTGAATCTGAACTAGCCAAATCTAGATGCATTGAAAATCAGTAAACTTGATTGAAACAGATTCTCTTAATCCTTTTTTATATGGACACAATCCTCTTTTTAAATGCTTAATAGGTACACTTGGGTTCACATAATTAGTGCTCTCAATTCTCTCCTCTAATCTACTATTATTTGGATAAAAGGGGATGTTATTCTAATGGATGGGAAGTATGATCCTTTTCTCTTTATAAATGTGAAAGGATGAGGATGATTGGATGCTTAGGCATTCTTTCATTGGATACATCCCTTCACATAATTCATTAATTAATTAAGACTTGTATCCCTTAGAATCACCATCAGATCGGATACATGTCTTTTCATTAGAATATATCTCTTCATTTATCAAAGTCTCCCGAAGAGTCAGTTTGCAATGCATCCATTCAAGATATCTTGTGAGGAGAGAAAGTCTTTTTTCTAAGATATCTTATTAGAAATGATTAAGAGATCATATATTTGTAGAATTATGTAGAATTTTAAGGGAGGAGAAAGAAATAAAGATAAAATACTAAATCTTATCCATTTAGAAAAAACTACTACAAGAAAAAGGATCTTTACTGATGGTAATTTTGTCATTGCTAATAATGCTTTTTACCAACGGTAAATGACGGCCAATAATTATGCTGTCACAAAAAAATTATTAATGATGGCATTTTTGGCTTTTAGTGACGGTAAGTTACGTCACTAATAAAAAATAATTTTATTTTTTTAATTTGATCATAGAATTATTAGCGACGGAGTGATCTTATTAGTGATGACTTTTTTCGTCGCTAATAACCCTAAATTTTTTCTCCCTTTTTATTTTTTCGTGCACCCTCGTTTTCCCCCACCCCCCTCTCATTTTCCCCCACCCCCTCTCATTTTCTAGGTTGGCTCCCCCACCGACGATCGATCCCCTCCCCCCGATTTTCTCCTCTTCGAGCCTCCGGCTGTCTCCCCAAACCCCCAACCTATCTCCCATTGGCCGCCTCTGGTCCCCCTTTTTCCCCCACCACTAGATTGGGCTTCTCCGAGCCCCTGACCACCTCCCTGAGCCTCCGTCCGTCGGATCCCGAGCGCCTCGACTGCCTTCCACCTCTATGAGCTCCGACCACCTCCCCCTAGCCTCGTACAGTCGTCCCTACCTCCGATCCGGTATCTTTATGTTGGATCGAAGCTTTTCGAGCCCCACCTGTTTCTTTCCTGATGCTGTTGGCTGTGTCTTGATGCCGGCATCCCACTGCCTGACCTCCCCTCATTTTCCTGACCTCCCTTTTTCCTTCTCCGCCATTGTGCCCCACCGGAGCGGGCTTCCCCTTGCCGAATCCGACCTCCCCTTTTCTTTCCATGCCCCACCATCGTGCCGTGCAACCGGATCGTTTCCCCTACCTCCCCCTTCGAACGCCCAGCCACTTGAGCACCACATCACCGACCCACCACCAAACCTGCACAGGACCCACCACCGACCCACTGTCCAACCCGCATCGTCATTGGACCGCAACAGCTCTGTCACCATCGCTACAATCCGTTCTCACTTTTTTAAATTTTTAATATTTAAAAATATATTTATCTGATTAATTTTTAATTAATAATATTATAAATTTAAATAATATTATTAATAATATTATTTAAATTAGTGTTATTCTCAAAAGGTGGAACTACTTTAGGAAGCTCTCCGGTGAGAGTAGCCTTAGTAGTCTTTGACGACAAGGGTTCGAGGTCAGGCCCTCATTGGACCGATCTGGTCTGCTCATCTACTCTGATGGCGGTCGGAGTAGCTTGATGATTGGACTCTAGGCCCTAATCCTGGCCCGAAGTCTGAAAAAAATTTCAGATCGAAATCAAGGAGGGGTGTGGCCTGGCCCACCCCGACCCATTTCTAGCTCTATTTATAATCCCGCTTGGTACTTTAGAATCTTAAGGATGGGATTTGCTTGGATGCTATACTGGTGTGCTCGCATGGCCTAGTCGTCTGGCATGCTTCAAGTCCACATGCGCAAGATACGCGTCCCAACCATCCTCATTTGTAATGATGTCCTTTACTTAGAAACTCAGTATTTTAAAAATTTTAAAAGTATTGCATTGGATATAATGATAGATCCATCTTTTGATTAATGTGCATATTTTATAGCATCCATATATTTATATATTTTTGTATAGATTGAAAAGTTATATATATTGGTCAACTGACTGTCCAGTTTAGATAGTTTAAAAATTATAATTAATTTTATAGATAATTATAGTAATCAAACGGTATGTTGAGGGTTTAATAGAAATTTTGGATAGAACCTTCTATACCTATTAGTTGATGATAGAAAAAATATTGTCAAAATTTTTTTTGATCTTTATTAAGTATCGTTTGATTACTGTAATTGATTTATAGAATTTGTATAATTTTTGAATGGGACAGGATCTTCTATACCTATTAGTTGATGATAGGATGCATTTATTATGTAAGTTATTTTAAATAATAAAATATTTAGTAAGTATTTTATCTTGTACTTATATATGTAGAATCTTTAGATAGTGTGCCATGAACCGTAGTTGGATGGATCATCGAATAGTTGATGGGATGATTTCTGCTGAATATAAGGAGGGTGTCAAGTACTTCTGTGATTATGCTTTTAGGAATGCTACACTCTTAGTTCAAGGATGGGCTCGTTGTCCTTGTAAGAGATGTATTAATTAAAAAATACTTGATAGGGATTCAATAATTGCCTATTTATATAAGAGTAGATTTATATCAAACTATAAGTATTGGTACCTGCATAGGAAGACATGAGAGATAATTGTAAGGGTTAGAAGTCATCAACAGGGTAGAGACACAGATAGAATGGTAGACATGGTTATAGATGCGATTGATCCTAAATTTGATTGAGATATGAAGGATGATCTAGAAGCTGACAGTGGCGATTTCTATCATATGCTGAAAGATACTGATGAACCACAGTAGTCGGAATGTGAAATACACACTATATTATCAACAGTATCATAGTTATTGAACTTGAAGGCCGAGTTTAATATGATAGTTAATTATTATAATAGGATGGTAACAATAATAAAAAAGATGCTACCGAAAGATGAAAAGCTTATTGGGAGCTTCAATACTTCAAAGAAAATGGTGAAAGGGTTAGATATAGGATACGAGAAGATAGATGCATGCTGTAATGATTGCATATTTTTTTACAAAGAGGATCAATTGAAGAGTACATGTGACGTATGTAGTGAAAGTCGATTTAAGTCGAGATAAGAGGATAGAAATTAGAAAGATATACCATATAAGGTTCTTTGATACCTTCTCCTCACTCCTAGACTTTGGAGGCTCTATTTATTCAAGAGTACTGTCAGACAGAAGAGATAGTATAAAGAAGAGATTCACAATTACATCGATATGACTCATCCATCGGACATGAGGTATGAAAGAAATTTGATGCTTGCCATCCTTTATTTGCTCAAGAATCACGCAATGTCCGACTGGATCTATCTACGGATGGATTTACATCATTAAATCATGCAGCAGTCCCTTATTCATGTGGGCCAGTCTTTATTACTTCATACAATCTGTCATCTGGAATATGTATAAAAGAACATAACATCTTTCTTACATTAATTATTCCTAGACTACGGCACCCTGGTAGAAGTATTGATGTATATCAAAGGCCTCCTATTGATGAGCTAAAATTTTTATGGTCTGATGGCATACATACATTTGATGTATCGACGAAGCAGAATTTTGTAATGAAGGTTACATAGATGTGGACCATTAGTGATTTTTCTGCTTATGAGATGCTGTCAGGATGGAGCACTTATAGGAAACTAGCATATTCTTATTACGTAGAGAATACAAAATCATTTCAACTTGAACATTGTCGTAAGCCCTGCTGGTTCAATTGTCATCATCAATTCTCTCTGAGTATCATCCTTTTCGAAAGTAGTGGGATAGTTTCAGGAGGAATAAGATAGAGAAGGACCGTGCACCCCCGCATCTTAGTGGTATGGAAGTGTTTCAAAGGATATCCCAAATAGATGAAGTCTAGTTTGACATACTATTTGACAAGCAAAAATCTTGAGGATTTGGTAGAACTCATAACTGGGTGAGGCACAGCATCTTCTAGAAATTACCGTACTGATCGATCATTTGATCTGTCATAATCTTAACATCATGCACATTGAGAAGAATGTATTCAATAATATTTTTTATATTGTTATGGATGTCAAATATAAGATGAAGGACAATCCCAAGGCTCGAGTAGATATGAAAAATATATGCAAGCATCCTCTATTAGAGTTAGTTGAGATATCACTTGAAGAATTTCTAAAGCTGAAAGCATCTTACACCTTAACAAGGGAGTAGTTGAAGGATGTATATGAATGGTATAAAAATTTTAAATTCTCAAATGGTTATGCAAATAATCTAGCTCGATGTATCAATATCAAAGATTGCAGGTTCTATGGGCTAAAGAGCCATAACTGCTATATCTTCATGCAACGATTACTCCCATTGGCATGGTGTAACCTTCTTCCCAACTCCATATGGAGTTCTTTGGTCGAGCTTAGTCTTTTTTTAGAGATATTTATGCTATTAAACTATCTATGGATTACATCTCCAGTCTTGAGGCTAACAGTATAGAGACTATATGCAAGTTGGAGAATATATTCCCTCCTAATTTTTTCAACTCCATAGAGCATCTCATGATTCATCTGGCATATGAAGCTAGGATGGGGGGACTAGTACAGTATAGATGGATGTATTCATTTAAAAGATACATGCACAGTCTCAAAAAAAAAGTGAAAAATAAGACCAGAATTGAAGGTTCTATTATGGAGGTTTACATAATTAATTTTTTTTTTAATTTTAACTAATACTACTTTAACCTCAGTATGCAGACAAAGCTGACTCAAGTAGGTCGAAATAATGATGGTAGTGAGGGATTAGAGGTGGAGATCTCAATATTCACCTATCCCGCTTGTGAATTTGGGCATGAAGTTCACTGGATATTAACTGATATTGAAATTCGATAGGTAGAGACATATAGTTTGCTAAATTATGTGGAGGTTGATCTATATGTTGAGTAAGTATCTATCATAATCTCAACTCTCTAATTACTTATCATTCTATACTTATCTTATGCATATATAGAAAATATGATAAGATGCTGAGACTGGACAATCCGATAACAAGCGAGGAAGAAATTTTCACTCAATATTATAGAACTTTATAAATTGGTTCTATCAACTGATAAGCGACCATTGTCATTTTATTTTTTTTAATTTCTCTCAATTTATTCTTTTTATAATAAGCAGATCATGCAAGAGGGCGAATCCATACCTAAGAAGTTAAGACCATTAGGTTATAGGCCAACAAAGTACGTGATATGTTATAATGGCTATAATATAAATGGTTTCAATTTTATACATAGCAATATGGATATTATAAAAGTACAATGAACAATGGTGTGGGTATAAAGGGCAGCTGGTGGGCAAAGACGGAGAATGACTAATATGGAATCTTCAAAGAAGTGATCAAGTTGACCTACCTTGGAGGTAATAGTATCATTATGTTGTGCCGATGGTTTGATACCGACAATTGTATGAAGGTTGATCTACAGCATGGGCATATTGAAATCAAACATGGATCAAAAGCATATGTCAATGACCCCTTTGTACTAGCCCAATGAGATGTTCAAGTATATTATACTCTTTTTCCATCAAGGGAGAGAGGAAGAAAAGATTGATGTGCTGTATGTAAGGTTAACTTTCGAGCCATTCATTATGAGCTCGAAGAGGAAGAAGAAGTGCCTTATTTACCAGAATGCTTTCAAGAGGATGAAATATTAGGAGTTTATCAGTATTTAATAGATGTAGAGTTGGATGCTCTAGAAATTTTTCTACATGATGGCCAACATGAGGAGGTAGATCATATTGAGTTTATTTTTAAGGAGCATCCTATTCAAGAAAGTGAAGAAAAAGAAGAAGCAACAAAAGTGAAAGAAGAGGAGGAAGAGGAAGAATCAGACAAAGAATCTGAGAAGTACCAAACATCTAAAGAGGTCGATGAGTAGCGCTCCTCGCTTGCGATGAACTTCTAATCCTCTGACTCGTTTTAAATATTTATCTTGCATTGCCATCCATCTGAAGGATACCAAACATCCAAAGGATACCAAACATCTAAATACTTATCTTGCATCATTTTAAACAGATGGTATCAGATGCGGTGGAAGTTGAATTGACTTTTATGCCCCTATATTCTTTTGGTTGCCTTCTTATTTTCTCTGATGATAATCCAAACTAAATAAATTTTGAAGAGACTGGCTCCACAGATTGCTATGGTCTCTTTTTTTTCTACCCATATGATGTCTTAAAGTTGATGGATGCTGAAGATTAGATTTTATGAATATATATAGTTGACTTATTCAACTTTATTCATATATACTCGATTAGATTTTATAAACATATATAACTTCTTTAATGTTATCTTTGATCTATGGCAGATGGCTTCCTGAGGTTGGTGCCGTCATAGTTGAGGAGAGAGCTCTTATACAGCCAGCTCGCATGATTTTGCAACACAGATACCATGCGATAAGCTCTGATACTTTAAATATTCTCTTTTATATTATTTTATCTTTTATTATCTAATATAATATTCTTTATGATGTCTTGATGCTCTTAGATTCAGACGATGCGGGGTCACTAGTGACCCCACACTCACATGGAGCAGTGTCGGGCTCTCAGAGTCAGTGAGGTGGTAGAGGATCCACCCGACTTGCGGCACCTCTAACTCGATCGAAAGATAGAGAACTTATCTATATTCAGAGCCACACATAAGTACTATATATCTTCATTGAATCTATTTAAATTTTAGCTATTTTAGAGTCTAATATTTATTATTTAAAATAAATTTTGCAGCACATTTACAAAGCTTGAGGTGCCTCATGTGGTTACCAGCATCATCTGATGATTGATGCAGAGGTCGGCGAACGAGTTCTCTAGTTGGCCATTAAGGGTTCGTGATATAGCCTGAGAGATGTCCTTGATAAGTCAAAGATATTTAATTTTTAAATTTATGATAGGTTTGTATTCTATTTATTACTACATGGTTGTTTCTACTTACAGGGGTACTATCGATTCGAGACTCCTCAGGATGAGGAGGCTAGCCGTCGAATCTTCGAGGAGGTGCCATGCGGAGGTTTCTGGATGGGCTGTATAGCCTTCGATAGTCCACCATAGAGCACTCCAGTTTTGAGTCACCACCAAACTGAAAGTCTTACATAGATTACTGGATGTGGATGGATATATAGAAAGTCCTCTGTGACCAGTAGTGTACTGAGGAGTATTTTGGTAGGTGGCATAAGATACGATAGAATCGGTCCATCCAGCAGCATTCGATCAAGCACACTGGTGACTCTGTTGGCATACATATTGTGGCTGATGGATTGATAAAAATTCTATACTTAAATTAATTTTAGATTAAATTAATTATATATATATTTTAATTAATTTAATTTTATTATTTATTTATTATAAATACGACAGTTGGATCATGCACTAGGGCAGCTATAATTATGAGAGGTCGCACACCAATCTAGGAGGACTAGTGATTATTTAGATCCTCGATCTTAACAGATTATGGTAATAACTTAAAATATTATTTATTAAATTTTTATATATACTGATATATATGGACTAATGAATTTCTAAACTATATAGATGAATTATATGGAGTATCTCGTATTGCGGCACAGCAAGGATCCATCCTCTCAGCCCCTCCTTGATCTTAATGGATGGCTTAGGGCCATTGGAGGGGTGAGTAGGAGGCGGGTCATAGGATTCGATCATAGTTTCGATCCTCTAACAGCTCGATACTCCTCTCAGGGCTCGACGATCTAGACATGGGTTGACACACATGTGGAAGAGGTCATGTAGAGGTTTTGGAGTCAGAAATCATAGAGCTTCCGAGATGCAATCCGCAAACGATCGTTAAGATTTAATGGAATCTACATCTGCACAATTAGTTAGGCTCGTTGTCACAACCATCACAGTAGATAAGTCTATTAATAATTTTTTTTATTTATTTTAAATTTTTATAATTAGAAGCTTCATATATTTGACTTGAGTCCAGAAAAGAGGTATAGGAGATAAAAATTCAATCTAACTATCTAAACGATGGGTCAGAAGTGTTTATAGCTTTGTATCATCAAATAAAATATATAAAAATAATCTGTTTGAGAATCAAAATAGTATATCAAAATATATATCTTTGTATCAATATATATACTTTCGTATCGAAACTTATTAATAATATTTTCTTTCTTTATTACAGAATACTATGACATCTAGCTCTTATCCATCAGCTATTGGAGAGGATATATAGGAGCAGGAGGAGGATGAAGAGGATCTTACATGATTTTTTTTGATATTTATATAATTTTGATATTTGTAAAGTAGTATAAATTTATAAAATTATATGATTTATATTTTTAATATAATATAATTAATTTTATATTTATTATTATATTAAATAATTATTATTTTACTTATAATAAATTTTAAAAAAAAATATTACTTATTAATATAATTAAAATAAATTTTAAAATATTTAATTATAATTTTTTAAAAAAAAATTAAAAACTATTAGCGACGGCATTAGCAATGATAATGACCATCGCTAATAGTTTTTTAATAATTTAATTAAAAAAATTAACATTATTAATGATGGCTTTTTATCGCTAATATCATCGTTAATTATCGTTATTAGCGATGATGGATTTGCTATCGCTAATAATGATAATTAACAATGAGATTATTTTCATCAAATTTTTAGCGATAGCTTACCATCACTAATACTATTAGTGACGACAAAATGACTATTAATGATGGCAGTTAGTTATCACTAATAGTATATTTTTTTGTAGTGAACCAAGTTATTAGGGAGTCTAAGATAAAGTTTTATATTTAAGTATGTTCATATTTATGGAATTCTAAAATCTTAAAATTTTAAATTAAATACTTCATTAATAGACCAATAATGCCCCACATATTTCAAAATTTTGAAAATCATATAATACCCATAAAATATATCTAAATTAAGAATACCATATAATAGGTAAAGATACCTTGCGGGTTTGAACCTTTTCTTAGGGTTGACATATTCTTTTTATAGAGTTTGTAGTGAATAATATCTTGAACTAGGCTCTTTAATACAAATTTCATACATCACACACATAGTACTAGCTATTGTCGGATCTATTCATGTTAGTATTTTTCGGCCTTGTACTAGTATCTTAGTTTCATGAGTGCTCTAGATATAATCCAATCCAATAGGTTGCAGCCCCGCAACCATACTCACATAGGTAAGTTCTTCAAGGATGTCTACAATGGATGAACATCCAGCATAATTAGCTATGGATCCATTAAGGATAACTATACTTCCTCTTATCATTGCACATTTATCAGAATGGGACTATGAAGTAATTATTCTTTTTCTTTTTCTATTGTAGTGCTTCTTTTGTCATCTTAAAACAACTTGTTAGTACCCACTAAACCTTCTTGTTAGGATCTCCAATTGATAAGATTGGGTTGTCATTTTTGGATGATCAATTAATGGGCTTCAATTATGTTCCTTTTGTTAATTCTAATAACTTGCCTTCTTGCAAGTCCTTTGGTTAGTAGATTTGCTGTATTCTTAGTAGTTCTTATATGCTCCAATGCTATTACTCTATATTTTTGGAGGTACCTTAATATCTTTAGTCTTAGGCATATATGCCTCTTAAGTTTATTGGAGTGTTTTTGCTTAGCTTTAGTTATAACCACTTGATTGTGGCAATGTATGGACATAGTAGAAATTAGCTTATCCATAAGCGTAATGTCTATTAACAAACTTTTAAGTCAGCCTCCCTAGAGGATCATGATATAAAAGTCTGTTTGGCTGATTTTCAAGCTATAGGTTTGCATCCTTCGTTTAGATCAACAAGAATCTAAGTTCTATTATTCATTAAAGATTCTATTTTATTATTAGTAGCTTCTTCCAAAACATAAAGTCTACTAGATTAATAGCATCACTATAATATAGGATCATCATCTACCAAATAGATGTAAAAATCATTTCCACAATTCTTTTCAATCCTTTATCTTTTACTACTAAGTTCATCTAAATATGAAGAATTAACATTTCCACTAATATCCTCTATATTAGATTTGCTACTAGAAGGTATAACTTAGAAGATTTAAAAGATTTATTAACATTATTTTTAAAAAGGCATAATATTTTTAGAGAAAATAACATGTTTATTATATTAGTTACATCAATTTCATTAATTTTTTATAACTAGTACTATTTTGAGAATATCCTATAAATACACCATCTACAATTTTAGGATCCAACTTTCTCTTCTTATTTTTTCAGATTTTAATTTTGGCAAAACATCCACATATTTTAAGATAATTTAAATTAGATTTCTTACCATTCCACATTTCATAAAATATTAGGTTAAAACCTTTATAAAGAATTCTATTAAAAATATTACATGCAAATTGAAGAGCCTCATCCCATAAATTAAAAGATATACTAGAGCAAGCAATCATAGAGTTAACCATATCAAGCAAAGTTCTCTTTTTTCTTTCAACTACGCTATTAGACTAGGATGAATAAGGAGAGGTAATTTCATGAACAATATCATTAATTTTATAAAAATTATTATGTTCATTTGAGGTATATTCTCCTCCTTTATCTCATCTAAAAATTTAATTTTCTTATTAAATTGATTTTCAACTTCACTCTTATAAACCATAAATTTATTTATAGCTTCATCTTTTATGAGAAACACATACTAATATTTAGAGAAATCATTTATAAAAATAATGAAGTATTTTATAAGAAACACATAGCAATATTTAGAGAAATCATTTATAAAAATAATGAAGTATCCTTTTTCACTTTTATTAAGAATGTTTAAGTCACGTACATCACTATGTATTAGTTCTAAAAGTTTATTTTCTCTATATACTATTTTAAATGATTTTCTTAGATGCTTAGATTATACACATATCTCACATTTTTTATTTATATTTATTTTATATTTAGAAATCAAATTTAAATTCATCATTTCTTAATAGTATTATAGTTTACATGGCCAAGTCTGCCATGCCACAAAATTAAAATATACAATATTGTAAATAAAAAAATAAGTTTATTGCCTTCAACTACATTCAACATAAATAAACAATCACATACATAATCCCTTCCAATAAAATTATCATTTCTAGTTACAACAACTTTATTTGACCTGAAAATTATTTTATAGCCATCTCTTATTAACAAAGAACCATTCATGAGATTCTTTGTAACTTCTAATATATGTTGCACCTTGTGATGAGTGAAAGTCTTGTTAGATGTTAGTATCAAATCTACTTTTTCTTTACCTCTTACATATGCAATACTAACATTTCCCATCTTCACAATATTTTTATCGAAAACCTAATAAGTGGAGAACGAGGATTTATCAGAACAAACATGTACATTAGCACCAATATTAATTCACCAATCAGTAGATTGATATGCTAGTTTATCTCAAAGTCTATAGAAATGAACTTTTGATTGGTTCCAAGTGAATTAGATCCAATGGTCATGTTTGTCTCTAGGCTATTCTAATTTTTCTGACTCTTTAGGGCTTATCCTTTTGATAACAGCAATTTCTTGCAAAGTACCCAGATTTGTTGGGGATGATCTCGGACCGTTTATGGGAATCTGGTAATTAGCCAGCAACCGAAGAAGGCACACTCAGATGCAAAAGCACGAATAAGGAAGAATAAGGGTGATCAATGACGCCCTAGCTTCGAGAGAAAGAAAAGAAGAAGGAGAAGATGTTCTTGGGAGAAAGAGCTTTATTGAATTTAGTAATGTGAATTAACTTACAATCCTTGACGTAGTGACATATATATATATACCTATACAAAAGGATCAAGTCTAAAGCTCAACAAAACTCCCAAAAGGCTACCTCAATGTAATACAACCCCCAAGCCCATATACACCCATGTGTTGCCATACACTCACCCCTTGGACTTAATCCTAGTCCAAATCATGAATTAGCCCCTTATGACCTCTCAAACGAAGGCCTTAAGTCACCTAGGATCAAATCCGATCCTAAATCCAAATAGAAAATTTATGCAATTCTATCTGTGAAACTGAGCAAACTCAGTCTCAAACTATGTCGACTCAGTCTCAGACTAAGTCGACTCATCTGCATGTCAGTCTAAAAATTTTAAAATATCTATTTCTGTCTGCCCCTACCTTTGAGATATAATCGACCTCCTCTGAGACTGAGTCGACTCACCTTCAACTTAGTCGATCCAGTCTTAGAAATGAGCCAACTAAGCTATTGAAACAGCTTTATCCTAGCTGACTTCTTCCTTGGCTTGCTCCCTTATTCCCTTTGCCTTTTTTCTTGTATTTTCAAGGCTTGGGAGCATCACATCTGAGCTAGATATGAGGTGCTGGGAGTCTCTGTTGGATAGAAACTCTCTCACCACCTAGATCTCGATTCATGTGCTAGTTAAAACAGTAAGAATGACTTGATCTACAGCCCTTAATGTTTTGATTGATCACCCAGAAGATCAAAATAGGTGGAGATGAGTCACACAAGACAAAGGCTGCACAGGAGAAAGGCTACGAAGGAGTTCTAGTCAAACAAGGACTTCTCCTCATTAACGATTTAGGTCTGGATCTGATAGCCCCAAGGAACCATGCCCCAAGCCCTAATTCTTAGGATGTTGGTGATGGAAGATCAGATCTAAAGGTGCACCCTAAGTCCCTGAAAGCGAGGGGGGACATGAACTAGTGTTAGATGTGTCTTCTAGAAGTCAGATTGGCTAACACATGTATACTTCTGGAGCATAATTTTATAATTAAATTTTGAAATTAATAAAATTTAGATTATTTTTTCATTCATATTATGCATACTTTAATTATATCTATGAATCATCTGAGAAATTAATGGATGATGATATATATTCTCAAAAAATTGAGAATTTAAGGTATGTATCATTAGTGGTTAATTTTTAGATTGCTTCCGATTATAGAATCATCATGGGGATGATGATTGATCCAGAAGACTGGTGCACAGATCATTTTCTTTAGATAGATGAGTCTCAAGTTTGCAATATAAAGATATTGGAGCAAAAATGTAGGTGATTGTTAGAGAACAACTGATACTAAGCATGACCAACATGAAAAGTCACTAGGATGACTATCCACTCATCAGTGACTTACTCATAGTTGCAGTGGTGTGGATAATTTTTTTATCTGAGGTGCCTCAATTGTTCACAATAGGGTTGCTGTAGTTGACTACACAATCACTTAATTATCTAGCTATTCAAAAATTTATGGTGTATGTTGGCTAAAGTAGATCTATTGTAGGAATAGGTGTGCATCTATATGAGATCTATCGATCCTAGTGGATAGGAAGAGATCCTACGTAGTTTTTGAGATTGAGCCTTAAAATTCATGGCTATGGTAGGTGAATGAAGAAAAAAAGTTTTCATAAGATTTCATATGGACTTGAGTCAATTGAATCTGGCATATGATGGACGAACAAATTTGATGAGTTATCCTTGACTTACATCCTGTCAAGACTCATGATAGAAGAATCAGATTACATGGTAATTGCACCTAGAGGTTTAATATTTTTATTCTACTGAGTTGTCACTACGTACTGCTAGATGTTACTGATGGATTGTGAGACTCATTGAGCATCGTCTTGATGATCGATTATCCTCGAAGGATCGAATTAAAATTATTTTACTCCATCAAAAAAAATTTTGATGATATTATAATACAGATCATAATATATCTCACTATCAGACAGAATAAAATCTATAGGATCACACACAAAAGAGCTTCTTGTCTGATTAGATGACTGATTAACAATTATGAATCGTTAAAAGTAAAATCATTAATTTGATTGATGATTAACCTTATACAAAAGTTATAATAAAATATTTACTAATGATTAGTAAATTATTAAAGAATTAATTAATAATTAGATTGCTAATTGGCTCAATTTAATTGACCAATGAGGTTTGGATCCAATCAAATTGAATTAGATTTGATTGGATTTGACCTAATTAGGTTATGAGATAACCTAATCACTAAGAGAGATTAATTCTTGATTTGATCAAGACTTAAGTTCATTTAATTTTTAATTTGATTAAGATTTAATTGAGAGTTTAGAAGCCTAATATGATTGGGTTCACTGATTTAATTGGGCCTAACCAAATTAGATTGGGATAGAGTCTAAATTGAAACAACCTAAGAGTCCATAGTGAGTTGGATATCTCCCCATGCGCCACCTTATTCCCATGCTGATTTCTTTTCATGCTAACTCTAATTTTTGCATGAGAATTCACTATGCCAAAGCCCCCTTATCGCCCATTCTAGATAAGGATAAAGATGGTTTTAATTTAAATTCAAATTGATTTGAATTCCAGTCATTATCTTAATGAGATGTGATCTCATCTTAACCACCCTTAATGCCAACCTCTGATTTCTTTTGTGCTTGTAACCTGGTTTTCACCGAACAAAAGAAAAAGGGATATCAAATATCCATCATAAGAGTGGATGAAGTTGGTTTCAAGTTTGAATTCAAACTTGATTTGAATTCAAGTTTGAAATCAAATGAGATTTTGATCTCATCTTATCCACCCTTGATGCCAACCATAAGATGGTTGGTTTTGTGCGACAACTCCACTTTTTCCCATGTGAGAAATTAGATTTCCCACCATAAGGAAGAGAGAAAAAATAGGGTTGGTGTGAAATCCTTTTGTGTGTGAAAAAGGGTGTGGGCGACTCCTTGTTAGCGTGTGGGAAACCCTTGGGTTCTAGGGTTTTGGTGTTGGGATTTTTAAAAGAAAGAAAAAGAGTTTTCTCCCTTTTCTTCTTCTATCACTTTTTCTTCCTCCTAAGAGCATCTTTCTTCATCTCTGGAGGAGTTCGAGAGATTCGAAGAAGATGATGAATCAACCATCAAGAGAAAAGTCTACGAGGAAGCTAGCATCCTAGTGACTTTGACAACCTCTGATTGGGCAAAAGACATCGTGTGGATATCTGTGGAGGCCAGATGTGCATGCGACTCGACGAGGATCTTATCAGATTATTTGGATCATCAATCATGGTAGATTGCTATCCGCGCAAAGGTATTGGGATCTGATCTCAATTTAGTACCTATGTAAAATCTATTTTTAATTTCAGCTTTACGAGCATGTGATTGATCCTATGTAAGGAGTAGATTAGATCTACTACATGCATGCTACATAGATTAAATAGTTTGATCTATATCTGATTTTAGTTTTGCTGCATTTCTATTTTTTAAATGTAAAAATCTGCATACCAAAATTTTTGCATGCATGAAATCAGATGTGCAACATCCTGCAAGTGGTATCAGAGCCACAGGTTATCATTTCACATGCGATTTCAGATTTGAAAATTTGATTATCAGATCTGAAATTTAAAGTAATGCATGAGATTATAATCAGATTTTAATTGGATGCATGTGATGTATTTTGTGAAGGATCATGATAGATCTATGTTACATGTGATGTAATTAGATTAGATCTATATTACATGTTTATAATCTGATTTTTAATTGATGCATTAGATGTATGCTTGGTCTATTGTTGCATGAGATGCTTGATTAGATCTAAAATTAGATTTAATGATTAGATCAGATCTAATTTGAAATATATAATGATGATCCTGTTCTTTTATACAGATATGATATGTGGTTTAGTTGATTGTTTGAATAGCCAAGTACGCTGAGTAGGTTTACCACCAGGCCATCTAATTATAGGAAGAAGCAGGTATTAAAGTCCCTTTCTTGCCCAATCAATGGATTTTCTTATGATGTGTAGGGGTGCCATGTGGTTACATCCTATGAAGAAGAACTATGAAAGAAAAAATATTCATGTATTTGATGTTGGATGTATGCCTTAGAAGCTAATCTTGGTTGACACATTTCATATCTCTAAGATATGATTATGTACTTATTGAAAAGTTATATTACCATTCATGTCTATATGTCCATGAATCATCTAAGAGATTAACAAGATAATGACACATATTCTCAAAGAGTTGAGAATTTGAGACATATGTCATTGATGGTTGATCCTAAATTGCTCTTGATCATAAAATCATCATGGAGATGGTGATTGATTTAGATAGACCAGTGCATAGATCACTTTCTTCAGACAGATGGGTCTTAAGTCTGCAGTATAGAGATACTAGAGCGAGAGTGTAGGTAGTTATTAGAGAACAACTAGCATTGAGTATGACCAATATGAGAAGTTACATGGATGTCTGCTCACTTGTTAGTGATTTTTTTGATGCTGTAGTTGTATGACTGATCTTTTGATCGGAGATGATACTACTGCTCGTAGTGAGGCTGCTGGAGTTTGACTGACACATCAACATGGATCTCAAGGAGCCCTTGTAGTGGATGTTGATGACAGTTGGTCCACTATAGGAGTGGAGTATGTATCAAGAGGAGATCTATCGATCCTAGTAGAAGAGAGTAGTCCTATGGTTTTTAAGAGGTAGAGTCCTTAAGTCTATGGCCATAACAGTGTGATTGATAGAAAAAAATTTTATAGAATCACATATGGACTTAAGCTGATTGAATCTATCATATAACTGATGTTGAGGTTTGACAATTTATCTATGACCTGCCATCTAGTCGAGATTCACGATAGAGGAACTAAATCACACGTTAACTACATCTAGAGATTCATTTAAGTTCTATTGGGTTGTCACTACATACTGCTAGGTGTCACTAGGGGATTGTGAGAGCTCACTAGAGTTGTTCTGGATTGATAATCCTTGTTGAGTTAGAATAGAATTATTCCGACCCATTGAAAAGAGTTTCAATGATATGATGATAAAGATCATTGTATGTCTCACTACCAGATAGAATTAAATCTATGAGGTCATACAACAAAGGATTAGTCTTGGAATAAGAAATTGAGCTACTGGGTTGTCACTACATACTGCTAGGTATCACTAAGAGATTATGAGAGCTCACTAGAGTTGTTTTGGATCGACAATCCTTGTTGAGTTAGAATAGAATTATTCCGACCCATTGAAAAGAGTTCAATGATATAATAATAGAGATCATTGTATGTCTCACTATCAGATAGAATTGAATCTATGAGGTCATACAATAAAAGGATTAGGCCTGAAATAAGAAATTGAACTTATGAAGTGTCAATTGGATTTAGAGAAACTCATTGGGTTCATGATAACCTTGCTAGCACATGGTTGGATCCAATTCTCCTTTTCGTTGAGATTACTTATTTGATAAGTTAATTCTAACTCAATTATCTACTAATAACCTATATGAATAAGATTCATGAGACTCCAATTGTTGGGTATCTAAGGTTATGGATCGCATAAATTAAGGGTGCTAGTCTCTTATGAATCTCCTTGATAGTTATTATGGGGTGCCACCTTGATTTGATCAATTTGGGCATGTCCATTGATTAGAAGACTTTCGATTTTCATATGGGGTGTCTCTTGGGTGCAAAAGAGGGTGTCTAATTATGGGTGCAAGGGCTCCAATAGTTGGTGCCTAATGGGCTTTTTAATGTAAGTTGGATAACTTAAGTTAATAAGAATCCTAATGCAAGTAGGACTTATATTATGAGATTGAATAGGATTCAATCCTTATGCCTATTTAAAGAGACCTCCCCTAAGATTCTTAGAGCATCAAAATCAATAGCCCCTCACACCCAAAGGCTCTCCCCACGCCCTCTCTTCCTCCCCTTTTCTCTTCTCTTGGGCTTTCTACACGCCCTTCCCTTGGGACGTGCATCCCAAGATGTTCCATGCCCAAAGGAGTTTGGGTGCCTCTTTCTTACTGGTTTCTAGCATCTGATAGTAGCACATAGTAAGAAAAAACTCTAGAGAAGAGGAGAAGAAGAAGATCAAAGAGAAAGATCAAGTATTGATTGCGATCCAGGCTTCGTTTAGATTCAGCAGGCTGAATTTTGGAGATTCAAAATTTAGATTATAGAGAGCTGTTCCAGGCTGATCCTGAGTGGATACTCTAGAAACCAGACACTTGTGTAGCTAATAGAGAGCCTCATCTCTTCTAGATCTAGATTTGAAGAAAGAGATTGCGAAACAAGTATGTGATTTGATCACAATCTAAATTTTAGTATAAATCAATTTCAGCATATGAAATAGATCCATGTGGTTTTATGTTTCTATGCATGCAAAATTCAGATTAAAATATTTTAATCTTATTCTCCACTATGATGTTTAAAAAATAAAAATTTTAAAATACATATACATGCACGAAACTCCAAAATCACTATAAAAAAATAAGTTATTAGCTATGAAAAATTTTCATAACTAATAAGCCAAATTCGTCGCTAATAATAATTAGCGATGAAAATTTCATTGCTAAAATTTTATCATAAAAAATACCATCGTTGATAATATTTAACAATGAAAAATTTTTTCATCACCAATAAAAGTAATTTATGATGAAATATTTTCATCGTAAAAAACTAAAAATGAAAAAACTTATTCATAAAAAAAGAATTTATGATGAAAATTATTCATCGCTATTATTTCAAACTTTTTAGCGATGAAAATTTTTCATCATCAAAAATTTATTTAATTAAAAAATACAAATTGAAAAACTTTAGTGACTAATATTTTTTTATCACTATTAATTATATATTTTTTGAAAAATTAAATCATTTTTATAATTTTTTTTGTAATGAATATTTCATCGGTAATAATTCTATTGCTAATTATTTTTTTAAAATATTTTTTTAAGTTATATGTATAATATTTTTTATAAATTAAAAAATTTGAATAAGAAATTTGCATAATAAAATGATAAATAAATTTTATTATTTTATTATATCAAATTAAAATTTTAAGAGTTTAAAAAAAATATATATCAAAGAGCCATCACATATTGGCATGTGGAGAATGAGGTGGGGATGGAGAATGCTCAACGGAGCTCGGACTGGCCTGCTGCTGCTCAGCATCTGGATCGTCTGTTCTGTGTGCGTCATTCACTCCATCATCTGGATTTGGAGCTGCTGATACTGATCGACGTGTGCAGCCAGCTTCTGAGCTTGCTGCTCAGCCTGCTGTCGATCCTCGACAGCCTACCTCTGCACCTCCATCAATCGAGCCTGGCATGTAGAATGGATCTCAGCCCTATATGATCATGAAGATGAAGGAGCAGTGATCCCATATCCTAGACCTCTAACATAATAGGATCTCGTACCGACCACCCGATCACAGATCTCATCATCTGTGGGTGCGATCGAGCCCTCAGGGATAGGTTGGGATCTCATGTCGGTCATACGATCCTGAAAATAAAAATTAGAGTTATTTTAATTTTTAATAAAGATCAAATTATGAATAAAAAATTATTTAAAAAAATATACAAAGAGCTCCTGACTCTCCGTTGTCCACTCTTCCGACCGTCGTTGGTGGGTCCACTGGTAGATATCGATCCTACCAGAAAGCTCGCCACTCTCATCATCTCTCTATAATTTGAGAATTATTTAAAAAAATTTAAATAATTAGAGAAATATATCATAATTAGAAATTTAAAAAATACATACCATGTGCTCCATATAGCGAGCAAATGATCTCAAACCCCCACAATGCGGCATGGTCTGTCTTGCCTAGTTCATCGCATTCTGGGCACATCATCTCTATAAAATTAGCAGTAAAATTAGTAGATGATAAATATAATTTAAGAATAAATAATTAAATCATTAAAATCTAAAAAAAAATTAGATCGATAACCTGATATGTCGGATCCTCGTAATGTCGGCATATGGTAGTCCAATCATCGATGGTGATGCTGTCGTAGGGCTCCAGCCACACTGCCTCCTGCCCATGAGCCTGCACCATCTGATACCAATGCTGATGCATATAATGGTGATAATCCTTGAAGTGCAAGGATAGATGGGTATCGATCGCTCGCCTCACATGATCATCCTCGAAATTGATGATGTCAAATACATCCTGCCAATAACAAACATTGAAAGAATACTATGCAAATTAAATATTCATAATATAATTTATTTTACCTGTAAGTGGGTGTAGAAAATCTGTCTCTGAGCTGGGACAACATGATGCCAATCGAAGAGCATCACTGGGGCATAGCTGCGGCATATGATGCCCAGCTCAGTTTGCCATGGCTCATACCATCCTCTAATGGGTTTGGTGTAGCCGGTTGGTATCTCTATCCGGAGATGCTGTCTCGGGTGCTCACATCTCCAATACTCTAAAGTGAAGTTTTTTATGGACCTCGCCCTCGCCTGACCACCTATGTAGGCTGATCTAAAACAACAATAAATAAATCATTAGTATGATCCAAATAAAAGAATCTAATTTGATTATATATAAAGTGTAATGATTAATGCCACTGGGACCCACCTCATTGGGACTCGGCTCACTCGTAGTCATCTCACTGGGACCTGCCAGTGCAGGATCCTCTGACACTGGAGCCAGTGAGGCAATTGAGATCGGTGAATGCATCTCAACCTTTGAGCTGTCTACAGGTAAATGTGAATGCGACCGTCGTTGTCTATCTCCTGGTACCATATCTATAAGAATTGAGATATAAATAAATATAATATTATATAATAATAAAAAAAATTAAATAATATTCTAATGAATATAATTATATCGCATATCATTATTGTAACACAAAATTGAACAAAGAATAAAGATCTACTCATCAATATTCGTATCTTCCTCGATGTGTAGATCCTCGTCTGAATTACAGTAATCGATATATGTATCATCTTCTATCTCATCGTCATTTATGAACTGAGCATCGCCCTCTGACTCATCCAGATTAGATACAAAATTAGCTTCAACTTTGTTGGATAGGAGATCAGCTCTATTCAAAGGTGCCATTACAAGTTCTTTATCAATCAAAAACTCGGCTGATATTTGTTCTTCTTACTGAAAAGCTTTCTCTTCATATAAATACAAAATTTCATCCATCTCTAATCGAGTTGGTATGTTATATATGCCTTTAGGTATTATTTTTTGTACGATATGCCAATTACCTCAATACTTTAGGTTCTTTAAATATATTACTTATTTCGCTTGAGTTGCTAATATGTACGGGTCATATTGGTACCATGTTCGTACAAGATTTATACTAATAAATTATGAATTGACATGAATCTTGATCTTTTTATTACTAATATCCCACCATTCACACTGAAATAAAAATATAGAATTACTAGATCCATACTTCAGTTCTATGATATCTACCAGTACACCATAATAATCAATCTCTTCTTCTTCTTCATATCGTGTTGTAGCAATTCTACTATTCTAGATCCATCATTGCATCTCAAGCTCTCTTGTGTGAAATCTCATTCTTCTAATGATACAGGATGGGTAGTGATTAACTCTTCGATCAGGACCACAAGCTAAATCGTGCAACTCATCAGTTGCACCCACTTCTTTATTGAAATACTTATGTTTCATCTGTATCATAAAATAAAAAATTATGTTGATTGAAATAATATTATTTATAAATAAATAAATAACATATCACTAATACAACTTACAAGATTATCAAACTATTTTGCAAATTTTCTCCTATGTTAATCATCTGCATCAGTATTATTCTCTCTATATAGTATACTCTTGTGCTCACTGCAAGAAGTTACAATTTTTAATTTTACACCGATATGAAAAATTTTTTTGATCATTAAACAGTATCGTAAGATGATACTTACTTAATAAAATCTTTAATTTCTTCATAATTATTTAGAACATAAAAGTATACCTTGGATAGCTGGTTCACATCCATAAATTCAAATTTTCTTACACCAATAGGCTGAACCGTTTGTTTAAATATAGATAGCGTCGGCTCATTGTCACCCCATTCACAATCTGCATTATGATTTACACGATTGAATTTTATTTCGATATCATCAAAATATATTGAGCAGAATGTGACAGACTCGGTAGCTACATATGCTTTCGCTATAGAGCCTTCAGACCTTGCTTTATTGCGCACATACTTTTTTAAGGTGCACAAAAATCTACAAACAAAAATAAATTTTAATTTTAGAAATATATTTATATTTTATAACTGATATGATAAAATACATATAATTTTTTTATCTTTCAATAGGATACATCCATCGATAATATATTAGTCTGGCTAAAAGAGCTTCTTTTGGAAGATGGACAGCCAAATACACCATAACATCAAAAAATGATGGCAGAAAAATTTTTTCTAACTTACAAAGAATGAGTACGATATTCTTCTCTGATCTCAAGTAAGTTAATCTTCAATTTTCGATAACATAGTTCTTGAAAGAGCACTCCCAGCTAAATCAATGCGGTTTGAACATCACCACCCAAATAGCCACGCATGACCACAGGAAGCAAACATTGCATCATCACATGGGAGTCATGACTTTTCATGTCAGAAATATCGCTATCGTTGTTCCCAACACACTACGATACGTTTGAAAAGTATGCATCAGGAAATTTATGATTTTGAACTATCCATAAAAATTTTTCTTTTCCTCTCCAAACAGTGAATAACATGCGGATGGCATAAAAAATTTTTCACCTCGATGAACTAAATGCAACTCTGATTGGATTTTCATTTTCTACAGATCAAGATGAGCTTTTGTACCATCTTTTACTTTTTTGAAATATTAAAGATAGTATCAATAATATTATCACAAATATTTTTTTCAATATGCATTATATCTAGATTATGATGAAGTAGTAGCTACTTCCAATACGGTATTTCGAAAAAGATGCTTCACTTCGTCCAATTCAGTTCAGCTTCAGTACGCTTTCGCTTGTGAGTATCTGATATTTTTTCAAATCAAATATTTTCAATGACTTCAAGTTGTTCTAAAATTTTAGATCCACTTAACTCCTTGGGTGGCAGACGTCGATCAGACTTACCATCAAAGAATTGATTATAACGGATCCTTCAAAAATGATGAGCAGGAAGAAACCGCCGATGACCCATGAAACATATTTTCCGTCCGTGCTTTAAATATAAGGAGGATGCATCCCTATTGCATATTGGACATGCTAGATATCCTTTGGTGCTCCATCCAGATAAGTTTTTATATACTAGAAAATCATTTATAGTTCATAATATCGAAGTATGCAACTTAAAATTACTTCGACTCAAAGAATCATATGTCTGAACCTCATTTTTCATAACTCCTTCAGATCATCAATCAAAGGTCGTAGATATAAATCAATTTCATTATCTGATACTTTCAAATCCGAAATCAACAGTGACATAAAAATAAATGGTTCTTTTATGCACTTTCAAGGTGACACATTGTATACAACTAGCATCACAGGTCATATACTGTAAGAGGTACTCATATTGCCAAAGGGATTAAATCTATCTGTCGCTAGACCAAGCCTGATATTGTGCAGGTCACTCACAAAGTATGGATACTTTGCATCAAAATCCTTCCACACTAAAGAGTCAGTCGGGTGGTTAAGTATGTCCTCCTCCGAAATCCGCTGCTCAGAATGCCATCTCATTTCTTCAGCTGTCTTTATGGACATATACAATCTTTGAAGTCTTGGAATCAATGAAAAATATCTCAAAATCTTTTGAGGTATCTTCTTTCCTTTCCTATTATCAGTTTTATATCTAGGCTCACCGTAATTCGGACATTCAGTTGCTTGTTTATTATCCTTATAAAATAATATGCAGTCATTTTTGCAGGCACGTATAAGAGTATAGCCAAGTTTAATTTTTTGCATGTATATTTTTACTTCAGAATATGATTTTGGTGGTCTCTCTCCATCGGGCAGAGCTACTATAATCAATATTAAAATTTGATCAAATAACTTTTGACTCTATCGGTTCGCGATTTTGATATGAAGCAATTTTATCAAAAACTCTAACTTTGAAAACTTTGTACAGTTTGGATAAAGTGGCTCTCATGCATCTCTTACAAGTTTTGCAAACTGTTCAGAGATCTCTTTTACCTCAAGCTGGATATTATGTTCATGATCAGAATTGCTTTCAGATGTAGCAGTATTCACCTGTACATTCGAACAAGCATCTTGATGTAAATCATGTAACAATTCTCCTATACCCGTATGTTTGATAGGTCCATTAGCATCACTCTTATCTTCAGTATCATCATCGTCGCACACCACCTCATTCAGATCACCTCCCTATGCCCTATCCAACAAGTATACTTGTTATCCATACTATATTGTAGCAAATGCTCCTCAACAAGTGTTATGTGATGATATACCATATTGACATATCTTTTACATGGACACTTTATTCGACTAGCACTGTCAGCCTTATGCCATGCAAAATCAATGAAATCTCGAACTCTTTTTCGGTATTCAGACAAAAAAATTTCTCTAGCATTCATCCAACTTTTATTGATATTCATCTAACAATAAACATAAAATTATTAACAATCAAAAAAAGTTTCATGATATTCAGGATCCCGATCTGAATTTCGGACTGAATCACATTTTGAATTTCAGCCAAAATTCCGACTCGAATCCAGATCTGAATCACTTCATACAAAATAACATATATTAAAAAAGACATGCAGACTAAATATTAACATAGAAAATATGTGGCCCTATCCCTTTATGAAGTAAAAATGCATGATCCTATCTTTTTCAAATCATTACTAACATATGTGGCCCTATTCCTTTCAGAAAAATAATAATCTCATTATTGTTATTAGTAGATATTTTATCTCATTTTTGTAAAAATTTTGACAGCATCTCTCCATGGTTCTCCAAGTATATGATGTGGATATGGTGCCCACGTACCCTATCCACCATATACCTGAAGAACAATGGACAGATAACTACTGAATACCATATAATAAAATAAAATATTAATTAATAATAATAATAATAATAATATTTTTTTAAAAAGTTCGAATATGGGACATCCAAGTTTTGATCTCGATAAAGATCAAAATGTAAACGAGAATCTATGGCTCAATGTAATTTAAGTACCATCTTTGAACGTGCATTCGAAGATAGATTTCTAATTTATCAAAAAAAAACTTCATATTAAAATTTCTTGATAAAATATTTCAATAGAAATTTTTTTAAAATAAAAATATTTTTTTATTTATAATTTCAACAGCATACAAAATAACACATAAAATAATTTAATTGTAACAAGTAACAGTAATGTGCATTGTGTTAGTAAAAAAATAATTAATCAAATAATTAACTAACTTCAGCAGTAATACTAAAAAATAATATGCAATAATTATAATAATTTTATTATCATATTCTATCTTCATGAAGACCTGACCTGACCCACCCCATCCCAACCCCACCTGCCCGACATGGATCGGACCGACCCGACCCGACCTGCTATTGCATAGCTATGCAACCCAAGAGGAGGGGTGAATTAGGTTTTTGAAAATTTTAAAGTCAATTTAGAACTACAAGGATTAAGTAATAAAAAGCAAGTTATATATAGTAAGTGATTTAAGCAAGGTGTAGAAATGAGATGCAAGAATGCAAGAAGATAAGAAAATTTACAAAAGAGAGCAAGTAAGCACAATACAAACAATCAAGATTTATAGTAGTTCGGTGCCAACCTTGCACCTACATCTACTTCCCAAGCTCCTACTTGGAAATTTTAAATCCACTAAAACGTATTCAACAAGAATACAACGTCGATACCTCCGACTCTAGCTATCTCAAGCTAGAATACTTATTTCTTGGATACAAGTCAACCTAAATACAATTCGATTCAAGGTTCAGATTAACCTATGCAAGTTTTGGAAATCTTCCAAAACTAAAGATCAAGACAAAAATAGAGTATAAGAGTTAATGACAATGAAATATAAGTTTAACTCCTTTAATAAGCAAATAAAATTTTAAATACACTTTACACAATATGGAGGAAGCTTTTCTGATTTTCTTCAAGGTTGTTGAAGACTTGAATGAGCTCTTGAGGGGTTGGTGAACTTGAAATGAAAGCTTCTTTTGCTTGAAGAGGTCTTTTTGCTTAGGGCTGAAATGAATGCTTGAATCTCTTGCTTTTCTCCTCCTTTAAGTACCTTTATATCTTCAATAGATGGTGGAGAGTAATCTAGGCAGGATTAGAGCCATTGGTGTGCATTAAATGAACATTAAATGTGGTCAAAATGAACTAAAAAATTAGTCATTATGGAGATTTTCCATCGTAGGGGTCGACTTAGAGGGTCGACCTCTGCACGGGGGTCGACTCATAGGGTCGACCTCTGTGGTGCAGAATAGAAACTGACTGTTCTGTATCTTTGACCTGCATAGACAACAAAGGTCGACTCCTGGGGTCGACCCTTTGGGTGTGCCAACCAAAAATAGTGTGCCGTTCAGCCCCTTTTGACAGGGATCGACTCTAGGGGTCGATCTTTTTTTTTAAACTTGATTTTCTCTCAAAATATACATCCAAAAAATATGAAATTGCCTCCAATAGATCACAAATTTTTGATTCTTGCTCTTGAGGCTTTTGAATCAAAACTTGATAAAGTTATAATTTTATCCTAAAAATACAATAAATCTTTTTTCAAGCCAAAATCATTAGTAATCCCCTCAAATATTTTGTAATCATCAAAATTAATTCATGGAGCAATAATCTCTCCCTTTTTGATGATGACAAAATACTTGAGCAAAAGTAAAATATAACATATATAAAGCATTGATTAAGAATTTTCAAATTTATGAAGATGCATCACTTAAATATTATAGTCAATTATTTGAATAAAATGCATCATGAGTAGATTGAACATTAGTTTGAAAATTGCTTATAAGATTATTTTTTTGATAAATTTGCTTATTGTCCGATTTTATTTCTCTACTCTTCTTTTTTGACAACATCAATTAAGATTTTTACTCCCCCTTTCTAAAGAAAAATGAAAAAGACTCCCCCTCACTATAGCAATCATAAAAGATATTTCAATTTGCTCATATAGAAGATATTGTCATTCATAATATTTCATAGCACATATATGAGGTATTTTTCATATCACATAATTAAGATATTTTCATTGATATCATTCATAAAAATCAATCCAAATGACATTCATAGAAGTTAAAAGCATATATATATATCCAAAATATGACTGAAGAGTTATCAGATACATAAGTGCCATGATACATAAGAGTCAAGTCAAAATACAACTCTCCATGAGTCAATCAGCCAACAAATACAAAGGCCATAAGATAGATCCTAGACATAAAAGACTAACTATGCTAGATCTAATAAATATCATGGCTAGAGGCATCAGAAGAGTCAGAGATATGATGAAGAGACTCAGGATCAAGGCCATGGGCATGTCCTCGACCATATCTGCCTCAGCCACGGATAGAAGTATCGGCACGAGCAGAAGGGCGAGAAGATCCTAGAGGCTGGGAAGCTATGGACTGTGCAAGGAAAGCAAGTCTAATGGTATCCAATTATTTCAAAGCTCTCGACATGGACTGCATGAGGGTACCAATCTGAGTAGAAATAGCCTCACTGGAGCCCCTGATCTCTCTCCTCAAAAAATCAAAGCCACTCTTCAAAACATCTCAAAGCCTAGCCGCTTCTGCAGACAGGTTGGAGACCTCCATGATTTTCTCTTGCGACTGGGGATGAGCTAAGGCTAATACCTACCTCTGCAAATCTAAAACTCTGTCCGTCAGTCTCAGGATATATCCCTCAAGCTGCTCAATGCGGTGGACTGAGCAGAAAGCATCTGAAAGATAGTAGAGATATAAGGAATCAAGGTCTGGTCTGAAACAGACTGAGATATCATCCTCTGAGCAAAACCTGAGGTGGCAAACTACTGGGAGAAAATGAAAGCAACCCGTTAGGACATTAACTCAATCTGATCATCTGCAAGTCTAATCTCTGAAGGATCTACTCTGCTCCCAGACTGTGGTACAGAAGCCTCCCTCCTCACTGACTCTGAGAGACCAGCCTCGTGATCAGACATGAACTGAATATCAGGAGATGCTCTGTGATCACGAGGAGGTGAAGGCGGTCCCTCCTTCTCTTCTCTCTCCTCTGCTCTCTCCTCAACACCCTTCGACTAATCGCCATCAGTCTTTGAAAAACCCATGCGATGTAGTGTGTGATGGTTCATGGTATCAGAATGTGATTATTTGGTGACTGCCTCTCCCTCAAAACAGACTCCGAACCTCCTAAAGATCAGGATGAGTGCCATACCATAAGGCAGTTGAGCCTTAGACCTATTTAGGGTCTCTGTCATGGCCTCAAACATCAGAGTAAGAAGGTTTAAGGGGATCTCGGTGATCACATGGTATATGATGCATATATCTCTACCAGATAAGAGGTCATGCCTGCCACTCCTAGGGACAAAATGTTTGATCACCATGTGATGCAAAAGTCTCATCTCTACTGAAAGAATCTTTACTTCTAATTTATTTAAATGTTTAATAAATATTCTTCCTAAAATAACACTTAGTTCCTCTTCTTTGATTGGGAGCTCCATATGAGTATAACCTTCACAAGGCAAGTGCAGGATTTATCCCAAATGCAATGGATCAAGAACAATGTTAACACCTTTCACTAAAGACTTTACTGTTCCATTGCAGTAACTTAAATTCAAATAAAATTCTCTAACCAAATCAACATAAGTATTTTTCTTCAATAGACAGTAAAACTCCCATCCTTGACTTTTAATTTTTGAACCAATCGAGAACCCTTCTTTTTCAAAAAACTTAAAATCTATATTCTTTCTGGATTCTACTTTTTGATTGGAGAGTGGTACCTTGCTTGGACTAAGTGAGGACTATGTAGAAGCAGGAGCAGGATCTGGAACTGGGGTTGGAGCAGGAGAGGGCTCGACTGCCATCCTTTTTCTATGCACATCCTCTTCTAACCCACAAACAAACTTTCTTCTCTACGGTAGCTTCAATTTGGGAGCCATATCAGACAGGAGAGACTTGCAAACAACTTAGAAGACCTAATGAGAGGTAGAGTGGAAAGAATTTTAGAGAAAAAATAAAGAATTTGGAGAGATAGACTGCCAGTTTGGAGTTGAGGGTTTAAAGCTAGGGTAAGCTTGATCCATCCAAATGAGGAAGAAAAGGAAAAGGGATTTTATTCCTAAAAGGATGATTTGAAGGGGGAAACACGATGGGAAGAGGATTTTAAGAGATTTTTGCAGTTGAGAGAGTGGAGAGGGAGTGGATATTGTTTGGTGGGAAGAGGAAGATGAAAGGCAAAGGGTCAGCTCATTTACAAATGAAGATTTCCCAATAAAATAGAGTGTCCGATAGGTTTTAATGAAAATTATAAGTTTACCCTAGGATCAACCCTAGGGGTTGACTCATAGCTAGAAAAATTCAAAAAAAATGATTAAAAAATTTCAAAAAAATTTGAAACTTAAGGGAAGGGTGTCTATTTAAGAGATTGATCATATGAAGGATAGTTTTGAGCTTTTAAGAAAGGAGAGATGAGAATTGAGCTCAAAAAATGGTTCAATAAATTTTTGGCAAAAAGAGCTTGGAATCAGGAGGATACTTAAGCTGATGAATCAAGGATTTTTAGTTCTCTCCTAATTTCACAAAATCTATCTTCACTTAAGGCCTTGGTAAAGATGTTAGCCAATTATTTTTTAGTACAAACATAGTCAAGAATTATATTATTATTTTGGACATGTTCTCTTATGAAATGATGTCTAATTTTAATACGTTTTGATCTAGAATGCTGAATTAGAGTTTTAGTTAGATTAATAGCACTAGTGTTATTACATCTTATGGAGTTTCATTGAGTTTGATGCCAAAGTCCTCAAGTTATTGCTTAATCTACAAGATTTGAGCATAGCAACTTCCAGCTGCAATGTATTCGGTCTCGACCGTAGACAGTGCCACCGAATTTTACTTCTTGCTAAACCAAGAGATTAAGTTAACTTTTAGAAATTGATAAGTTTCACTAGTATTTTTTTTATTTAATTTATATTTAGCAAAATCGACATCTGAATATTCTATTAAGTCAATTGATGAGTCCTTAAAATACCATAATCCTAGAGTTTGTGTACCTTTCAAATATTTAAGAATTCTTTTAACTGCATTTAAATGTGATTCTTTTGGATTTGACTGAAAACGAGCACATAGACAAACACTTAACATAATATCTGGTCTACTAGCAGTTAAATACAATAAAGACCCAATCATGCCTCGATAAAGTTTTGAGTCTACATTTTTACCTCTTTAATCCTTGTCAAGCTTACATAATGGGCTCATGGGGGTACCAATTGCTTTGGAGCCTTCCATTCCAAATCTTTTGAGTAGTTCTCTTGTGTACTTACTTTGGATGATGGAGATCCCTTCCTTTGTTTGTTTGATTTGGAGTCCGAGGAAGAATGTAAGTTCTCCCATCATGCTCATCTCGAACTCTCCCTACATGAGCTTAGCAAAATTTTGACCAAAAGTTTTATTAGTAGACCCAAAAATAATGTCATCAACATATATTTGTATAACTAAGATATCATCATGATTTTTTTAATGAAAAGGATTGTATCCATATTTTCTCTTGAAAAACTATTATTAAGTAAGAATTTACTTAACCTTTCATACCAAGCCCTAGGTGCTTGTTTTAAACCATATAATGCTTTATTTAATTTGAAAATATGATTAGAAAAAATATGATTTTCAAAATCAAAGGGTTGTTCTACATATACTTTTTTAGCAATATAATCATTTAGAAAAGTACTTTTGACATCCATTTGGAATAACTTAAAATTCATAAAGCATGCATATGCAAGTAAAAGCCTAATTACTTCTAATCTAGCAACAGGTGCAAAAGTTTCATTAAAATCAATTTTCTCTTCTTGATTATAACCCTTTGCAACCAATCTTGCTTTATTTCTAATTACATTTTCATGTTCATCTAATTTATTTCTATATACTTATTTTGTACCAATTATTGGATAATTTTTAGATCTTGATACTAAAGTCGATACATTATTTCTTTCGAATTGATTAGGTTCCTCTTGTATTGTATTTATCCAATTATAATATTTTTTAGCTTCATCTATGATTTTAGGTTCAAAATGAAAACAAATAAAAAATAATTGTATGCATCTCTAAGTGAAGAACGAGTTCTTACTCCATGTATAGGATCACCAATGATTAGTTCTTTGAGTGATTGTAATCATCCTCCATTCTTTGGGTAGATTATTTGTACCTTAAGGTTATTCTTATTATTTTTCACCTTCATCCTCTTGTTTATTTTTATGTTTTTCTTCATTTTGAATTGTTGAATCTTTTAGGGTGAGCTCCTTCAACCCTTCTATAAGTGAATCTGCATCATCAATACCTTCACTCTTCTTTGAAGGAAGATCATTAGTCTTATCAAAAACAACATGTATTGACTCCTTTACTACTAAAGTTTTTTTGTTGAAAACTCTAAAAGCTTTGCTAGAAGAGGAGTAACCAAGAAAAATAGCTTCATCGAATTTTGTATCAAATTTTTCTAATCTCTCTTTACCATTATTCAAAACAAAATATCGGCAACCAAAAATATGATAGAATGCAATGTTTGATTTTCTTTCTTTCCAAAGCTCATAGGATATTTTCTTTAGAATTGGTCTAATTAAAGCATGGTTTAAAATATAACATGCCGTGTTAATTGCTTCCGTCCAAAAGTATCTTAGGAGGTTGCTTTCACATAGCATGGTACGGGCTATTTCTTCAAGGGTTATATTTTTTCTTTCTACTATTCTATTTTGTTACGGTGTTCTAGGTGCTGAAAAGTTATGGTCAATACCTTTTTCATCATAAAACTTTTCAAAATCTTAATTTTCAAATTTGGTTCTATGATCACTTCAATATTTTGAATTGAAAAATCTTTTTCATTAGTAATTCTTCGATAAAATTTTGAGAACACATGAAAAATTTTATCCTTATGTGCCAAAAAAAAATCCATATAAAATGAGAGAAATCATTAATAATACAAAGTTATATTATTTTTTACCTAAACTAGTAGTTTTAGTGGGTTCAAATAAATTCATATGCAATAATCTAATGGCCTAAAAGTTGAAACAATATTTTTAGATTTGAATGAGACTTTTATTTGTTTACCTAATTGGCATACATCACAAATTCTATTCTTTTCAAAATTTAATTTAGGTAGACCGATAATCAATTCCTTCTTAATAAGTTTTAAAAGTGAATGCATGCTAATATGTGCGAGCCTACAGTGCCAAAGCTAACTAGTCTCATTAATTTTTGCATTCAAGGCTGCTAGGCATTGCATGTTTATCTTGAAAAGATCATTCAAATGTATTATATAAATATTACCATGTCTATGCCTAACAAATTTAATACCTTCATCATTGGGATTAGTTACTATGCATAATGAAGATTCAAAAATAATTTTGTACCTTTTGTCACAAAATTGACTAATGCTTAATAGATTACGTTTCAAACCAACTACTAATAAAATATTTTCAATATACTTGGAGAGAGTGAAACCAATGTCATCTATACCGATGATCTTTCTTTTACCATTATCTCCAAAGGTGACCATCCCTCTATCTTTTGCATCAAGTGTGATGAATTAGAATTCATCATTAGTCATGTATCTTGAGCACTTACTATCAAGATATCATTTTTAATTTGTTCCTTGGGATGCAAGATATACCTATAAATAAAAATCAAGTTTTGACTTTAGGTATCCAAGTTTTTTTGGGTCCTTTTTAGTTAGTCACAATGGATCCTTTTGGAATCCATATTTTCTTTACATTTGAGTTTTCAGATTTGCTAAAGAAACATGTATAGGATTTGTGTCCTACTTTACCACATTTAAAGTAATTAATATTGAAAAATTTGTTGCTTGATGAGTTCACAAAGATGTTTTTCAGAAATTTTTATTTCTTTAAAGAGTTGTAGCCAAGACCGGCTTTATCATAAAAGGCCTTTTGATTATCAAGTATCATTTGAAGTTTATTTAAACTTAGAGTGAACTTTTCTACCATAGGTTTAACTCAGTAATTTTATTTTTTAAGTTTAAATTTTTTTGTGTCAAGATCAATTTTTTATTTTAGATAATCTCTTTTTTTTTAGTAAAGATTGATTCTTTAATTTTAATTCTTTATTTTTTATTCCTAACTTCTTTAGATCATCAACTAGTTCATAAAATGCTTCTTGAAGTTCTTCAAAAGTGAAGTCATTAGGAGTTTCAGCATTTACCTCATTTTCATGTGCTATACGGCATAAATTGGCTTGTTCATGAGACTCTTCTTCTTCGGAGCTTGACTCATCACTATCACTCCACATAGCCACCATAGTCTTTTTCTTATACTTCTTGGGGCCCTTCTTAAGTTGTGGACATTCGGACCTAAAGTGCCCCAGCTTCTTATATTCATTCATAACAAATAAGGGACTGCTCCTTATCCTTCTCTTTGTTATGCTCTCTTTTTATAGGTGGCCTCTTCTTCATCCCTTGTTTTCTTTTCTTCAAAAATCTTTTAAACTTTCTGGTGATGAGGGCTATTTCTTTATTTTGCTCTTCATTTTCTGTTGCATCAGATTCTTCATCGAGTTGAGCAGTGGATTTGAGGACGATTGTCTTCTTCTTCTTGATGTTATTTCATGCTTAGCTCGTGTGTCATTTGCGATCCTAGAAGCTCCTCCAAGGGTAAAATATTCAGATCTTTTACTTCTTGGATTGCAGTTACTTTGGCCTTCCAAGTCCTTAGTAAAGACTTAAGCATCTTTCTCATAAGATCGCTGTTAGAATAAGACTTACCAAGACTTTTTAGACCATTAATAATATGCATAAAATGAGTAAATATTTCAGTTATTGATTCATCATGCTCCATTTTAAAGAGTTCATATTTATGCACAAGCATGTTAATTTTTGATTCCTTAACTTGATTAGTGCCTTCATGAGTTACTTCTAACCTATCCCATATTTCTTTAGCCGACATACATGTTGAAATACGATTAAATTCATTAGCATCTAAAGCACAATATAAAATATTCATGGCTTTAGTATTAAGTTGAGCCATTTTCTTATCAACCTCATCCCACTCTCTTTCGGATTTGATTGATTCTACACCATCAATTATCTTAGTGGGTGTGTGTGGTCCATCAATTATGATACTCCACATATCATAGTCAAGTACTTGAATAAAAATTTTTATCCGAGCTTTCTAATAGGTGTAGTTTGACCCATTGAAAAATGGAGATCAGTTTGTGGACTGCCCCTCGGCTAGTGAATCACCAACTTGAGTTGCTATAGATCTTTGACTCTTTGATGATTAAATCAAAGTAGGGCTAGAGCACCGAGCTCTGATACCACTTGTTGCCCAGCTATGCAACCCAAGAGGGGGGAGGGTGAATTGAATTTTTAAAAATTTTAAAGTCAATTTAGAACTATAAGGATTAAGTAATAAAAAGCAAGTTATATGTAGTAAGTGATTTAAGCAAGGTATAGAAATGAGATGCAAGAATACAAGAAGATAAGAAAATTTAGAAAGAGAGGAAGTAAGCAGAACATAAACAATCAAGATTTATAGTGGTTCGGTGCCAACCTTGCACCTACATCTACTCCCTAAGCTCCTACTTGGAAATTTTAAATTCACTAAAATATATTTAATAAGAATATACTGTCGGTACCTCTGACTCTAGCTATTTTAAGCTAGAACACTTGTTTCTCGGGGTACAAGCCCACCCAAATACAATCCGATTCAAGGTTCAGATCAATCTATGCAAGTTTTGGAACCCTTCCAAAACTAAATATCAAGACAAAAATAGAGTATAAGAGTTAATGACAATGAAATACAAGTTTAGCTCCTTTAATGAGCAAATAAAACTTTAAATATACTTTATACAATACGGAGGAAGCTTTTTTGATTTTTTTCAAGATTGTTGAAGACTTGAATGAGCTCTTGAAGGGTTGATGAACTTGAAATGAAAGCTTCTTTTACTTGAAGAGGTCTTTTTGCTTAGGGTTGAAATGAATTCTTAAATCTCTTGCTTTTTCCCTCCTTTAAGTGCCTTTATATCTTCAATAAATGATGGAGAGTAATCTGGACAGGATTAGAGCCGTTGGAGTGTATTAAATGAATATTAAATACGGCCAAAATGAGCTAAAAAACTAGAAGTTACGGAGATTTTCTGTCGCAGGGGTCGACTCATAGGGTCAACCTCTACACAGGGGTCGACCCTATGAGTCGACCTTTGTGGCGCAAAATAAAAACTGACTATTCTGTATCTTTGACTTGCACAGACAACAGAGGTCGACTCCTGGGGTCAATCCTTTGGGTGTGCCAGCCAAAAATAGCATGCCATTCAGCCCCTTTTGACAGGGATCGACCCAAAGGGTCGATCCTTTTCTTTAAACTTGATTTTCTCTCAAAATATATATCCAAAAAATATGAAATTACCTCCAATAGATCACAAATCTTCTATTCTTGCTCTTGAGGCTTTCAAATCAAAACTTGATAAAATTATGATTTTGTCTCTGAAATACAATAAATCTTTTTTTCAAGTCAAAATCATTAGTAACCCCCTCAAATATTTTGTAATCATCAAAATCAATTCATGGAGCAACACCCACCCCGACTCCACCCGACCCACCCCAGTCCGACCCTACCCGGCCTGACCTGTCCTATCCTGGCCCGAACCGAAACCGACCTGACCCAGACCCTACAATCCCAGACCTGACCCATCCCGGCCGACCCACCCCAGCCCGACCGAACCCAACTCAGCTCCACCCCACCAGCCCTAGCCTGACCCGACCCAGCTCCACCCGACCCATGCCAGCCCGATCGAACCTGGCCCGACCGGCCCCATCTAGGCCCGACCCACCCCAAACAAGGCCCGACCGGCCCCATCTAGGCCCGACCCACCCCAAACAAGGCCCGACCCATCCAAACCCACGCATGCCGGGCCCACAGGCCCTGCGGCCAATAAGCCACACATGCCCGACCCACCATCCCCGGCACAGCCATGCCCCGGCTCATCGTTGTCGGCTCCAGCTCTAGCTCGCCGGCCCCTCCTGGCCCGCCATCGTCGGCCGACCCGCAGGCCCGGCACAGCTGTGACTCGACTGCATCCCGACTCACCGTCGTCGGCTCTGGCTCAACGACATCGACGCCTCCCTGGCTCACCATTGCCGGCCCCGGCACGCCCCGGCACACAGGCCCACATCTTCGCGGCCGCAGACCCGCAGGCCGCATGTGGCCGTGGCCCGCCGTCCCGACCCAGGTTCGGCATCCCCAACACGCCGACCGCAGCACGCCAGCCCGATGCCGTTCCCCATCCCTGTCCCCGACCCAAACCCACCCAAAAAAAAAAGAAGAGTCGACGTTGCTGGCTCCGGCTCCAGCTTGCCGGCCCCACGTCACCGTCCCAGCCCTCCGTCGCCATCGTGACCTGCAGGCCCCACATGGCCGCAGCCTGCTGTCGCCATTGCAGCCTGCAGGCCCTACGTGGCTACGGCCCACCGTCCCGACCTAGGCACACCGACCTCGGCACGTTCCCCGTCCCCATCTCCGATCGAAACCCACCTCAAGAAAAAAAAATAGAGATGAAGTCGACTCACTTCGACGGCAGTGGTGGAGGAAACCGGAGGCACATGGGACATCGGGGGGGGCCTTGGAAGCCAGACTGCCGGGGGGGACAAGGAAGAAAAATGAGTTTCCAATGGGAGTTGATGGGATGTGGGGTATTAGCGACGCAAATTTTCATCACTACTAATCAATTTTCATCATAAATAATTTGAACAAAAAATATTTATGATGAAAAATTAATTTTCATCGCTAATAATTTTCGTCAAAAAAAACTTTTGTTAAAAATTTTTATCACTAATAATTAATAAAAAATAAATTTTTATTTAAAAAAATTCTCCTGACCAAGTCTTGTTTCTGTATTATTTTCTTTCATTCATTTTTCATTCATCTCTTAGCCATAATAAAGCAATAATATATGTATATATATATATATATGTGTGTGTGTGTATATATAACTGATGTAATTAATATATCAACTTTTCAGAATATTTTAGTAATGAAATGGATGAACTATGGTAAGAACAAAAACTTGCAACAACTCTAGTGCTTCTCATCGACAGTCATCTCGATGAAGCATGGGTGATGCAGTGCAAGCATCCACTCCTCAAGGGCCTATACCACCACCTATTATAGAGGATCCGTAACGATTCAATGACCTGATTCGATAGATCCAAGCATTGACCAACACCGTCTAGCATTTACAGCAAACCACAGAGCAATGCAACCCCCGCAACATGCTCCTCAAACTGTAACCTCTCCGTGTAGCCAGTAAAACTGCTTTCAGAGAATCCCCCTCGAGGTGCGCATCATTTGCCCTGATCGATCGACAATCACCATCCATCAGGGTCCAGGCATGAAGAATAATGCCAACATTTCCCAATCACCTTCAATGGAGATTCGATCTTGGGCTACTCTCCTTGCCTCAAAAAATCTCGTTAGGAGGAGGACCTCGAGCAAAAAGTCTGAAAGATCGAACGTCATCTGGAAGAGATTCAAATGGGTAGCCAAAGGAATGATGACATCCTTAGCTTCAATTTCCAACCATCTTTCTCTTGATCCATCCTCCAAGAATTGATTTTGGATTGGTTCAAGATGCCACAGATAGAGCCTTATAAAGATTGAGGATCAGAGATATCTTAATATTCTACATACTTTTTTTGTGCATATATTATTTTTTAAAAATATCTAATATTTATTTTTATAAATATAAAAAAATTTACTATAATATATCTAAACATCCTTCAATAAAAATTTTTTTATCACTAATAATCTATAATTTATAAATTTTAAAAATTTTTATTTTTTAAATATTAGCGATGAAATTTTTCATTATAAATAGTAGATTATTTATGATAAAAATATATTTTTCATCACAAATACATGTTATTTATGATAAAAATTGAGTTTTCATCACAAATAATTTATAATTTTTTAATTTATAATTTTTTATTTTTTTATTTATCAGTGATGAAAATTTTTCATCGTAAATAATAAAGTATTTGAGATAAAATTTAGTTTTTATCATCAATATTTGATTACTGATGAGTTAAATTTTTATTGCAAATAATTTATAATTTTTAATTTTAAATTTTTAAATTTTTTATGTATTAGTGATGAAAATATTATGTCATAAATACTAGAGTATTTATGATGGAAAATTACTTTTCATCATGAATACACCAGTATTTGTGATGTAATATTTTTATCATAAATAATTTATAATTTTTAAATTTTTAAATTTTTTATTTTTTGCCCATATTAGTGATGAAAAATTTTTATCATAGATAAAATATATTTGTGATAAAAATTTAGGTTTCATCGCTAATAATCTATTATTTATGATATAATATTTTCATCATAAATAATCTATAAATTTGAAATTTTTAAATTTTTTATTTTCTTTCAAATATTAGTGATGAAAGTTTTTTATTATAAATACTTGAGTATTTGCAACAGAAAATAACTTTTCATCTGAATACTCTGATATTTATGACATAATATTTTCATCATCAATAATCTATAATTTTAAAATTTTTTATTTTTTTATATATTAGTGATAAAAAATTTTCATCATAAATAAAATATATTTATGATGAAAATTTAGGTTTCATCATCAATACTTTATTATTTATGGTGTAACATTTTTGTCATAAATAATTTATAATTTTAATTTTTTAATTTTTTATTTTTTTTAAAATATTAACAATAAATTTTTTTATCATAAATACTTCAGTATTTAATACAGAAAATAACTTTTCATCCTGAATACTCTGATATTTATGATGTAATATTTTTATCATCAATAATCTATAATTTTTAAATTTTTAAAATTTTTTATTTTTTTCACATATTAGCGATGAAAAATTTTTATCATAAATAAAATATATTTATGATAAAATTTAAGTTTTATCATCAATACTTTATTTTTTATGATGTAATATTTTTATCATAAATAATCTATAATTTTTAAATTTTTTATTTTCTTTCAAATATTAATGATAAAAATTTTTCATCATAAAACTTGAGTATTTGTGATAAAAAATGAGTTTTCATCATGAATACTCCAGTATTTATAATGTAATATTTTTATCATAAATAATTTATAATTTTTGAATTTTTAAAATTTTTTATTTTTTCATATATTAGTGATGAAAAATTTTTATTATAAATAATAAGGTATTTACAAAAAAACTTAATTTTTATCATCAATACTTAATTATTTATGATATAATATTTTCATCACAATAATCTTTTATTATTAAATTTTTAAATTTTTTATTTTTTTCAAATATTAGTGATGAAAATTTTTTATCATAAATAACATGTATTTGTAATAAAAAATAAATTTTCATTGTAAATACTTATATTATTTATGATAAACCTATTTTCATCATGAATATTTAAAAATTTAAAATTAAAATAAATATTTTATTATTTATAATGATTAATTTTATTGTAAATAATATGTATTTATGATGAAATTTTATTTTCATCATAAATATGAAGTTGTTTGCAATAAAAAATTATTTTCATCATAAATATTTTATTATTAGTGATGAATTTAATTTTTTATCATAAATAATCTTATTGATGATAAAAATATATTTGTCAGTAATAAATTTATCATAAAAACTCTCTTTTCTTATAGTGAATCTAACTATGGTATCAAAGTCACAGATTTTCATATGTTGAAATTTAATATACATATTTTTGAAAAGATTTTAAAATTAATTTTTTTTTGATACATGAGATGTATGGATAGATCTTTAAATCTAAAATTTGATTTTAAGTTTAATTCTAGAATATATAGTTGATATGTTGATACATGCATAGATCTAAAAATTGATTTGGAAAGAGTTTTAGTTCATATGAAATAGATACATGCATGAAACCTAAATTTTTTTATTATTTGAATTTTGATTCATATGTATGATATATGATTACATATTTAGATCATAAATTTGGCTTTAATCTAATCTATGATTAGTATATGATATATATGATATCATGTTTAGATCTGAAATTTTGTTTAAGATCTGATTTTACATGTATATATGTGATATATGTTTGTATGTTAGAACTTGAAAATTATTTTTATATTTTAATACTTACTTTTATATAAAGTATTTAGATTTGAAATATAATTTTAGAATCTAAAATTTATATTTGTGTATGAGAGTTTTGGTCATAAAAAAATCAAAAGTTAGATCATGTAGTAGGATTACATCTAAGGTTTTTGATTTGGGACATATGGGTTTAATTCGATTAAGTAATTGGTTAAACTGAGTTAAATATTAAATTGAGTTAGATCAATTAAGGTAATAATTATATAATTATTATTGATCAAATTGATTAAGTCCTATATGTAGAATCGATTAACCTAAGGACCTAAGTTGGCTTGTTGATTTGAGCCCGATTCACTTGAGCTAACCAATTCTCATCAATTATCCAATTAGTGTCTAAGACAAGTAATTAAAAGATGGTTATTTAATTGGTTCTATTTGCTTCCCTGGCCAATTTATTGGTGTCTAAGAAAAGCAACGGGGGGACCCCCACCAATCTCTACTTATCTGGCCAATTTGAAAGATTGAGTCACAAATATGGTTGCTAAGTAGTTTGATTTAACCCATGCCAATTATATCAATCATGTGATAACTGATTAGATGAGACTTAAATCCAAATCTCTCCACAAAATATTTGTTGGGAATAGTATTCTAAAGTCAATCGTCAGCCTGTTGACGGTTGTGCTCATTTTTATATTTATACATGAATTATGAATTAATAAAAATTATTTTGATATTTTTTTCATCACAAAATGTTTCATCTTCTAATGAACTCCTATGTTGTGGTGAAGTCCTTAGGACTATTTAGACTCGACAAAGGAGGATTTGTCGTTTAGTCCTTAAATTTGCTCGCGATCAAATGATACATTGTTACCAAGGATGATAATATTTATCAAGCATAGGTCATTGTGTGCCATATAGGTTGGTTGTCCTCTTAACCAATGAGTGTGGAGACACTGGTATGGCATACAGATGAGATGTAAGGATACATCTGCACTGAACATGACCGACTCCAGAGCTATTTCTGCTGTCAAGATTTGCTCCGATGGAATATGGGTATAAATATCCCTCCAACCTGAGACCGCCACGGTGACTTACAAGCAACTCACTGCACTTAGGCACTGGACTACCTAAATTTCTAATTCAGTGACGGAAGGCTGCTGGGTGTAGTCAAGTACTTGACTTGTCGGTGCGTGTGTCAAGATGAGATCGACCACTCCAGTTTAGGAGCTGTGTACAGTCGTGTTTCAATTTAGCAAAATCTTGGCCAGGGTAATCCTTGTGAGTAGTCACAGAACTGTTTGAGTTGAGCACGATTCGGATGATCTGATCAGGGTTGACAGTTTAACCCTGAGTCATCCTAAACACAGGGGACAAAAGGATGAATTATACAGTAACCATATTCACGTAGGTTCTGAGTGTTGCGATTGTGACTCTTCAACCTATCCGAACGTCGGATACCATTGCTAGATGGTCACTTCGATTAGTACAGGAATTGGTTCCTGTGCTACCGGCTTAGGTTCAAACCTGCGGGGTCACACACATTAGAGGTTCCTATCTGATCTGATGGTTGGTGTAGAATCCTACATGTTTGGGACTCAGTGATCAAGAATCGGATTCTCTGATCACGAGTTCCACACATTATGGGTACCGGGGTCAAGAGGCCCACTGGTTGGGACTTTTCGATCAGGGTTATATATCGATGAATTTTGATGCCCGATTGCCCATCGGATTTGGACTCAGTATTTATGAAAGGTTTAATTAGTGATTTGATCGCTAATTAACTAAATTTGATTGAGTCATTATTTTTGGATCAAGTCCAATTGAATTGGATTCAGTTGGGTTTGACCCGATTAGGTTAAAAGTTGACCTAATCGTCGAGATGGTTTGGTCCCTGATTTGATCAGGGGTTGGGCTTAGTCAATTCTTGATTTGATTAGGATTTTATTGAGTCTATTTAAGCCTAATTAATTTAAATTTAAATTAGTCTAATTGGACCTAACTTATTTGGTTCAATTAAGTTGGTTTAAATAATGAAACCACCTTGACCCAATCTCCATGCGCCACCTCACTTCCATTGCACCCATTTGAATTCATGAGAAGGAACTTCTAATGAATTATTTCCTCACGCCAAGCCCTCTCCATGATCCACTTTAATGTGCCAAATGAATGGATAAGGATGATTGGTCGGCCATTCAAATTCAAAATAAAGTTTGAATTTGAATGGGCAATCAATCTTTGCACCTTATCCCTTTTTTTACACCCCATTTATTACATGAGAAAAAGTTTCTCATGAAATCACTCCATGCACAATTTAAGCCATGCCTCATGCCTTTAGTGGATAAGGGATGAGTTGGTGTCCATTTGAATTCAAAATTTGATTTGAATTCAAATGTGCAATTACTCATCTTTATCCTTTCTTTTGGATAAGACTTTTGACGTTGTTATAAAAGGAGGAGAAGAGTGGGGCATGCAAGAAGAAGATTTTTGAAGAAAAATTCTAGGGCGTAAGAAGTCTTATGCATGAGAAGAAAGTCCATATCCTTCCAAGAGAAAAAGAAAGAAAAGAAAGAAAAGTGGGTGCAAGGTTTCTGGTGAGTTCCCTAGAGTTTTAGCCTGGGGTTCGAGAAGTGAGAAAGTGAGCTACAAGTATTGTGAGCCCATAAAATCTTAGGGAGATCTTCAACATCCTCTCAAGTATGTCTGTTGATGATCCAGAGCATCCGAAGAATCGACAGACATCGATCGAAGGAGTTCGATCAGCATCGACCGTCAAAAATGCTCTACAACGAGCTAGCACTCGTGAGGAGTCGATCAAATTGGAAGCTTCATGTAGATGATCCGCAGAGGCCAGACACACTGTGTGGCTGTGTCGCGATGATCAGACTCTCCCGACGGTGATCAGATTGTGGCGATCTACTACCCGCACAAAGGTATTGTGTTCTGAACACATTACAATAAAGTGTTTATTGTTCAAATTCGAATTTCAAATTTAAATACATGCATGCTATATATCATATTTAGATCCTAGTGTAGGATAAATTCATATTAATTAATTAGATTAATTAATATTTTTTCACTATAAAATCATGATTTTAAAAAAATTTAAAATTATCATTTTACCCCTGCACTGAATTTCCCCACAAATGGTATCAGAGCGGGTTCTTAGATATGATATATATATTTGCATGCATAGATTAAGTTGTAATCTAAAAGTTTAAATTTGAAATTTGAAATTTAAAATTTAAAATTTGAATTTTGAAAGTTGTTCAAAATTCAAAATTCAAAAATTTAAAATTCAAAATTTGAAATTTAAATTTTGAAATTTGAAATTCAAAATTCAAAATTTAAAAATTTGAAATTCAAAATTTGAAATTTGAAATTTGAAATTTGATTAAAATTTCAAATTTGAATTTGATTAAAATTTCAAATTTGAAATTCAAAATTTAAAATTCAAAATTTGAAATTTGAAATTTAAAATTTAAAATTTAAAATTTAAAATTTAAAATTTAAATTTTGAAATTTGTTTGAAATTTGAAATTCAAAATTTAAAAATTAAAATTTGAAATTTGAAATTTAAATTTTGAAATTGGTATATTTAGATATACTTGATCCAAGTAGCAAGTAATCGAATTGGGTTGGTTGCCATAGCCGTCCGATCATAGGAGAAAAGCAGGGTTTAAAGACCCTCTCCTCCCATTCGATGGGGTCTCCTATGGTGGTAGGGGTGCCACTGCAAATATATCCCATGTAGATGAAGCAGTAAAAGAAATTAATTGTAAAGGTTCCATTGTGAAATTTATCATGAATGTGTTAGATTAGATCTAAAGGAATATTCATGATTTATTTTGATTGAGTTATTTTCTGTTATGTAATTAGCAATAGGATTGCTATTTATGAAATGTGTTGATCTATTTGTGAAATGAGTCAACATATTTGGTGAATAGAAAATAAAACCTTTCAAATTTAAAAATTATTTTTGAAATGCCAAACCCTGACCCATCAGTCCAAATACTTAATTAAAAAAATTAAGTGTTGTCTAGTAGGTCTAGAATTGTGAATTAAGACCTAAGATAATTGCATAAACTTGTGAGTCAATGGGTTAGATGGATTAGGTCCATAATTATTGAGAGGATGTCTGGCCAGGACACCACCTCCTAAGATCTTTTCAGTACCACGCGATGCAGCAGGAAGAAAGAAAAAATAAAACAAAAGAAAAACAATCAAAATACGTGGATCAGCCACAAAAGGGCTCGCCTCCACAGGGCATGCAAACTTCACTATGAAAAAAAAAAATTTACAAGAGGAGACCTCACCCTCAACCCTTGTACACCCAATTCTCTCTCACCTAAAGTTCCCCTCACAAAAGCTCTCTCTCTCTTGGAAGACCCCCTGAACCCCTGAAGTGCCTGGCGATCCCTGTCCAGAAGCCTCCTGCTCCTTCTCTCTCAGTGCTCTCGCCTCTCTCTTCTCTTGGGTTCCGTACGAGCTTCGTACGACGCAAATCCGAACCACCCCCTCTCTGTTACCGATCAGCCCTATTTAAAGGGTTAAAAACTTGATAAGAGAAGGATTAGGAGTCCTAAACAAAGTCAGATAACCCCTAGACCGTCGGATCAAGATCGGGAGCCACCTAAGCCCTCAGATCGTACTTCGGTCTACGAAATAGTGCCGTGGACTGCGAGAAATGCATGGGAAACGCCCATGCGGTCCACGGGCCCAGCCGTGGACCGCCCGATCCATGGTGGACCACGGCAAAGGGCCAGCAGGGCCGGCCCGCTCCCGCGCGCGCCTGGGCCGCACGCCCGGCTGGGCTGCCCGCCCACGTGGGTCGCGCATCCCATGCACCACCGCCTGTGGCCGCACCGCTGCCGCCGCCGCCCGTCGTCGGTCGCCGACGGTCCTCCACCACCTTGAATCTCGTGTCGACTTCAAAAGCTCGTATCTCTTCCATCCGAGCTCCATTTCGGATGATCTTGGTCTCGTTGGACTTCATTTTTCACCGCAAACCTCATTGTGGGCTTAATGTAGATTGAATCTTGAGGTATCAAATCTTAACAATCTCCACCTCGACTCGATATTCGGCCTCCTCCAAACTCTGAGAGCTTCTGGATCTCCTCGCCCCCATGCCCTGGGGCAATCGTCTGCTGATCATGAATGGGCAAACATGGGAGTCGAGCCAGGCTGCTCGATCCCATCTCCGTCGTATGCTGTGCTCCTCCTGACCTGAGATCTGCTCGGGGCATCATCCTGCGGCAATAGGAATCTCACCTTGCGACGTCGCCTCTCGTCCTCTCGAGTCTCCTGTCTTGTGCCCGATCTGCCTCCTGGAGCTCCACCTCGCTCTGGGCTCCACCTGGCTCCCGAAGCTCCACCTCGCACTGGGCTCCCTGCTAGGTAATAATGTCCTCTGCTCCCCTTCTTCCCCTCCAGCACAATCCTATCGCCGCATAGCACCCTCAGGATTCCTCCACCAGCTACCATCCTGTAGCCTCTCGATCCAGTCTGCTAAGTGAGATAAGATTCTGTCTGAAATCGGATATGTATCGGACCTCCCCCAATCTCCTCACTGCACCGTCATGTGTCCTCCAGCTGACCGTCCCAATGCCTCTGATCGCACAGCTCGATCCATCCGACAGATATACAGTGCCCTCACTGTTTTTCAAGGAGTCAAACTGCTCCTCTCTGCAACACACATGATAGGGGCATGCAGAATCTAATATCCACTGCTGGAAAGAAGTAGATACCTCATCAGATATCTCCAGGACATCTCCATCTAAATCACTGTTGGCCGTCGCTACAGCAGCCACCGTCCAATTTTTAAGTTGAGGGCAATCTCTGGCTAGATGCCCCAACTCCTCACACCGGTAACACCTGATTTTGCTCAAGTCTCTTTTGGACTTAGACCGCCCTCGTTGCGATCTTCTGTCGCTCCGTCTACTACCTCCTGCTCTTCCAGAAGCCACCAAAGCTGAGCTACCGTCACCTGAGCTCGAAGCTAGGTTCTCCCTCCTGAGAACCTCATTCTGGAGTATCGCCGTGGTGACCTCGTCCATCTTGATAGTGCTCTTTTCCACTAGAAGAGCAGTCACCAAGGACTCGTACGAAGGGAGAAGCGATGCCAGCAAAACCAGCACCCTGGTCTTCTCCTCAACGTTCTCGCCAATGCTAAGGAGGTCGGTGAGGATCTTCTAGAAGTGGCTGAGATACTCCTGCACGCTCTGTCCCTCAGTCATCCACAGTTGGTAAAACTGCCTCTAGAGGAAAAGTGTGTTGGTGAGAGACTTCACCATGTACAACTCTTCGAGCTTCGACCACAGCACTGTCGGGGAAGTCTCGCTCAGCACATGGATCACCACCTCATCCGTCAGGTACATACGGATGGTACTCACCGCCTGCATCTGTAGTCATTTTCAATCCCGCACCTCCATGGTGGTCGGCTTTTCATCGCACAAGAGAGCATCGATCAACCTCTGTTGGATGAGCACGTTCTTCACCCTTGCCTGCCACAAGGAGAAATTGCTCTTACCATCAAACTTGTTGATCTCCATCTTGATTGTTCCTGTTTTCTCCATCTTCAGTCTTGCTCACCACCGCTGCAATCTGCGTCCTTGTACCACCTTGCTCTGATACCACTTGTTTGGTGGATGTCTGGCCAGGACACCACCTCCTAAGATCTTTTCAGTACCACGCGATGCAGCAGGAAGAAAGAAGAAATAAAACAAAAGAAAAACAATCAAAATGCGTGGATCAGCCACAAAAGGGCTCGCCTCCACGGGGCATGCAAACTTCACTATGAAAAAGAAAATTTTACAAGAGGAGACCTCATCCTCAACCCTTGTACACCCAATTCTCTCTCACCTGAAGTTCTCCTCACAAAAGCTCTCTCTCTCTTGGAAGACCCCCTGAACCCCTGAAGTGCCTGGCGACCGCTGTCCAAGAGCCTCCTACTCCTCTCTCAGCGCTCTCGCCTCTCTCTTCTCTTGGGTTCCGTACGAGCTTCGTATGGTGCAAATCCGAACCACCCCCTCTCTGTTATCGATCAGCCCTATTTAAAGGGTTAAAAACTTGATTAGAGAAGAATTAGGAGTCATAGATAAAGCCAGATAACCCCTAGACCATCGGATCAAGATCGGGAGCCACCCAAGCCCTCAGATCGTGCTCTGATCCACGGAATAGTGCCGTGGATCATGAGAAATACGTGGAAAACACCCACCCGGTCCATAGGCCCAGCCGTGGACCGGGGCAAAGGGCCAGCAGGGCCGGCCCGCTCCTGCGGGCGGGCCTGCGCGCGCCTGGGCCGCGCACCCGACTGGGCCGCGCGCCTGCCTGTGCCGCCCACCCATGTGGGTCACGCATCCCGTGCGGGCTTGGGTCACGCATCCCGTGCGCCGCCACCTGCGGCCGCACCGCTACCGCCCGCCGTCGATCACCGGCGGTCCTCCACCGTCTCGAATCTCGTGCCGACTTCAAAAGCTCGTATCTCCTCCATCCGAGCTCCGTTTCGGGTGATCTTGATCTCGTTGGATTCTGTTTTTCACCGCGAACCTCACTGTGGGCTGAATCTCAAGGTATCAAATCCTAACAATAATTGGGTTAGACCTAAGGTTAGCTTAAAGAAATGAACTAAATTAGAGTAATTGGTCAAATCTAATCAAAAATTGAATTAGATTAGGTCAAGGATACTCTAGACTCAACTCCAATAGTTGTAGTTGAATGGGTCCATGTCTTTAACTAGATCAAGATAGACTTAATTCATGGCTATGTGGTGGAACCCTATTTAATAAGTTGATCAAATTAAAACTAATGAACCGGTTGGTGTCTAAGGTAAGTTTTGCATTTTGACCAGTGGTTTTTAAGCGAGAGCTACTTGTAGTGATTCGATCTCTGACGAGTTAATGGCTTATCCCCACCACTGATCTCACTTACCTGGCCAACCTGGTGAATTAGATTTTGATTAGATCACTTGGTGATTAGGGCTCACCCATGTCATTAGGTAAATCAATTTGACTGATTTAGGTGCTCCTAATGCCAGCTTTAATTAATTTTTTTTTAATCTGACTTGATGAAGTCAGTGGGAGGATTGAAATTAGTTGGATATTTTCTTCTCATCTATCCTTTAATAAAATCCTCAAAAATTATTAGGTCTCTAAAAATGATTAAGTTATATTGATAACTAAGTCATAGCCTCTCATTAAGTGAGTGATAATGAGTCCATTAGTTTAATAATCATTGGAGGCCCAAAGTCCTGGTGCTTATTGACTAATGGAATTATCATTCATAATATGATAATTTGGTTTGAGTCTTTCTGATGGTGGTCAGGTTGGCTGGCCAAAGTCGGACCTGATCATTTATTGGTCCGATTTACCAAATCAAATCATGTTAATGGTTGGATCTAACCAGATCTTTTCAGTGGAGGCCAAAGCCTATTGATTAGGTTCTGGGGCAAAATCAATTACTAGAAGTTATTTAGAGAAACAACTGGTTATGAACCTACCCATAGATGCACATGGGTTGACCAATCAAAGTTGGGCTCGTGTGTAGTCTGTGTGGATTCTAGTACCCACTAATGAATTAAAGTAATTCTTCGAATTGAAGGTTGAGGCTACCAGTTCGTAAAAATACTGGGAGAAACTTTAGACTAAAGTCCAAGTCTTTAGTATTTATAATTTATGTACTAATAGAGGTCTGGTTTTCCTTTATGCAGCTATGGCCACTACCCTGTCCCTCCGATCATTATTAGATAATGACAAGCTCATGGGACCTAATTTCGATAGCTGGTATCAAAAATTAAAAATTATCCTTGAGCATGAGTGGATCCTTTATATAGTAACGGATTCGACACCTGAGGAGCCAGCCCCGAACGTTAGAGGGACGGTCCGAGATATTTATCAGAAGTGGCTCAACGACCGTACCACCATTTGGTGCATTATGCTGGCGGCAACGAATGATGAGTTCAGCCGCAGGTTCGAGAACGCCCAGCTATAGGAGATGCTTCAAATGTTGAACGACTCCTTTAGCATGCCTGACGATATTGAAAGGTACAAAACTAGTTGTGCCATTTTCAATGCTCGAATGAGGGATGGAGCCTCAGTCATTGATCATGTACTGTACATGATCGAAATGATTGAGCACCTAAGTAAACTGGGCTTTTCCTTGCATGAGCAGTTCGGTAAGGATGCGATCCTTAATTCATTGCCCAAGTCCTTCCTCCCCTTCGTTACTCATTTTCGGATGACAAAGCCTGCAGTGAACTACCACGGCTTGTTGGGGTTGCTGTAGAACTTTGAGAAGGATCACCAGCTCCATAAGGAGTCGGTGAATGTTGTGGGAGGGTCTTCTTCTTGTCGTCGACCCTTTAAGAAAGGGAAGAAGAAGAACAAGAAGAAGAAGAATAAGAAGGTGCAGTTGCATGTTGGAACGTCTACACAAGGTCAGATCAAGAAGCGCAAGCCCGACCAGAGCCAGGCAGAGTGCTTCTTTTGCAAGAAGTAGGCGCACTGGAAGAGGAACTGTCCTCTATACATTGCCTCTCTGGACTCGAACAGGCCGAAGAAGAAGCAAGGTACTTATATGATAACACCTTGCAACTTTTTTATTTGTGATACTACTACCTGGGTATTGGATATCGGAAGCTCTTATTATATTTGCAATTCGATGCAGGATCTGCAGGTCAGTAGGAGATTTGATGAAGGCGAGAGATTCCTGAACGTTGGAGATGGAAGCAAAGTTTCAGTTCTAGCATTAGGAATCATGAACCTTGTAATCAATTCTCGAAACATAATTCTGAGTGAATGTCACTATTGTCCAAGCTTTTTATTAAATATTATTTCTGTAGGCCTTTTGACCATGAACGATTATCAATTTTTTAATAAAAAGAAATGTTTGCAATATCATTTTGAATGGTGTTACAATGTTTGTTGGACAACTTAATAATGAAATTTATTTTCTATCACAACCTGTTAATGTGGTTCAAACCTCCAGTAAATGCCCTAGAATAGATTATGTGTCAGAAGCCTACCTTTGGCACTGTAGGCTAGGTCATATCAATAAAAACAGGATAAACAGGTTGGCTCAAGAAGGAATTCTTGAAGTAGGTGATTATGAATCACTTCTAACCTGTGAGTCCGGTCTTCTTGGTAAAATGATCAAGTCACCTTTTACTGAAAAAGGTGAGCTAGCCAGTGAACTCTTGGCTCTGGTACATTCTGATGTATGTGGACCCATGAGCTCAAGTGCAAAAGGTGGATATTTCTACTTCATAACCTTCACAGACGACCTATCGAGGTATGGGTATGTCTATTTAATGAAGCATAAGTCGGAGTCGTTTGAAATGTTCAAACTATTCCAAAATGAGGTAGAAAAATAAACTGAAAAGTATATTAAAATTCTTCGATTTGATCGAAGAGGTGAATACCTTTTCAATGATTTTCTAACATATCTTGCAGAGAATGGGATTCTCTCTCAGTGGACTCCTCTTGGAACACCACAACATAATGGTGTATCTGAAAGGAGGAATCGGACCTTGTTGGACATGGTTTGATCCATGATGGGGTTTGCTGGTTTGCCGATCTCCCTCTGGGGATATGCACTCGAATCGGTTTGTTACCTTCTAAATAGAGTTCTGAGTAAGTCTGTAACCAAAACACCATATGAGATATGGATAGGACGTAAGCCAGTACTCTTGCACGTTAGGGTTTGGGGGTGTCCGACTTATGTTAAACATTTAATTACGGATAAGCTAGGACCTAGGTCTAACAAGTGTAATTTTATAGGGTACCCAAAAGAGACCAAAGGGTATTACTTCTACCTAGCTGATGAGCAAAAAGTGTTTGTCAGCCTTAAGGCAATCTTTTTGAAAAAAGAGTTTCTTGGTGAAGGGACTGTTGCCTCTAAGGTCGAATTTGACGAAGTTCGATAGGTGGAAAAACTGACACAAGTTGCTGAACCTGAACCGAATTTGGTTAGATCAGATCCGGAGCCCATTGTTCAAGCACCCTTAAGGCGATCTGGTCGAGTACCACATCAACTGGATAGATACTATGGTTTCTTGGTCCGGGACGGTGATCCTATCGAACTTGATAAAAATGATGAGGATCCGATTACCTACATGGATGCAATGCAGAGATCTGACTCTGAGAAATGGCTGAAGGTCATAAAATCCGAAATGGAGTCCATGAAGGTCAAGATGTGTGGACATTGGTTGACCCACCCAAAGGAGTAAAACTCATAGGGTGTAAGTGGGTCTTCAAGAGGAAGAGAGGCGCAGATGAAAAGGTGAAAACCTATAAAGCCCGTCTGGTTGCCAAGGGATATCATCAACGTTATGGTATAGACTATGATGAGATATTTTCTCCTGTGGCAATGCTTAAATCCATTTGGATTATGCTTGCAATAGCTACCCATTTGGACTATAAATCTGGCAGATGGATGTGAAGACAGCTTTCCTAAACGAAGAGCTAGATGAAGAGGTGTAAATGATACAACTTGAAGGATTCACATCTACAGATGAGTCTAAGGTGTGCAGGCTACAGAGGTCCATTTATGGACTTAAGCAGGCATCACGGAGTTGGAACATACATTTTGATAAGACGATTAAGACGTATGGCTTCGTTAAGAACAGAGAAGAGCCATGCATTTATAAGTGGGCTAATGGTCCAGTAGTAGTATTTCTTGTATTGTATGTGGATGACATTCTCTTAATCGAGAATGATGTCCCTGCATTACAGGGAATAAAGATTTGGCTGTCGTCACAGTTCTCCATGAAGGATTTGGGAGAAGCTTCCTACATCCTAGGGATGAGGATCTATAGGGATAGATCTAAAAGGTTGCTTGGTTTATCACAGTCCACGTACATTGATACTATGCTGAAGAGGTTCAGCATGGAGAATTCCAAGAAAGGCTATCTTCCAATAGGCCATGGAATTTCTTACTCGAAGAGGGATTGTCCGACAACACCTCAAGAGAGAGCGTATGGGTAGGATTCCACATGCTTCAGCAGTGGGATCTATCATGTACGTCATGACATGTACACGACCAGATGTGGCATACTCATTAGGGGTAGTGAGTAGATACCAATCTGATCCAGGGGAGAATCACTGAAAGGTTGTTAAAACCATCCTGAAGTATTTAAGAAATACTAAGGACTAGTGGCTTGTTTATGGTGAATCGGACTTGAGACTTATAGGGTTTACAGACTTTAGTTTTCAGTCTGATCACGATGACAGCAAAAGTATGTCGGAATTTATTTTTACCCTTAATGGTGGGGCTATCTGCTGAAAAAGTTCCAAGCAGCATACAGTGGCTGATTCAGTTTGCGAGGTGGAGTATGTCGCTGCATCAGATGCTGCCAAAGAAGCAGTGTGGCTGAGAAAATTCATCATCGAGCTCAGAGTAGCATCCTCTTTTGTTGGTCCAGTTCTGCTCTACTGTGACAGCTCTGGAGTCATTGCTCAGGCGAAGGAACCAAAGGCACACCAGCGGACGAAGCATATTCTGCGCCGCTACCATCTCATCCAGAAAATTATGGATCGAGGTGACGTCGATCTTCAGAAGATCGATGAAAAGGAGAACCTGGCTGATCCATTCACTAAAGCCATTGCGGTGAAGGAGTTCGACAACTATAAGTCGAAGATGGGTATTGGATACTGCACCGATTGGCTTTAGGCCAAGTGGAAGATTGTTGGAAATAGTATCCCAAAGTCAATCATCAGTCTGTTGATGGTTGTACTTATTTTTATATTTGTACATGAATTATGAATTAATAAAATTATTTTGATATTTTTTTCATCACAAAATATTTCATCTTCTAATGAACTCCTATGTTGTGGTGAAGTCAAGACTATTTAGACTCGACAAAAGAGGATTTGTCATTTAGACCTTAAATCTGTTCATGACCAAATGATACGTTGTTACCAAGGACAATAACGTTTATCAAGCATAGGTCATTGTGTGCTATATAGGTTGGTTGTCCTCTTAACCAATGAGTGTGGAGACACTGGTATGGCATACAGGTGAGATGTAAGGGTACATCTGCACTGAACGTGACCGACTCCGGAGCTATTTCTGCTATCAAGATTTGCTCCGATGGAATATGGGTATAAATATCCCTCCGACCTGAGACCGCCACGGTGACTTGCAAGCAACTCACTGCACTTAGGCATTGGACTACCTGAATTTCTAATTCAGTGACGGAAGGCTGCTGGGTGTAGTCAAGTACTTGACTTGTCGGTGCGTGTATCAAGATGAGATTGACCACTCTAGTTTAGGAGCTGTGTACAGTCATGTTTCAATTTAGCAAAATCTTGGCCAGGGTAGTCTTTGTGAGCAGTCACAGGACTGTTTGAGCTGAGCATGATTCGGATGATCTGATTAGGGTGACAGTTTAACCCTGAGTCGTCCTAAACACAGGGGTCAAAAAGATGAATTATACAGTAACCATATTCATGTAGGTTCTGAGTGTTGCAATTATGACTCTTCGACCTATCCAGACGTCGGGTACCATTGCTAGATGGTCACTTCGATTAGTACAGGAATTGGTTCCTGTGCTATCGGCTTAGGTTCGAACCTGCGGGGTCACACACATTAGAGGTTCCTATCTGATCTGATGGCTGGTGTAGAATCCTATATATTTGGAACTCAGTGATCGAGAATCAGGATTCTCTGATCATGAGTTCCACACATTATGGGTACCGGGGTCAAGAGTCCCACTGGTTGGGACTTTTTGATCAGGGTTACATATCGATGAATTCTGATGCCTGATTGCCCATCGGATTTGGACTCAGTATTTATGAGAGGTTTAATTAGTGATTTGATCACTAACTAACTCAATTTGATTGAGTAATTATTTTTGAATCAAGTCCAATTGAATTGGATTCAGTTGGGTTTGACCCGATAAAGTTAAAAGTTGACCTAATCGTCGAGATGGTTTGGTCCCTGATTTGCTCAGGGGTTGGACTTAGTCAATTCCTGATTTGATTAGGATTTTGTTGAGCCTAATTAAGCCTAATTAAGTTGGATTTAATTTAGTCTAATTGGACCTAACTTATTTGGTTCAATTAGGTTGGTTTAAATAATGAAACCACCTTGACCCAATCTCCATGCGCCACCTCACTTCCATTGCACCCATTTGAATTCATTAGAAGAAACTCCTCATGAATTATTTTCTCATGCCAAGGCCTCTTCACGCCCCACTTTAATATGCCAAATGAATGGATAAGGATGATTGGTTGGCCATTAAAATTCAAAATAAATTTTGAATTTGAATGGGCAATCAATCTTTGCACCTTATCTCTTTTTTATGCTCCATTTATTACATGAAAAAAAAAATTCTCATGAAATCACTCCATGCACAATTTAAGCCATGCCTCACGCCTTTAGTGGATAAAGGATGAGTTGGTGTCCATTTGAATTCAAAATTTGATTTGAATTCAAATGTGCAATTATTCATCTTTATCCTTTCTTTTGGATAAGACTTTTGACGTTGTTATAAAAGGAGGAGAAGAGTGGGGTGAGCAAGAAGAAAATTTTTGGAGAAAAATTTTGGGGCATGAGAAGTCTTGTGCGTGAGAAGGAAGTCCATATCCTTCCAAGAGAAAGAGAAAGAAAAGAAAGAAAGTGGCTGCAAGGTTTCCGGTGAGTTCCCCAGAGTTTTAGCCTGGGGTTCGGAAGTGAGAAAGTGAGCTACGAGTGTCGTGAGCCCACAAAATCTCAGAAAGATCTTCAACATCCTCTCAAGCATGTCTGTTGATGATCCAGAGTATCCAAAAAATCGACAGACATCGATCGAAGGAGTTCGATCAACATCAGCCATCAAAAGAGCTCTACAACAAGCTAGCACTCATGAGGAGTCGATCAAACCGAGAGCTTCGTGTGGATGATCTGCAGAGATCAGACATACTGTGTGGCTGCATCACGATGATCAAACTCTTCCGACGGTGATCAGATTACGGCGATCTACTACCCGCACAAAGGTATTGTGTTCTGAACACATTACAATAAAATATTTATTGTTCAAATTCAAATTTTAAATTTAAATGCATGCATGCTGTATATCATATTTAGATCCTAGTGTAGGGTAAATTTATGTTAATTAATTAGATTAATTAATATTTTTTCACTGTAAAATCATGATTTTGAAAAAGTTTTAAAATTACCATTTTACCTCTGCACTGAATTTCCCCATAATATTAAGTCCAAGATCTTCCACCGTTGTAGATGTGCGAGCGTGCTACCGACGTTGATTGTTCTCGGTTGGTCACAATGGTTTAGTTGCATCGAAAACATGCAACCACTCTTTAGCAAAGAGTTGCTGCAGGGTAAAGATGGGGTTAGGCCCAATAACTGTTAGGTGAGGGATCCAATGACGGCTTTACACCTGCTTGTGAATGGTGGGTCTGACTTAACTAAGAAGTACGGACAATAACTGTTAGGTGAGCCCACATGACTTAGAGATCAAGTGGCTGTAATATGCTTAGAGAAGCATCTGGGCAAAGAGTTATCCACACATCGATGTTTATTCGTATTATCAATAATTGTTATGTGAGGTGCACGATATCGGTGGGACCGCAGCACCCACTAGAAATTCAATTATCGTATTAAAATTTTTATTTCTCTACCCAGAGAGTGTGGGAGTTCTGATAAAATAGTGAGAGTCTCTTTTTGCATCTAAAAATTTTTAAAATAAAATTATAAAATAAATATAAATATTTAATTAAAATCTTTGCTCTCTGCTATTTATTATGTCAACTTCCAACCCTCTAGCTTGAATCCTAGATATCAACCGATTAACCAAAATCGAGTACATAGACTGGCTTACAAACTTAAAAATTATTCTTAATTTTAGAAAATTAAGTAATATTCTCTACCAGATTATTCTAATATTAACAATCCATCCAACCGATAGTCAACGAGCTATACTTGATGAGTGGATAGATAATGACAATAAAGATAGGTGCTATGCATGAGTACATGTACATTGCCAACGACATGTTGATTCATCTACAAGTGTTGTGAGGTGATCAGAGTCACACAGCATATGTGATGCATGATGGACAGTCAGTCTATGATCATTATTTGATAATGATCGAGGACATTAAAGAGCTTAAAAGGCTCGACATGATCATGCATAAGGAATTACTTATGGATTTGATCCTGCGATCCTTGATTAGTTTATATGGATAGTTTATGGTAAACTACCATATGAAAGACCATCATGGCACTTTATTTGAATTGATCAAAGTGTTGATAACAAAGGAACCTTGAAAGAGTTCAGAGATAAATACCTGAAGAGCCTAAAGAAACAAAGACACACCTAGAGTAGGTATGTCAAAATTGCTCAATACTATCCTTATGATTTTATCTTCTTCTAGTTGAGCTACAGACTCTAGTGTAGAGTCGATGGAAAGGTAGAGGGCTGAGGAAGTAACCCTTGAATTGGCTATAGGGTAACAGTTGCTGCTGCAGCCATGGGTATCTGTCCTTTGCGATCATCGTTTGGATTTAGTTCTTAGAGACAGTCTCTATCATTTGCATGTTGATGCATATGTGAATTTAATTGAGCAATCAGTGAATGCCATTGGATCTGAGAGATCAAAAATTGAGATAAAATTTAAAGTATATGTGGAACCTATAGCTAAGCCATATTGGAGCAGAAATGATTAACAAACTAAAAAAATATGGGCTTGGGCTCATTGACTGTTGAGTCAAATCTAGTTTGTACATCATCTCTTGGAGAAAATATGATCAAGCTACTCTTATGGGATAAGAGGAAAAGGACTACTGAGGTACTTATCCTTGTACATATTTAATGTGTGTAGCCTATGTGATGTGCTAACCAAAGAGTTGTCTCTACTTTGTATATGAGATATAAATCTAAAATTTTTTAAAGGTTCAAAGAATTCAGATATAAGTAGAGAAATAAATCAAAAAAATTTTAAAAGTACTTCGATCGGATCGAGGATGCAATATTATTGAAAGAAATTTTTTGATTATCTCATAAAATGGTATTGTTTCATATTGGACCCCTCTTAGTAAATCTCAGCTCAATGAGATAAGAAGAGTCATGGGACTATATAAGAAATGATCTGGTCTATAATAAAATTCACTGATTTATTTATATTTTTTTAGGAACATACTTTATTTCTATGAAATTGAGTTCTCTCTAAATCTGTTCCTACCACACCATATAAGATATGACATGGTAAGAATTGAATCTTGATTATTTTGAGATTCAAAGATGTCCAGCCTGTGTCTAGGACAGTAGGTGGATATGTTAGAGGATAGGTCTATAAAGCTCTTCCTAAAAGAGTCTGGGATATTACTTTCTGATGGGATTACAATGTGATTGTGACTTAATGCTATCTTCTTGAAAAATTATTTAACCAAGATGAAGCAGGGAGAGGAAAGTTAAGCTCTAAAAGAGTATCTCTGAAGAGTAGGGAGCCTTGGGATCTTAAGAACATATTAATCATGAGCCAGTAGAGAAGTATTCCTCCTCCATCTCATACACATAGTAGGATCTCCAATCCTCTCGAAAGGTATTTGAGTATGCTTAATAGAGGATATAGAGAAAATTATTTCTTATGGGAGATAGGGAACATAGAGATGATCCCAGAATCTACAACGAGATGATGTGAGATATCAACTCCAAGAAAGGATGTGAAATAGCTTTCTTGAGTAGAAATTTTTTGAGGATTTCTATATGGAATATCCTATGGATTTTACTTCTTATGATAGGTGATCACAAAGACCACAATACCCTTAGAGTTGGAACATTCATTTCAATGATATGATCAAATTATTTAATCAGATATAAGAAATTATGGATTTCAAAAAGATCAGTGAGAGTGTCCAATACTGACATCGATTAAAATATAGTTGAATATAGATTTCTTCATGAAAGACATGAAGTGAGCATCCTAAAGATCTATAGAGATAGATGCAATTGGATGCTTGTGTTTTCACAGATAAAGTACAGAGATCGGATGTTGGAAACGTTTAGCATAGAAATCTCAGAGAGGGGTCTGCTATCCTCTCGGGTATAGTCGTATGTCATAAAGTATTTGAACTGATTATACTATGATTGTGACAAGTAGATATCAATTGTATCCAGGCTATGAGCGTTGGATTGCTGTGAAAATATTCTTAAGCTCTTAAGAAGAACTGAAGACATGTTTGAAGAAAGATCAAAGCTAAGAATGGGAGGATACACCAATTCAGACTTTATGTCTGATGTTGATGGTAGAATATCTACATCATGGATGTGTTCCTATGTCAATATCTTGGAAGGATTCCAAATAATCGATCAATAAAAGTTGAGTACACTGTAGATATGTAGGATGTATTCTAGTTGTAATGTTAGTTACAGAATTAGTTATCATACCATCAGATGTTGTGACACTATACTGTAAAGATAATGACACCATAGCTCTTGCTAAGGAGTCTAAGTCTCACCAGATATCCAAACATATAGAACAGCAAAACATGCGACTACCTCGAGTAGAAATATATAGAGGTGCAGAGAGCAAATTCTACATGTGATGTGGATGACCCATTGGTAAGTCACTTGGCTGGCCTAAGACTATAGACTGTCTTGTGAAGATAGGGCTTGGTACATGGCGGATTGGCTTTAGTATAAGTGAGAAATTATTGGATGTATGCCCTAGAAGCCAATCTTGGCTGACACATTTCATATCTCTAGGACATGATTTTATACTTATTGGGCAGTTATATTACCATTCATATCTATGTGTCCATGAATCATCCAAGGAATTAACAAGATAATGACACATATTCTCAAAGAGTTGAGAATTTGAGGCATATGTCATTGATGGTTGATTCCTAAATTACTCCTGGTCATAGGATCATCATGGGGATGGTGATTGATCCGGATAGATCAGTGTATGGATTGCTTTCTTCGGACAGATGGATCTCGAGTCTGCAGTGTAGAGACACTGAAGCGAGAGTGCAGATGATTGTTAGAGAACAACTATTACTGAGCGTGACTAACATGAGAAGTTACATGAATGTTTGCTCACTCGTTGTGACTTTTTCGATGCTGTAGTTGTATGACTGGTCCTTTGATCTAAGATGACACTACTGCTCATAGTGAGACTGCTGGAGTTTGACTAACACATCAATATGGATCTCAAGAAGCCCTTGTAGTGGATATTGATGATAGTTGGTCCACTATAGGCGTGGGGTGTGCATCAAAATGATATCTATCGACCCTAGCAGAAGAGAGTAGTCCTATAAAATTTAAGAGGCTGAGTCTTTAAGTCTATGGCCATAGCAGTGTGATTGATGGAAAAGAGTTTTCATAAAATCACATATGGACTTAAGCTGATTGAATCTATCATATAATCGATGTTGAGGTTTGACGATTTATCCATGACCTACCATCTAGTCGGACTCACGATAGAGAGACTGAATCATACGTTAACTATACCTAAAGGTTCTTTTAAATTCTACTGAGTTATCACTATATACTGCTAGGGGTCACTAGTAGATTGTGAGAGCTCACTAGGGTTGTCCTGGATCGACAATCTTTGTTAAGTTAGAGTGAAATTATTTCGATCCATTGAAAAGAGTTTCAATGATACGATCATAGAGATCATTGTATGTCTCACTATCAGATAAAATTAAACCTATGAGATCACACAACGAAGAGATTAGGTTTGAAATAAGAAATTGAGCTTATGAAGTATCAATTGGGTTTAAAGAAACCCATTAGATTCATGATAACCTTGCTAGCATATGGTTAGACCCAATTTCTCTTTTCATTGAGATTACTTATTTGATAAATTAATTCTAATTTAATTACCTGCTAATAACCTACATGAATAAGATTTATGAGACTCCAATTATTGGGTGTCTAAGATTATGGATCACATAAATTAAGGGTGCAAGTCCCTTATGAATCTCCTTGATAGTTATTATGGGGCGCCACCTTGATTTGATCAATTTGAGCGTGTCCATTGATTAGAGGGTTTTTGGTTTTCATATGGGGTGTCTCTTGGGTGCAAAAGAGGGTATCTAATTATGGGTGCAAGGGCTCCAATAGTTGGCGCCTAATAGGTTTCCTAATGTAAATTGGATAACTTAACGTAATAGAAATCCTAATGCAAGTAGGACTTGTATTATGAGATTGAATAGGATTCAATCCTTATGTCTATTTAAAGGAACCTCTCTTAAAGTTCCTAGAGCATCAAAATCAGTAGCTCCTCACATCCAAAGGCTCTCCTCATGCCCTTTCTTCTTCTCTTTTTCTCTTCTCTTGGGCGTTCTACATGCCCCTCCCTTGGGATGCGCATCCCAAGGTGTTCCATGCCCAAAAGAGTTTGGGTGCCTCTTCTTTGTTGGTTTCTAGCATCTGGTAGTAGCACATAGCAAAGAAAAACTCTAGAGAAGAGGAGAAGAAAAAGATCAAAGAGAAATATCAAGTGTTGATTACGATCTAGGCTTCATTCAGATTCAGCAGGCTGAATTTTGGAGATTCAAAATTCAGATTATAGAAGACTGTGTCAGGCTAATTCTAAGCGTATACTCATAGAGGTTGAATACTTGTGTGACTAACAGAGAGCCTCATCTCTTCTAGATCCAGATTTGAAGAAAGAGATTACAAAACAGGTATGTGATTTGATCACAATCTAAATTTTAGCATATATCAATTTTAGCATATGAAATAGATCCATGTGAATTTATATTTTTATGCATGCAAAATTCAGATTAAAAATATTTTAATCTTATTCTCTACTGTGATGTTTAAAAAATAAAAATTTTGAAATACATATGCATGCACGAAATCCCAAAATCCAACATTTGATACGTATTTTTCATTTTTGTTTTAGATCTAAAATGATATATGAGATATATAGTTTATAGATCTAAAACTTACTTTCAACAAAACCCTAGATCCAAAAACCTTAGGTTTTGATGCATAATTAAGTTATTTAGTTTTTAAAAATATTTTAATTTTTAAATTAAAATTTTTATTATGCATGGATCGCAAAATAATTATGAAACTTGCTGCTAGTACACCTGTGGAGTTGACTCGAGTCCCTGACGAGCTGACTCCTTTTTCATTAGAGTCGACTCAAGATCCTGTAAAGCTAGCTTGGTTTGCAGATGAGCCAACTCAAGTCCCGTAGGCTAGGTATTAGGATTTTTGTTCGTCATAGTGAGCTAGCATGGGCTCGGAGTCGAGCTGACTCACTATGACGAGTCGACTCGAGTCTAGGGCGAGTCCACTCGAGGGTAAGTAAAAATTTTAAAAAAATTTATATGTGATATAATTAAGTCTAAATAGTTTGAACATCTAATTAGGACCCATGGACTTAATTAAGATTAAGAAATGAAATTCAACAGATCCAAAAATTGAGAATTGAAGACCTAAATCAATTTCATAATACATGGGTTCAGGGTGTGGGTAGCTCAATTAGGTCTACTTTAAGTGGTTGATCAAACTGAATCAATTGTTGGTTAGGAGGGGATCAAATGTACTCATGACCAACCCAAGTAGTTGTAAGTTTGGTCAGATCATTTAACAGTTACGTGTTATCGATCAACTTAAAACCTAATTCAGCTCAATGATTCGAGTTTGGGTTAATAGACTAACTTGATTGATTGTAATCAACCAATTTAGTGTTTAAAGTAATTACATAGATGATAGTTCTTTAATTGATTCCATTATCTGATCTGACTGATTCGTTGGCGTCTAAGGAAAGCAAAAAGAGGTGTTGAAAAATGTAAATGATTTCATGCATGTATTTCAAAAATTTTTGAAATAAAATACAGTGAAAAGCAACTAGATTAATCATATTAACTTGACATGCATATGATCTAATCATCAAATCAAGCTACTCTAGGATCTATGACATGATTTGTGGCGTATAAAATTGAAAAAATCCAAAGATAAAATCTGCATGCATACATGTGACCAGTAGATCAAATCTACATCTATCTGAGTTCAAAACTCCATACTTGAGCATGGATTGATAATTGCCACTACTGAGAGATATAGTAAAGAGGATCCTCGCTGGTTACTCACAGTCGCATATGTGTCCGACCTCTATAGAAAGTTCACTTAAAGCTCCGATTTGATTGGTCTCCTCGGGAGTGCTAGCTCATGCGAAGACCATCTTGTTGGCTGATCTGGATCTTTTCTTTAAAATTCTCAAATCTTTTCAGAGGTTGAAGAAGGACATCTGGAGGAGATGAGGATGAGAAAGAAATATGGAGAAGAAATAATTTTTTCTCTTATTTTTCTCTCTTCCCAAACCTTAGAATCAAACCTTAGAAATCTAGGTTTTGCGCTAACCCAAGAGGAGAGGACTCTCCTCTATTTTTCATGCCATGGAACCACGCCCAAAGCCCTCTTAATGTGAAGGCCTCCTTCTCATCTCTCTTACATGTACAAAAGAAAGAATAAACCCCTTTTATTTTGGCATTTAAGGAGTTAGGGTGAAGAGTCCAACAATGTTTGGACTCTTCCAAGAGATGTCGCCACCTTCTCAAAAATTCACACCAAATATACATGGGATGCCCCAACCAAATATTTTCTATGTTAAATCAGATCTCTATCTGATTTCCCATGTTAAAATTCCTCTTTTTATCACACAAAAGAAAGAAATAAAAAGAAGTGGGCAGCAAGTTTTATGGATAAAGTCAAACCTTATCCTATATGGTAACTTATTCAAATCATATTTGAACCTACCGAATAAAACAAGATCTTATCCATTTTTGGACATGAGAAAGGGAGGGTGGAACACTCTTTTGCATGGAGAAAACATCATGAAAAACTCTTTTGTGCGTGATGAGAAATGGCATTAAAATTTTATGGTGCATGGAAGAAGAGTCCAATCTTTTATGGACTCTTAGTTTTCTTATTTGACTCCAAACCAAATCACATCTGATTCAGTCCAAATAAATAGATAAAATCCAATCTAATTAGGTTCATAATTTTTTAATCAAATTAAAAATTGATTAAACTACAGTCCTGATCAAATCAGAGATAATTTTTTTTTGCGATTAGGTCATCTCATAACCTAATTGGGTTAAACTTAATTGAATCTAATTCAATTAATTTTATTTAATCTTTTTTGCTTAATCAAATTGAGCTAATCAGCAATCTAATTACTAAATATGTTGAAATTTGAGGTTTAATGCATGCATATGTGTTTCAAAAATTTTATTTTCTAAACACCACAGTAAAGAATATGAATAAAATACTTTTAATCTGAATTATACATACATAAAAATATAAAACCACATGGATCTATCTCATATGCTGAAATTGATGTATGCTGAAATTTAGATTGTGATCAAATTATATACCTATTTCGCAATCTTATTCTTCAAATTTGGATCTAGAAGGGAAGAGATTTTTTCTTAGCCGCACAAGCATCCGACCTCTACGAGTATCCACTCAGGATCAGTCTGAAACAGTCCTCTTTAATCTGAATTTTGATTCTCTAAAATTCAATCGCTGAATTTGAACGAAGTCTGGATCACGATCAACGCTTGATCTTTCTCCTTGATCTTCTTCTTCTCATCTTTCTAGAGTTTCTCCTTGCTTTGTGCTGCTACAAAATACCAACAACCAGTAAATTATGGGATGCCCAACAACTTAGGTGTGGAACTCCTTGGGACTCGTGTCCCAAGGGATGGGCATGTAGAATGCCCAAGAAAAGAAAAAAGGAGAAGAAGAGAGGGCATGGAGAGAGCCTTTGGGTATGAGAGGCTACTGATTTGGATGCTCTAGAGATCTTAGGAGAGATCCCTTTAAATAGGCATGAGGATTGAATCCTATTCAATCTCATAATATAAGTCCTACTGGCATTGGGTTTCCTATTAACTTAAGTTATCCAACTTACTTTAGGAGACCCTTTAGGCGATAACAATTAGAGCCCTTGCACTCATAATTAGACATCCTAAAATATACCTAAGAGATGCCCTATAAGAGAACTAAAAGTTCTCCAATCAATAGACATGCCTAACTTGATCAAATCAAGGTGGCGCCCAAAAATAACTATCAAAAAAATTAATTAAAAACTTGCACCTTTAATTAATATGATCCATAACCTTAGACACCCAACAATTGGAGTCTTATGAATCTAATTCATATAGATTATTAGCATGTAATTAAGTTAGAATTATCTTATCAAATAAGTAATCCCAACGAAAAGAGAAATTAGATCCAATCATGTGCTAGCAAGGTTATCATGAACCCAATAAATTTTTTTAAACCCAATTAACACTTCATAAGCTCAATTATTTATTCCACACCTAATTTTTTTATTGTGTGTCCTCATAGATTCAATTCTATCTGATAGTAAGATATACAATGATCTGTATCATTGTATCATTAAACTTTTTTTAATGGATCGAAATAATTTCACTTCTAACTCAGCAAGAATTATTGATCCGAAATGATCCTAGTGAGCTCCCACAATCCATCAGTGATACCTAACAGTATGTAGTGGCAACCCATCACATGGATTACTCAGGCTCAAGTTTTGTCAAATTGAAATATATTGATACATTAACTCCTACTAATTTAGAGGGATCAATCCCATCTTGACTCATGTACCGACTTGATAAGTACTTGACTGCACCTAGAGATCTTCCATCACTAAATTAAAAATTTAGATAGTCTGACACTAAAGTATAGTGAGTTGCTTGTAAGTCACCGTGATGATCTCAGGTCAGAGGGACACTTATACCCATATGCTTCATGAGCTACTCTTGACAGCAAAATACTCTGTAGTTGGTCACATTTAGTGATGATGTACTCCTACATCTCACCTGCATGTCATATCAGTGTCTTCACACCTTTTGATTACGAGGACAACCAATGCATATGCACATAATGACCTACACTTGATATCACCATCATCCTAGTAATAGTGTATCGTTTGGTCATGAACTAGTTTAAGAACAACATGATAAATCTTTCTTTATCGATCAAAGTAGTCCTAAGAATTTCATCACAACACAGGAGTCGTTAGAAGATGTAACCTTGTAATGAAAAAGATCAAATAATTTTATTATTAATTAATTTATATATATATTAATTAACACAATCATCAAATGATTGGCTTAGGACATATTTTTCAACAACTCCCACTTGAACTAAAGCCAATCAGTATAGTATCATATACCTTTTTGATTTATCAACTAAGAACTCCTAGATACTGAGGCCTTAGTAAATGGGTTGCTTAGGTTCTCCTTTCCATCGATCTTCTAAAGTTCAATGTCACCTTTATAGATTTTTTGAATAAGAGGTAGTGATGAAAAATACTTGGTAAGCTAATGGGACTTTGGCTCCTTAGCATGAGCTATGACTCCGGTACTGTATAATACAGCAAGACCATCATTGGAGGGTGCCACTCCTAGCTTGCCAATGAATCTCTATAATTACATAGCTTCCTTACAAGCATGAGATGCTGCAATACATTCTGCCTCGCCAATGAATTGTCTATATTGTTCTGCTTGAATTTTTTCAGCAGATTGCTCCATTATTTAGAGTAAGGATGTATTTCGATATGTTCTTACTATTATTATATCCAACTAAAAATTAAAGTCATACTCTATAAATTTTAAGTCAAATTCTCCACAACTGAATCATCGATCCTCAGTATTTCTTAAATACTTAAGGATGACCTTCCAGTGATTCTTACTCGAATCTTGCAGGTATCCACTCACTATCCCTAGTGAGTATACCATATCCGGTCTCATACATGATGTTCATAATAGAACAAATTCTACTCATAAATACTCTATGTACATGGACTGGGATAACCTAAGTAGCCTCTTAGATCTATCTCTATAGATCATCATCTTTGGGATGAGGGATGCTTGTCCAAGTCTTTTATGGAAAATAATGATAACAGCAAAATCTTTATTCCCTGTAATGTAAGGAATGTCATTTTTGATTAAGAGAATTTTATTCACATACAAAATAAGAAATACACTCCTCAATACTATTAACCCATTAGTGTTTAGAGGGTTCATCTTTATTTTCAACGAAGCCATGCATTTTGATCACTTATCAAAATGTATGTTCCAACTCTTAAAATATTATACATTACTACAGGAGAAAATAT
>NC_026000.2:30247020-30317890 GCF_000442705.2 Elaeis guineensis | reverse complement strand
TGTAATATTTTATCATAAATAATATATAATTTTTAAATTTTTTAAATTTTTTATTTTCTTTCAAATATTAATGATAAAAATTTTTCATCATAAATACTTGAGTATTTGTGATAAAAAATGAGTTTTCATCATGAAAACTCCAGTATTTATAATGTAATATTTTTATCATAAATAATTTATAATTTTTGAATTTTTAAAATTTTTATTTTTTCATATATTAGTGATGAAAAATTTTTATTATAAATAATAAGGTATTTACAATAAAAACTTAATTTTTATCATCAATACTCAATTATTTATGATATAATATTTTCATCACAAGTAATCTTTTATTATTAAATTTTTAAATTTTTTATTTTTTTCAAATATTAGTGATGAAAATTTTTTATCATAAATAACATGTATTTGTAATAAAAAATAAATTTTCATTGTAAATACTTATATTATTTATGACAAACCTATTTTCATCATGAATATTTAAAAATTTAAAATTAAAATAAATATTTTATTATTTATAATGATTAATTTTATTGTAAATAATATGTATTTATGATGAAATTTTATTTTCATCATAAATATGAAGTTGTTTGCAATAAAAATTATTTTCATCATAAATATTTTATTATTAGTGATGAATTTAATTTTTTATCATAAATAATCTTATTGATGATAAAAATATATTTGTCAGTAATAAATTTATCATAAAAACTCTCTTTTCTTATAGTGAATCTAACTATGGTATCAAAGTCACAGATTTTCATATGTTGAAATTTAATATACATATTTTTGAAAAGATTTTAAAATTAATTTTTTTTGATACATGAGATGTATGGATAGATCTTTAAAATCTAAAATTTGATTTTAAGTTTAATTTCTAGAATATATAGTTGATATGTTGATACATGCATAGATCTAAAAATTGATTTGGAAAGAGTTTTAGTTCATATGAAATAGATACATGCATGAAACCTAAATTTTTTTATGATTTTGAATTTTGATTCGTATGTATGATATATGATTACATATTTAGATCATAAATTTGGCTTTAATCTAATCTATGATTAGTATATGAGATATATGATATCATGTTTAGATCTGAAATTTTGTTTAAGATCTGATTTTACATTATATATGTGATATATGTTTGTATGTTAGAACTTGAAAATTATTTTTATATTTTAATACTTACTTTTATATAAAGTATTTAGATTTGAAATATAATTTTAGAATCTAAAATTTATATTTGTGTATGAGAGTTTTGGTCATAAAAAAATCAAAAGTTAGATCATGTAGTAGGATTACATCTAAGGTTTTTGATTTGGGACATATGGGTTTAATTCGATTAAGTAATTGGGTTAAACTGAGTTAAATATTGAATTGAGTTAGATCAATTAAGGTAATAATTATATAATTATTATTGATCAAATTGATTAAGTCCTATATGTAGAATCGATTAACCTAAGGACCTAAGTTGGCTTGTTGATTTGAGCCCGATTCACTTGAGCTAACCAATTCTCATCAATTGTCCAATTAGTGTCTAAGACAAGTAATTGAAAGATGGTTATTAATTGGTTCTATTTGCTTCCCTGGCCAATTTATTGGTGTCTAAGAAAAAGCAACGGGGGACCCCCACCAATCTCTACTTATCTGGCCAATTTGAAAGATTGAGTCACAAATATGGTTGCTAAGTAGTTTTGATTTAACCCATGCCAATTATATCAATCATGTGATAACTGATTAGATGAGACAAATCCAAATCTCTCCACAAAATATTTATTGGAATAGTGTTCTAAAGCCAATCGTCAGCCGGTTGACGGTTGTGCTCATTTTTGTATTTGTACATGAATTATGAATTAATAAAAATTATTTTGATATTTTTTTTATCACAAAATGTTTCATCTTCTAATGAACTCCTATGTTGTGGTGAAGTCCTTAGGACTATTTAGACTCGACAAAGGAGGATTTGTCGTTTAGTCCTTAAATTTGCTCGCGATCAAATGATACATTGTTACCAAGGATGACAATGTTTATCAAGCATAGGTCATTGTGTGCCATATAGGTTGGTTGTCCTTTTAACCAATGAGTGTGGAGACACTGGTATGGCATACAGATGAGATGTAAGGAACATCTGCACTGAACATGACCGACTCCAGAGCTATTTCTGCTGTCAAGATTTGCTCCGATGGAATATGGGTATAAATATCCCTCCAACCTGAGACCGCCACGGTGACTTGCAAGCAACTCACTGCACTTAGGCACTGGACTATCTAAATTTCTAATTCAGTGACGGAAGGCTGCTGGGTGTAGTCAAGTACTTGACTTGTCGGTGCGTGTGTCAAGATGGGATTGACCACTCCAGTTTAGGAGCTGTGTACAGTCGTGTTTCAATTTAGCAAAATCTTGGCCAGGATAATCCTTGTGAGTAGTCACAGAACTGTTTGAGTTGAGCACGATTCGGATGATCTGATCAGGGTTGACAGTTTAACCCTGAGTCATCCTAAACACAGGGGACAAAAGGATGAATTATACAGTAACCATATTCATGTAGGTTCTGAGTGTTGTGATTGCGACTCTTCAACCTATCCGGACGTCGGATACCATTGCTAGATGGTCACTTCGATTAGTATAGGAATTGGTTCCTGTGCTACCGGCTTAGATTCGAACCTGTGGGGTCACACACATTAGAGGTTCCTATCTGATCTGATGGTTGGTGTAGAATCCTACATGTTTGGGACTTAGTGATCAAGAATCAGGATTCTCTGATCATGAGTTCCACACATTATGGGTACCGGGGTCAAGAGTCCCACTGGTTGGGACTTTTCGCTCAGGGTTACATATCGATGAATTTTTGATGCCCAATTGCCCATCGGATTTGGACTCAGTATTTATGAAAGGTTTAATTAGTGATTTGATTGCTAATTAACTAAATTTGATTGAGTCATTATTTTTGGATCAAGTCCAATTGAATTGGAGTCAGTTGGGTTTGACCCGATTAGGTTAAAAGTTGACCTAATCGTCGAGATGGTTTGGTCCCTAATTTGATCAGGGGTTGGGCTTAGTCAATTCTTGATTTGGTTAAGATTTTATTGAGTCTAATTAAGCCTAATTAAGTTGGATTTAAATTAGTCTAATTGGACCTAACTTATTTGGTTCAATTAAGTTGGTTTAAATAATGAAACCACCTTGACCCAATCTCCATGCGCCACCTCACTTCCATTACACCCATTTGAATTCATGAGAAGGAACTTCTAATGAATTATTTTCTCATGCCAAGCCCTCTCCACGATCCACTTTAATGTGCCAAATGAATGGATAAGGATGATTGATCGGCCATTCAAATTCAAAATAAAGTTTGAATTTGAATGGGCAATCAATCTTTGCACCTTATCCCTTTTTTTACGCCCCATTTATTACATGAGAAAAAGGTTTCTCATGAAATCACTCCATGCACAATTTAAGCCATGCCTCATGCCTTTAGTGGATAAGGGATGAGTTGGTATCCATTTGAATTCAAAATTTGATTTGAATTCAAATGTGCAATTACTCATCTTTATCCTTTCTTTTGGATAAGACTTTTGACGTTGTTATAAAAGGAGGAGAAGAGTGGGGCATGCAAGAAGAAGATTTTTGAAGAAAAATTCTAGGGCGTAAGAAGTCTTATGCATGAGAAGGAAGTCCATATCCTTCCAAGAGAAAAAGAAAGAAAAGAAAGAAAAGTGGGTGCAAGGTTTCTGGTGAGTTCCCTAGAGTTTTAGCCTGGGGTTCGGGAAGTGAAAAAGTGAGCTACAAGTATTGTGAGCCCATAAAATCTTAGGGAGATCTTCAACATCCTCTCAAGTATGTCTGTTGATGATCCAGAGCATCCGAAGAATCGATAGACATCGATCGAAGGAGTTCGATCAGCATCGACCGTCAAAAATGCTCTACAACGAGCTAGCACTAGTGAGGAGTCGATCAGATCGGAAGCTTCGTGTAGACGATCCGCAGAGGCCAGACACACTGTGTGGCTGTGTCGCGACGATCAGACTCTCCCGACGGTGATCAGATTGTGGCGATCTACTACCCGCACAAAGGTATTGTGTTCTGAACACATTACAATAAAGTGTTTATTGTTCAAATTTGAATTTTAAATTTAAATGCATTCATGCTATATATCATATTTAGATCCTAGTGTAGGATAAATTTATATTAATTAATTAGATTAATTAATATTTTTTCACTGTAAAATCATGATTTTAAAAAAAATTTAAAATTACCATTTTACCCCTGCACTGAATTTCTCCACAAATAGTATCAGAGCGGGTTCTTAGATATGATATATATATTTGCATGCATAGATTAAGTTGTAATCTAAAAGTTTAAATTTAAAATTTGAAATTCAAAATTTAAAATTTGAATTTTGAAAGTTGTTCAAAATTCAAAAATCAAAAATTTGAAATTCAAAATTTGAAATTTAAATTTTGAAAATTGAAATTCAAAATTCAAAATTTAAAAATTTGAAATTCAAAATTTGAAATTTGATATTTAAAATTTGATTAAAATTTCAAATTTGAAATTTGAAATTTGATTAAAATTTCAAATTTGAAATTCAAAATTTAAAATTCAAAATTTGAAATTCAAAATTTAAAATTTAAAATTTAAAATTTGAAATTTGTTTGAAATTTGAAATTCAAAATTTAAAAATTGAAAATTGAAATTTAAATTTTGAAATTGGTATATTTAGATATACTTGATCCAAGTAGCAAGTAATCGAATTGGGTTGGTTGCCATAGCCGTCCGATCATAGGAGAAAAGCAAGGTTTAAAGGCCCTCTCCTCCCATTCGATGGGGTCTCCTATGGTGGTAGGGGTGCCGCTGTAATTATATCCCATGTAGATGAAGCAGTAAAAGGAATTAATTGTAAAGGTTCAATTGTGAAATTTATCATGAATGTGTTAGATTAGATCTAAAGGAATATTCATGATTTATTTTGATTGAGTTATTTTCTGTTATGTAATTAACAATAGGATTGCTATTTATGAAATGTGCTGATCTATTTGTGAAATGAGTCAACATATTTGGTGAATAGAAAATAAAACCTTTCAAATTTAAAAATTATTTTCGAAATGTCAAACCCTGACCCATCAGTCCAAATACTTAATTAAAAAAATTAAGTGTTGTCTAGTAGGTCTAGAATTGTGAATTAAGACCTAAGACAATTGCATAAACTTGTGGGTCAATGGGTTAGATGGATTAGGTCCATAATTGTTGGGTGGATGTCTGGCCAGGACACCACCTCCTAAGATCTTTTCAGTACCACGCGATGCAGCAGGAAGAAAGAAAAAATAAAATAAAAGAAAAACAATCAAAATACGTGGATCAGCCACAAAAGGGCTCGCCTCCACGGGGCATGCAAACTTCACTATGAAAAAAAAAATTACAAGAGGAGACCTCACCCTCAACCCTTGTACACCCAATTCTCTCTCACCTAAAGTTCCCCTCACAAAAGCTCTCTCTCTCTTGGAAGACCCCCTGAACCCCTGAAGTGCCTGGCGATCCCTGTCCAGAAGCCTCCTGCTCCTCTCTCAGCGCTCTCGCCTCTCTCTTCTCTTGGGTTCCGTACGAGCTTCATACGGCGCAAATCCGAACCACCCCCTCTCTGTTACCAATCAGCCCTATTTAAAGGGTTAAAAACTTGATTAGAGAAGGATTAGGAGTCCTAAACAAAGCCAGATAACCCTTAGACCGTCGGATCAAGATCGGGAGCCACCTAAGCCCTCAGATCGCACTCCGATCCATGAAATAGTATCGTGGACTATGAGAAATGCATGGGAAACGCCCACGCGGTCCACAGGCCCAGCCGTGGACCGCCCGGTCCACGGTGGACCAGGGCAAAGGGCCAGCAGGGCCGGCCCGCTCCCGCGCACGCCTGGGCCGCACGCCAGGTTGGGCTGCCCGCCCACATGGGTCGCGCATCCCATGCGCCGCCGCCTGTGGCCGCGCCGCTGCCGCCCGCCGCCGGTCGCCGACGGTCCTCCACCACCTCGAATCTTGTGTCGACTTCAAAAGCTCGTATCTCTTCCATCCGAGCTCCATTTTGGATGATCTTGGTCTCGTTGGACTTCATTTTTCACCGCAAACCTCATTATGGGCTCAATGTAGATTGAATCTCGAGGTATCAAATCTTAACAATCTCCACCTCGACTCGATATTCGGCCTCCTCCAAACTCTGAGAGCTTCTGGATCTCCTCGCCCCCATGCCCTGGGGCAATCGCCTGCTGATCATGAATGGGCAAACATGGGAGTCAAGCCAGGCTGCTCGATCCCATCTTCATCGTATGCTGTGCTCCTCCTGAGCTGAGACCTACTCGGGGCATCATCCTGCGGCAATAGGAATCTCACCTTGCGACGTCGCCTCTCATCCTCTCGAGTCTCCTGTCTCGTGCCCGATCTGCCTCCTGGAGCTCCACCTCGCTCTGGGCTCCACCTGGCTCCCGAAGCTCCACCTCACACTGGGCTCCCTGCTAGGTAATAATATCCTCTGCTCCCCTTCTTCCCCTCCAGCACAATCCTATCGCCGCATAGCACCCTCAGGATTTCTCCACCAGCTACCATCCTGTAGCCTCTCGAATCCAGTCTGCTAAGTGAGATAAGATTCTGCCTGAAATCGGATATGTATCGGACCTCCCCCAATCTCCTCACTGCACTGTCATGTGTCCTCCAGCTGACCGTCCTAATGCCTCTGATCGCACAGCTCGATCCATCCGACAGATATACAGTGCCCTCACTATTTTTCAGGGAGTCAAACTGCTCCTCTCTGCAACACACATGATAGGGGCATGCAGAATCTAATATCCACTGCTGGGAAGAAGTAGATACCTCGTCAGATATCTCCAGGACATCTCCATCTAAATCACTGTTGGCCGTCGCTACAGCAGCCATCGTCCAATTTTTAAGTTGAGGGCAATCTCTGACTAGATGCCCCAACTCCTCACACCGGTAACACCTGATTTTGCTCAAGTCCCTTCTGGACTTAGACCGCCCTCGTTGCGATCTTCTGTCGCTCCGTCTACCACCTCCTGCTCTTCCAGAAGCCACCAAAGCTGAGCTACCGCCACCTGAGCTCGAAGCTAGGTTCTCCCTCCTGAGAACCTCGTTCTGGAGTATCGCCGTGGTGACCTCGTCCATCTTGATAGTGCTCTTTCCCACTAGAAGAGCAGTCACCAAGGACTCGTACGAAGGGGGAAGCAATGCCAGCAAAACCAGCACCCTGGTCTTCTCCTCAACGTTCTCGTCAATGCTAAGGAGGTCGGTGAGGATCTTCTAGAAGTGGCTGAGATGCTCCTGCACGCTCTGTCCCTCAGTCATCCATAGTTGGTAAAACTGCCTCCAGAGAAAAAGTGTGTTGGTGAGAGACTTCGCCATGTACAACTCCTCGAGCTTCGACCACAGTACTGTCAGAGAAGTCTCGCTCCGCACATGGATCACCACCTCATCCGTCAGGTACATACGGATGGTACTCACCGCCTGCATCTGTAGCCATTTCCAATCCCGCACCTCCATGGTGGTCGGCTTTTCATCGCACAAGAGAGCATCGATCAACCCCTGTTGGATGAGCACGTTCTTCACCCTTGCCTGCCACAAGGAGAAATTGCTCTTACCATCAAACTTGTTGATCTCCATCTTGATTGTTCCTGTTTTCTCCATCTTCAGTCTTGCTCACCACCGCTGCAATCTGCATCCTTGTACCGCCTTACTCTGATACCACTTGTTGGGTGGATGTCTGGCCAGGACACCACCTCCTAAGATCTTTTCAGTACCACGCGATGCAGCAGGAAGAAAGAAGAAATAAAACAAAAGAAAAACAATCAAAATGCGTGGATCAGCCACAAAAGGGCTCGCCTCCACGGGGCATGCAAACTTCACTATGAAAAAGAAAATTTTACAAGAGGAGATCTCACCCTCAACCCTTGTACACCCAATTCTCTCTCACCTGAAGTTTCCCTCACAAAAGCTCTCTCTCTCTTGGAAGACCCCCTGAACCCCTGAAGTGCCTGGCGACCGCTGTCCAAGAGCCTCCTGCTCCTATCTCAGCGCTCTCGCCTCTCTCTTCTCTTGGGTTCCGTACGAGCTTCGTATGGTGCAAATCCGAACCACCCCCTCTCTGTTATCGATCAGCCCTATTTAAAGGGTTAAAAACTTGATTAGAGAAGAATTAGGAGTCATAGACAAAGCCAGATAACCCCTAGACCGTCGGATCAAGATCGGGAGCTACCCAAACCCTCAGATCGTGCTCCGATCCATGAAATAGTACCGTGGATCATGAGAAATGCGTAGAAAATGCCCATCCAGTCCATAGGCCCAGCGTGGACCGGGGCAAAGGGCCAGCAGGGCCGGCCCGCTCCCGCGGGCGGGCCTGCGCGCGCCTGGGCCGCGCACCCGGCTAGGCCGCGCACCCGCCTGTGCCGCCCACCCGTGTGGGTCGCGCGTCCCGTGCGGGCTTGGGTCGCGCGTCCCGTGCGCCGCCACCTGCGGCCGCACCGCTACCGCCCGCCGTCGATCACCGGCGGTCCTCCACCGTCTCGAATCTCGTGCCGACTTCAAAAGCTCGTATCTCCTCCATCTGAGCTCCATTTTGGGTGATCTTGATCTCGTTGGATTCTATTTTTCGCTGCGAACCTCGCTGTGGGCTGAATCTTAAGGCATCAAATCCTAACAATAATTGGGTTAGACCTAAGGTTAGCTTAAAGAAATGAACTAAATTAGAGTAATTGGTCAAATCTAATCAAAAATTGAATTAGATTAGGTCAAGGATACTCTAGACTCAACTCCAATAGTTGTAGTTGAATGGGTCCATGTCTTTAACTAGACCAAGATAGACTTAATTCATGGCTATGCGGTGGAACCCTATTTAATTAGTTGATCAAATTAAAACTAATGAACCGGTTGGTGTCTAAGGTAAGTTTTGCATTTTGACCAGTGGTTTTTAAGCGGGAGCTACTTGTAGTGATTCGATCTCTGACGAGTTAATGACTTATCCCCACCACTGATCTCACTTACCTGACCAACCTGGTGAATTAGATTTTGATTAGATCACTTGGTGATTAGGGCTCACCCATGTCATTAGGTAAACAATTTGACTGATTTAGGTGCTCCTAATGCCAGCTTTAATTAAATTTTTTTTTAATCTGACTTGGTGAAGTCAGTAGGAGGATTGAAATTGGTTGGATATTTTCTTCTCATCTATCCTTTAATAAAATCCTCAAAAATTATTAGGTCCCTAAAAATGATTAAGTTATATTGATAACTAAGTCATAGCCTCTCATTAAGTGAGTGATAATGAGTCCATTAGTTTAATAATCATTGGAGGCCCAAAGTCCTGGTGCTTATTGACTAATGGAATTATCATTCATAATATGATAATTTGGTTTGAGTCTTTCTGATGGTGGTCAGGTTGGCTGGCCAAAGTCGGACCTGATCATTTATTGGTCTGATTTACCAAATCAAATCATGTTAATGGTTGGACCTAACCAGATCTTTTCAGTAGAGGCCAAAGCCTATTGATTAGGTTCTGGAGCAAAATCAATTACTAGAAGTTGTTTAGAGAAACAACTGGTTATGAACCTACCCATAGATGCACATGGGTTGACCAACCAAAGTTGGGCTCGTGTGTAGTCTGTGTGGATTCTAGTACCCACTAAGGAATTAAAGTAATTCTTCGAATTGAAGGTTGAGGCTACCAGTTCGTAAAAATACTGGGAGAAACTTTAGACTAAAGTCCAAGTCTTTAGTATTTATAATTTATGTACTAATAGAGGTCTGGTTTTTCTTTATGCAGCTATGGCCACTACCCTGTCCCTCCGGTCATTATTAGATAATGACAAGCTCATGGGACCTAATTTCGATAGCTGGTATCAAAAATTAAAAATTATCCTTGAGCATGAGTGGATCCTTTATATAGTAACGGATTCGGCACCTGAGGAGCCAGCCCCGAATGTTAGAGGGACGGTCCGAGACACTTATCGGAAGTGGCTCAACGACCGTACCACCATTCGGTGCATTATGCTGGCGGCAACGAATGATGAGTTCAGCCGCAGGTTCGAGAATGCCCAGCCATAGGAGATGCTTCAAATGTTGAATGACTCCTTTAGCACGCCTGACGATATTGAAAGGTACAAAACTAGTTGTGCCATTTTTAATGCTCGGATGAGGGATGGAGCCTCAGTCATTGATCATGTACTGTACATGATCGAAATGATTGAGCACCTAAGTAAACTGGGCTTTTCCTTGCATAAGCAGTTCGGTAAGGATGCGATCTTTAATTCATTGCCCAAGTCCTTCCTCCCCTTCCTTACTCATTTTCGGATGACAAAGCCTGCAGTAAACTATCACGGCTTGTTGGGGTTGCTGTAGAACTTTGAGAAGGATCACCAGCTCCATATGGAGTCGATGAATGTTGTGGGAGGGTCTTCTTCTTGTCGTCGACCCTTTAAGAAAGGGAAGAAGAAGAACAAGAAGAAGAAGAATAAGAAGGTGCAGCTGCATGTTGGGATGTCTGCACAGGGTCAGATCAAGAAGCGCAAGCCCGACCAGAGCCAGGCGGAGTGCTTCTTTTGCAAGAAGTAGGCACACTGGAAGAGGAACTGTCCTCTATACATTGCCTCTCTGGACTCGAACAGGCCGAAGAAGAAGCAAGGTACTTATATGATAACACCTTGCAACTTTTTCATTTGTGATACTACTGCCTGGGTATTGGATATCGGAAGCTCTTATTATATTTGCAATTCGATGCAGGATCTGCAGGTCAGTAGGAGATTTGATGAAGGCGAGAGATTCCTGAACGTTGGAGATGGAAGCAAAGTTTCAGTTCTAGCATTAGGAATCATGAACCTTGTAATCAATTCTCGAAACATAATTTTGAGTGAATGTCACTATTGTCCAAGCTTTTTATTAAATATTATTTCTGTAGGCCTTTTGGCCATGAACGGTTATCAATTTTTTAATAAAAAGAAATGTTTGCAATATCATTTTGAATGGTGTTACAATATTTGTTGGATAACTTAATAATGGAATTTATTTTCTATCACAACCTGTTAATGTGGTTCAAACCTCCAGTAAACGCCCTAGAATAGATTATGTGTCAGAAGCCTACCTTTGGCACTGTAGGCTAGGTCATATCAATAAAAACAGGATAAACAGGTTGGCTCAAGAAGGAATTCTTGAAGTAGGTGATTGTGAATCACTTCTAACCTGTGAGTCCTGTCTTCTTGGTAAAATGATCAAGTCACCTTTTACTGAAAAAGGTGAGCGAGCCAGTGAACTCTTGGCTCTGGTACATTCTGATGTATGTGGATCCATGAGCTCAAGTGCAAAAGGTGGATATTTCTACTTCATAACCTTCACAGACGACCTATCGAGGTATGGGTATGTCTATTTAATGAAGCATAAGTCGGAGTCATTTAAAATGTTCAAACTATTCCAAAATGAGGTAGAAAAATAAACTGAAAAGTATATTAAAATTCTTCGATCTGATCGAGGAGGTGAATACCTTTTCAATGATTTTCTAACATATCTTGGAGAGAATGAGATTCTCTCTCAGTGGACTCCTCCTGAAACACCACAACATAATGGTGTATCTGAAAGGAGGAATCGGACCTTGTTGGACATGGTTCGATCCATGATGGGGTTTGCTGGTTTGCCGATCTCCTCTGGGGATATGCACTCGAATCGGCTTGTTACCTTCTAAATAGAGTTCTGAGTAAGTCTGTAACCAAAACGCCATATGAGATATGGATAGGACGTAAGCCAGTACTCTCGCACCTTAGGGTTTGGGGGTGTCCGACTTATGTTAAACATTTAATTACGGATAAGCTAGGACCTAGGTCTAACAAGTGTAATTTTATAGGGTACCCAAAAGAGACCAAAGGGTATTACTTCTACCTAGCTGATGAGCAAAAAGTGTTTGTCAGCCTTAAGGCAATCTTTTTGAAAAAAGAGTTTCTTGGTGAAGGGACTGTTGCCTCTAAGGTCGAATTTGACGAAGTTCGATAGGTGGAAAAACGACACAAGTTGCTGAACCTGAACCGGATTTGGTTAGATCAGATCCGGAGCCCATTGTTCAAGCACCCTTAAGGCGATCTAGTCGAGTACCACATCAACTGGATAGATACTATGTTTCTTGGTCCGGGACGGTGATCCTATCGAACTTGATGAAAATGATGAGGATCCGATCACCTACATGGATGCAATGCAGAGATCGACTCTGAGAAATGGCTGAAGGTCATGAAATCCGAAATGGAGTCCATGAAGGTCAAGATGTGTGGACATTGGTTGACCCACCCAAAGGAGTAAAACCATAGGGTGTAAGTGGGTCTTCAAGAGGAAGAGAGGCGCAGATGAAAAGGTGAAAACTATAAAGCCGTCTGGTTGCCAAGGGATATCATCAACGTTATGGTATAGACTATGATGAGATATTTTCTCCTGTGGCAATGCTTAAATCCATTTGGATTATGCTTGCAATAGCTACCCATTTGGACTATAAATCTGGCAGATGGATGTGAAGACAGCTTTCCTAAACGAAGAGCTAGATGAAGAGGTGTAAATGATACAACTTGAAGGATTCACATCTACAGATGAGTCTAAGGTGTGCAGGCTACAGAGGTCCATTTATGGACTTAAGCAGGCATCACGGAGTTGGAACATACATTTTGATAAGATGATTAAGACGTATGGCTTCGTTAAGAACAGAGAAGAGCCATGCATTTATAAGTGGGCTAATGGTCCAGTAGTAGTATTTCTTGTATTGTATGTGGATGACATTCTCTTAATCGAGAATGATGTCCCTGCATTACAGGGAATAAAGATTTGGCTGTCGTCACAGTTCTCCATGAAGGATTGGGAGAAGCTTCCTACATCCTAGGGATGAGGATCTATAGGGATAGATCTAAAAGGTTGCTTGGTTTATCACAGTCCACGTACATTGATACTATGCTGAAGAGGTTCAGCATGGAGAATTCCAAGAAAGGCTATCTTCCAATAGGCCATGGAATTTCTTACTCGAAGAGGATTGTCTGACAACACCTCAAGAGAGAGCGTATGGGTAGGATTCCACATGCTTCAGCAGTGGGATCTATCATGTACGCCATGATATGTACACGACCAGATGTGGCATACTCATTAGGGGTAGTGAGTAGATACCAATCTGATCCAGGGGAGAATCACTGGAAGGTTGTTAAAATCATCCTGAAGTATTTAAGAAATACTAAGGACTAGTGGCTTGTTTATGGTGAATCGGACTTGAGACTTATAGGGTTTACAGACTTTAGTTTTCAGTCTGATCACGATGACAGCAAAAGTATGTCGGAATTTATTTTTACCCTTAATGGTGGGGCTATCTGCTGAAAAAGTTCCAAGCAGCATACAGTGGCTGATTCAGTTTGCGAGGTGGAGTATGTCGCTGCATCAGATGCTGCCAAAGAAGCAGTGTGGCTGAGAAAATTCATCATCGAGCTCAGAGTAGCATCCTCTTTTGTTGGTCCAGTTCTGCTCTACTGTGACAGCTCTGGAGTCATTGCTCAGGCGAAGGAACCAAAGGCACACCAGCGGACGAAGCATATTCTGCGCCGCTACCATCTCATCCAGAAAATTATGGATCGAGGTGACGTCGATCTTCAGAAGATCGATGAAAAGGAGAACCTGGCTGATCCATTCACTAAAGCCATTGCGGTGAAGGAGTTCGACAACTATAAGTCGAAGATGGGTATTGGATACTGCACCGATTGGCTTTAGGCCAAGTGGAAGATTGTTGGAATAGTATCCCAAAGTCAATCATCAGTCTGTTGATGGTTGTACTTATTTTTATATTTGTACATGAATTATGAATTAATAAAAATTATTTTGATATTTTTTTCATCACAAAATATTTCATCTTCTAATGAACTCCTATGTTGTGGTGAAGTCCAAGACTATTTAGACTCGACAAAAGAGGATTTGTCATTTAGACCTTAAATCTGTTCATGACCAAATGATACGTTGTTACCAAGGACAATGTTTATCAAGCATAGGTCATTGTGTGCTATATAGGTTGGTTGTCCTCTTAACCAATGAGTGTGGAGACACTGGTATGGCATACAGGTGAGATGTAAGGGTACATCTGCACTGAACGTGACCGACTCCGGAGCTATTTCTGCTATCAAGATTTGCTCCGATGGAATATGGGTATAAATATCCCTCCGACCTGAGACCGCCACGGTGACTTGCAAGCAACTCACTGCACTTAGGCATTGGACTACCTGAATTTCTAATTCAGTGATGGAAGGCTGCTGGGTGTAGTCAAGTACTTGACTTGTCGGTGCGTGTGTCAAGATGAGATTGACCACTCAGTTTAGGAGCTGTGTACAGTCGTGTTTCAATTTAGCAAAATCTTGGCCAGGGTAGTCCTTGTGAGCAGTCACAGGACTGTTTGAGTGAGCACGATTCGGATGATCTGATTAGGGTGACAGTTTAACCCTGAGTTTCCTAAACACAGGGGTCAAAAAGATGAATTATACAGTAACCATATTCATGTAGGTTCTGAGTGTTGCAATTATGACTCTTCGACCTATCCAGATGTCGGGTACCATTGCTAGATGGTCACTTCGATTAGTACAGGAATTGGTTCCTGTGCTATCGGCTTAGGTTCGAACCTGCGGGGTTACACACATTAGAGGTTCCTATCTGATCTGATGGCTGGTGTAGAATCCTACATATTTGGACTCAGTGATCGAGAATCAGGATTCTCTGATCATGAGTTCCACACATTATGGGTACCGGGGTCAAGAGTCCCACTGGTTGGGACTTTTTGATCAGGGTTACATATCGATGAATTCTGATGCCTGATTGCCCATCGATTTGGACTCAGTATTTATGAGAGGTTTAATTAGTGATTTGATCACTAACTAACTCAATTTGATTGAGTAATTATTTTTGGATCAAGTCCAATTGAATTGGATTCAGTTGGGTTTGACCCGATAAGGTTAAAAGTTGACCTAATCGTCGAGATGGTTTGGTCCCTGATTTGCTCAGGGGTTGGGCTTAGTCAATTCCTGATTTGATTAGGATTTTATTGAGCCTAATTAAGCCTAATTAAGTTGGATTTAATTTAGTCTAATTGGACCTAACTTATTTGGTTCAATTAGGTTGGTTTAAATAATGAAACCACCTTGACCCAATCTCCATGCGCCACCTCACTTCCATTGCACCCATTTGAATTCATTAGAAGAAACTCCTCATGAATTATTTCTCATGCCAAGCCTCTCCACGCCCCACTTTAATATGCCAAATGAATGGATAAGGATGATTGGTTGGCTATTAAAATTCAAAATAAATTTTGAATTTGAATGGGCAATCAATCTTTGCACCTTATCTCTTTTTTTATGCTCCATTTATTACATGAAAAAAAAAATTCTCATGAAATCACTCCATGCATAATTTAAGCCATGCCTCACGCCTTTAGTGGATAAAGGATGAGTTGGTGTCCATTTGAATTCAAAATTTGATTTGAATTCAAATGTGCAATTATTCATCTTTATCCTTTCTTTTGGATAAGACTTTTGACGTTGTTATAAAAGGAGGAGAAGAGTGGGGTGAGCAAGAAGAAAATTTTTGGAGAAAAATTTTGGGGCATGAGAAGTCTTGTGCGTGAGAAGGAAGTCCATATCCTTCCAAGAGAAAGAGAAAGAAAAGAAAGAAAAGTGGCTGCAAGGTTTCCGGTGAGTTCCCAGAGTTAGCCTGGGGTTTGGGAAGTGAGAAAGTGAGCTACGAGTGTCGTGAGCCCACAAAATCTCAGAAAGATCTTCAACATCCTCTTAAGCATGTCTGTTGACGATCCAGAGTATCCAAAAATCGACAGACATCGATCGAAGAGTTCGATCAACATCAGCCGTCAAAAGAGCTCTACAACAAGCTAGCACTCGTGACGAGTCGATCAAATCGAGAGCTTCGTGTGGATGATCTGCAGAGATCAGACATACTGTGTGGCTACATCACGATGATCAAACTCTTTCGATGGTGATCAGATTACGGCGATCTACTACCCGCACAAAGGTATTGTGTTCTGAACACATTACAATAAAATATTTATTGTTCAAATTCGAATTTTAAATTTAAATGCATGCTTGCTGTATATCATATTTAGATCCTAGTGTAGGGTAAATTTATGTTAATTAATTAGATTAATTAATATTTTTTCACTGTAAAATCATGATTTTGAAAAAGTTTTAAAATTACCATTTTACCTCTGCACTGAATTTTCCCATAATATTAAGTCCAAGATCTTCCACCATTGTAGATGTGCGAGCGTGCTACCGACGTTGATTGTTCTCGGTTGGTCACAATGGTTCAGTTGCATCGAAAACAGTAACCACTCTTTAGCAAAGAGTTGCTGCAGGATAAAGATGGGGTTAGGCCCAATAACTGTTAGGTGAGGGATCCAATGACGGCTTTACACCTGCTTGTGAATGGTGGGTCTGACTTAACTAAGAAGTACGGACAATAACTGTTAGGTGAGCCCACATGACTTAGAGATCAAGTGGCTGTAATATGCTTAGAGAAGCATCTGGGCAAAGAGTTATCCACACATCGATGTTTATTCATATTACCAATAATGTTATGTGAGGTGCACGAATCGGTGGGACCGCAGCACCCACTAGAAATTAATTATCGCATTAAAATTTTTATTTCTCTACCCAGAGAGTGTGGGAGTTCTGATAAAATAGTGAGAGTCTCTTTTTGCATCTAAAATTTTTTAAAATAAAATTATAAAATAAATATAAATATTCAATTAAAATCTTTGCTCTCTGCTGTTTATTATGTCAACTTCCAACCCTCTAGCTTGAATCCTAGATATCAACCGATTAACTGAAATCGAGTACATAGACTGGCTTACAAACTTAAAAATTATTCTTAATTTTAGAAAATTAAGTAATATTCTCTACCAGATTATTCTAATATTAACAATCCATCCAACCATAGTCAACGAGCTATACTTGATGAGTGGATAGATAATGACAATAAAGATAGGTGCTATGCATGAGTACATGTACATTGCCAACGACATGTTGATTCATCCACAAGTGTTGTGAAGTGATCAGAGTCACACAGCATATGTGATGCATGATGGACAGTCAGTCTATGATCATTATTTGATAATGATCGAGGACATTAAAGAGCTTAAAAGGCTCGACATGATCATGCATAAGGAATTACTTATGGATTTGATCCTGCGATCCTTGATTAGTTTATATGGATAGTTTATGGTAAACTATCATATGAAAGACCATCATGGTACTTTATTTGAATTGATCAAAGTGTTGATAACAAAGGAACCTTGAAAGAGTTCAGAGATAAATGCCTGAAGAGCCTAAAGAAACAAAGACACACCTAGAGTAGGTATGTCAAAATTGCTCAATACTATCCTTATGATTTTATCTTCTTCTAGTTGAGCTACAGACTCTAGTGTAGAGTCGATGGAAAGGTAGAGGGCTGAGGAAGTAACCCTTGAATTGGCTATAGGGCAACAGTTGCTGCTGCAGCCATGGGTATCTGTCCTTTGCGATCATCGTTTGGATTTAGTTCTTAGAGACAGTCTCTATCATTTGCATGTTGATGCATATGTGAATTTAATTGAGCAATCAGTGAATGCCATTGGATCTGAGAGATCAAAAATTGAGATAAAATTTAAAGTATATGTGGAACCTATAGCTAAGCCATATTGGAGCAGAAATGATTAACAAACTAAAAAAATATGGGCTTGGGCTCATTGACTGTTGAGTCAAATCTAGTTTGTACATCATCTCTTGGAGAAAATATGATCAAGCTACTCTTATGGGATAAGAGGAAAAGGACTATTGAGGTACTTATCCTTGTACATATTTAATGTGTGTAGCCTATGTGATATGCTAACCAAAGAGTTGTCTCTACTTTGTATATGAGATATAAATCTAAAATTTTTTAAAGGTTCAAAGAATTCAGATATAAGTAGAGAAATAAATCAAAAAAATTTTAAAAGTACTTCGATCGGATCGAGGATGCAATATCATTGAAAGAAATTTTTTGATTATCTCATAAAATGGTATTGTTTCATATTGGACCCCTCTTAGTAAATCTCAGCTCAATGAGATAAGAAGAGTCATGGGACTATATAAGATATGATCTGGTCTATAATAAAATTCACTGATTTATTTATATTTTTTTAGGAACATACTTTATTTCTATGAAATTAGATTCTCTCTAAATCTGTTCCTACCACACCATATAAGATATGACATGGTAAGAATTGAATCTTGATTATTTTGAGATTCAAAGATATCCAGCCTGTGTCTAGGATAGTAGGTGGATATGTTAGAGGATAGGTCTATAAAGCTCTTCCTAAAAGAGTCTGGGATATTACTTTCTGATGGGATTACAATGTGATTGTGACTTAATGCTATCTTCTTGAAAAATTATTTAACCAAGATGAAGTAGGGAGAGGAAAGTTAAGCTCTAAAAGAGTATCTCTGAAGAGTAGGGAGCCTTGGGATCTTAAGAACATATTAATCATGAGCCAGTAGAGAAGTATTCCTCCTCCATCTCATACACATAGTAGGATCTCCAATCCTCTCGAAAGGTATTTGAGTATGCTTAATAGAGGATATAGAGAAAATTATTTCTTATGGGAGATAGGGAACATAGAGATGATCCCAGAATCTACAACGAGATGATGTGAGATATCAACTCTAAGAAAGGATGTGAAATAGCTTTCTTGAGTAGAAATTTTTTGAGGATTTCTATATGGAATATCCTATGGATTTCACTTCTTATGATAGGTGATCACAAAGACCACAATACCCTTAGAGTTGGAACATTCATTTCAATGATATGATCAAATTATTTAATCAGATATAAGAAATTATGGATTTTAAAAAGATCAGTGGGAGTGTCCAGTACTGACATCGGTTAAAATATAGTTGAATATAGATTTCTTCATGAAAGACATGAAGTGAGCATCCTAAAGATCTATAGAGATAGATGCAATTGGATGCTTGTGTTTTCACAGATAAAGTACAGAGATCGGATGTTGGAAACGTTTAGCATAAAAATCTCAGAGAGGGGTCTGCTATCCTCTCGGGTATAGTCGTATGTCATAAAGTATTTGAACTGATTATACTGTGATTGTCACAAGTAGATATCAATTGTATCCAGGCTATGAGCGTTGGATTGCTGTGAAAATATTCTTAAGCTCTTAAGAAGAACTGAAGACATGTTTGAAGAAAGATCAAAGCTAAGAATGGGAGGATACACCAATTCAGACTTTATGTCTGATGTTGATGGTAGAATGTCTACATCATGGATGTGTTCCTATGTCAATATCTTGGAAGGATTCCAAATAATCGATCAATAAAAGTTGAGTACACTGTAGATATGTAGGATGTATTCTAGTTGTAATGTTAGTTACAGAATTAGTTATCATACCATCAGATGTTGTGACACTATACTGTAAAGATAATGCACCATAGCTCTTGCTAAGGAGTCTAAGTCTCACCAGATATCCAAACATATAGAACAGCAAAACATGCGACTACCTCGAGTAGAAATATATAGAGGTGCAGAGAGCAAATTCTACATGTGATGTGGATGACCCATTGGTAAGTCACTTGGCTGGCCTAAGACTATAGACTGTCTTGTGAAGATAGGGCTTGGTACATGGCGGATTGGCTTTAGTATAAGTGAGAAATTATTGGATGTATGCCCTAGAAGCCAATCTTAGCTGACACATTTCATATCTCTAGGACATGATTTTATACTTATTGGGCAGTTATATTACCATTCATATCTATGTGTCCATGAATCATCCAAGGAATTAACAAGATAATGACACATATTCTCAAAGAGTTGAGAATTTGAGGCATATGTCATTGATGGTTGATTCCTAAATTACTCCTGGTCATAGGATCATCATGGGGATGGTGATTGATCCGGATAGATCAGTGTATGGATTGCTTCTTCGGACAGATGATCTCGAGTCTGCAGTGTAGAGACACTGAAGCGAGAGTGCAGATGATTGTTAGAGAACAACTATTACTGAGCGTGACTAACATGAGAAGTTACATGAATGTTTGCTCACTCGTTGTGACTTTTTCGATGCTGTAGTTGTATGACTGGTCCTTTGATCTAAGATGACACTACTGCTCATAGTGAGACTGCTGGAGTTTGACTAACACATCAATATGGATCTCAAGAGCCCTTGTAGTGGATATTGATGATAGTTGGTCCACTATAGGCGTGGGGTGTGCATCAAAATGATATCTATCGACCCTAGCAGAAGAGAGTAGTCCTATAAATTTAAGAGGCTGAGTCTTTAAGTCTATGGCCATAGCAGTGTGATTGATGGAAAAGAGTTTTCATAAAATCACATATGGACTTAAGCTGATTGAATCTATCATATAATCGATGTTGAGGTTTGACGATTTATCCATGACCTACCATCTAGTCAGGACTCACGATAGAGAGACTGAATCATACGTTAACTATACCTAAAGGTTCATTTAAATTCTACTGAGTTATCACTATATACTGCTAGGGGTCACTAGTAGATTGTGAGAGCTCACTAGGGTTGTCCTGGATCGACAATCTTTGTTAAGTTAGAGTGAAATTATTTCGATCCATTGAAAAGAGTTTCAATGATACGATCATAGAGATCATTGTATGTCTCACTATCAGATAAAATTAAACCTATGAGATCACACAACGAAGAGATTAGGTTTGAAATAAGAAATTGAGCTTATGAAGTATCAATTGGGTTTAAAGAAACCCATTAGATTCATGATAACCTTGCTAGCATATGGTTAGACCCAATTTCTCTTTTCATTGGATTACTTATTTGATAAATTAATTCTAATTCAATTACCTGCTAATAACCTACATTAATAAGATTTATGAGACTCCAATTATTGGGTGTCTAAGATTATGGATCACATAAATTAAGGGTGCAAGTCCCTTATGAATCTCCTTGATAGTTATTATGGGGCGCCACCTTGATTTGATCAATTTGAGCGTGTCCATTGATTAGAGGGTTTTTGGTTTTCATATGGGGTGTCTCTTGGGTGCAAAAGAGGGTATCTAATTATGGGTGCAAGGGCTCCAATAGTTGGCGCCTAATAGGTTTCCTAATGTAAATTGGATAACTTAACGTAATAGAAATCCTAATGCAAGTAGGACTTGTATTATGAGATTGAATAGGATTCAATCCTTATGTCTATTTAAAGGAACCTCTCTTAAAGTTCCTAGAGCATCAAAATCAGTAGCTCCTCACATCCAAAGGCTCTCCTCATGCCCTTTCTTCCTCTCTTTTTCTCTTCTCTTGGGCGTTCTACATGCCCCTCCCTTGGGATGCGCATCCCAAGGTGTTCCATGCCCAAAAGAGTTTGGGTGCCTCTTCTTTGTTGGTTTCTAGCATCTGGTAGTAGCATATAGCAAAGAAAAACTCTAGAGAAGAGGAGAAGAAAAAGATCAAAAGAAAGATCAAGTGTTGATTACGATCTAGGCTTCATTCAGATTCAGCAGGCTGAATTTTGGAGATTCAAAATTCAGATTATAGAAGACTGTGTCAGGCTAATTCTAAGCGTATACTCATAGAGGTTGAATACTTGTGTGACTAACAGAGAGCCTCATCTTTTCTAGATCCAGATTTGAAGAAAGAGATTATAAAACAGGTATGTGATTTGATCACAATCTAAATTTTAGCATATATCAATTTTAGCATATGAAATAGATCCATGTGAATTTATATTTTTATGCATGCAAAATTCAGATTAAAAATATTTTAATCTTATTCTCTACTGTGATGTTTAAAAAATAAAAATTTTGAAATACATATGCTTGCACGAAATCCCAAAATCCAACATTTGATACATATTTTTCATTTTTGTTTTAGATCTAAAATGATATATGAGATATATAGTTTATAGATCTAAAACTTACTTTCAACAAAACCCTAGATCCAAAAACCTTAGGTTTTGATGCATAATTAAGTTATTTAGTTTTTAAAAATATTTTAATTTTTAAATTAAAATTTTTATTATGCATGGATCGCAAAATAATTATGAAACTTGCTGCTGGTACACCTGTGGAGTTGACTCGAGTCCCTGATGAGCTGACTCCTTTTTCATTAGAGTCGACTCGAGATCCTGTAAAGCCAGCTTGGTTTGCAGATGAGCCAACTCAAGTCCCGTAGGCTAGGTATTAGGATTTTTGTTCATCATGGTGAGCTAGCATGGGCTCGGAGTCGAGCTGACTCACTATGACGAGTCGACTCGAGTCTAGGGCGAGTCCACTCGAGGGTAAGTAAAAATTTTAAAAAGTTTTATATGTGATATAATTAAGTCTAAATAGTTTGAACATCTAATTAGGACCCATGGACTTAATTAAGATTAAGAAATGAAATTCAACAGATCCAAAAATTGAGAATTGAAGACCTAAATCAATTTCATAATACATGGGTTCAGGGTGTGGGTAGCTCAATTAGGTCTACTTTAAGTGGTTGATCAAACTGAATCAATTGTTGGTTAGGAGGGGATCAAATGTACTCATGACCAACCCAAGTAGTTGTAAGTTTGGTCAGATCATTTAACAGTTACGTGTTATCGATCAACTTAAAACCTAATTCAGCTCAATGATTCGAGTTTGGGTTAATAGACTAACCTGATTGATTGTAATCAACCAATTTAGTGTTTAAAGTAATTACATAGATGATAGTTCTTTAATTGATTCCATTATCTGATCTGACTGATTCGTTGGCGTCTAAGGAAAGCAAAAAGAGGTGTTGAAAAATGTAAATGATTTTATGCATGTATTTCAAAAATTTTTGAAATAAAATACAGCGAAAAGCAACTAGATTAATCATATTAACTTGACATGCATATGATCTAATCATCAAATCAAGCTACTCTAGGATCTATGACATGATTTGTGGCGTATAAAATCTGAAAAAATCCAAAGATAAAATCTACATGCATACATGTGACCAGTAGATCAAATCTACATCGATCTGAGTTCAAAACTCCATACTTGAGCATGGATTGATAATTGCCACTACTGAGAGATATAGTAAAGAGGATCCTCGCTGGTTACTCACAGTCGCATATGTGTCCGACCTCTATAGAAAGTTCACTTAAAGCTCTGATTTGATTGGTCTCCTCGGGAGTGCTAGCTCATGTGAAGACCATCTTGTTGGCTGATCTGGATCTTTTCTTTAAAATTCTCAAATCTTTTTAGAGGTTGAAGAAGGACATCTGGAGGAGATGAGGATGAGAAAGAAATATGGAGAAGAAATAATTTTTTCTCTTATTTTTCTCTCTTCCCAAACCTTAGAATCAAACCTTAGAAATCTAGGTTTTGCGCTAACCCAAGAGGAGAGGACTCTCCTCTATTTTTCATGCCATGGAACCACGCCCAAAGCCCTCTTAATGTGAAGGCCTCCTTCTCATCTCTCTTACATGTACAAAAGAAAGAATAAACCCCTTTTATTTTGGCATTTAAGGAGTTAGGGTGAAGAGTCCAACAATGTTTGGACTCTTCCAAGAGATGTCGCCACCTTCTCATAAAATTCACACCAAATATACATGGGATGCCCCAACCAAATATTTTCTATGTTAAATCAGATCTCTATCTGATTTCCCATGTTAAAATTCCTCTTTTTATCACACAAAAGAAAGAAATAAAAAGAAGTGGGCAGCAAGTTTTATGGATAAAGTCAAACCTTATCCTATATGGTAACTTATTCAAATCATATTTGAACCTACCGAATAAAACAAGATCTTATCCATTTTTGGACATGAGAAAGGGAGGGTGGAACACTCTTTTGCATGGAGAAAACATCATGCAAAACTCTTTTGTGCGTGATGAGAAATGGCATTAAAATTTTATGGTGCATGGAAGAAGAGTCCAATCTTTTATGGACTCTTAGTTTTCTTATTTGACTCCAAACCAAATCACATCTGATTCAGTCCAAATAAATAGATAAAATCCAATCTAATTAGGTTCATAATTTTTTAATCAAATTAAAAATTGATTAAACTACAGTCCTGATCAAATCAGAGATAATTCTTTTTTTTGCGATTAGGTCATCTCATAACCTAATTGGGTTAAACTTAATTGAATCTAATTCAATTAGATTTTATTTAATCTTCTTTGCTTAATCAAATTGAGCTAATCAGCAATCTAATTACTAAATATGTTGAAATTCGAAGTTTAATACATGCATATGTGTTTCAAAAATTTTATTTTCTAAACACCATAGTAAAGAATATGAATAAAATATTTTTAATCTGAATTATACATACATAAAAATATAAAACCACATGGATCTATCTCATATGCTGAAATTGATGTATGCTGAAATTTAGATTGTGATCAAATTATATACCTATTTCGCAATCCTATTCTTCAAATTTGGATCTAGAAGGGAAGAGATTTTTTTTTAGCCACACAAGCATCCGACCTCTATGAGTATCCACTCGAGATCAGTCTGAAACAGTCCTCTTTAATCTAAATTTTGATTCTCTAAAATTCAATCGCTGAATTTGAACGAAGTCTGGATCACGATCAACGCTTGATCTTTCTCCTTGATCTTCTTCTTCTCATCTTCTCTAGAGTTTCTCCTTACTTTGTGCTGCTACAAAATACCAACAACCAGTAAATTATGGGATGCCCAACAACTTGGATGTGGAACTCCTTGGGACTCGTGTCCCAAGGGATGGGCATGTAGAATGCCCAAGAGAAGAGAAAAGGAGAAGAAGAGAGGGCATGGAGAGAGCCTTTGGGTATGAGAGGCTACTGGTTTGGATGCTCTAGAGATCTTAGGAGAGATCCCTTTAAATAGGCATGAGGATTGAATCCTATTCAATCTCATAATATAAGTCCTACTGGCATTGGGTTTCCTATTAACTTAAGTTATCCAACTTACTTTAGGAGACCCTTTAGGTGCTAACAATTAGAGCCCTTGCACTCATAATTAGACATCCAAAAATATACCTAAGAGATTCCCTATAAGAGAACTAAAAGTTCTCCAATCAATAGACATGCCTAACTTGATCAAATCAAGGTGGCGCCCAAAAATAACTATCAAAAAAATTAATTAGAAACTTGCACCTTTAATTAATATGATCCATAACCTTAGACACCCAACAATTGAAGTCTTATGAATCTAATTCATATAGATTATTAGCAGGTAATTAAGTTAGAATTATCTTATCAAATAAGTAATCCCAATGAAAAGAGAAATTGGATCCAATCATGTGCTAGCAAGGTTATCATGAACCCAATAAATTTTTTTAAACCCAATTAACACTTCATAAGCTCAATTATTTATTCCACACCTAATTTTTTTATTGTATGTCCTCATAGATTCAATTCTATCTGATAGTAAGATATACAATGATCTGTATCATTGTATCATTGAAACTCTTTTTAAAGGATCGAAACAATTTCACTTCTAACTCAGCAAGAATTATTGATCCGAAATGATCCTAGTGAGCTCCCACAATCCATCAGTGATACCTAACAGTATGTAGTGGCAACCCATCACATGGATTACTCAGGCTCAAGTTTTGTCAAATTGAAATATATTGATACATTAACTCCTACTAATTTAGAGGGATCAATCCCATCTTGACTCATGTACCGACTTGATAAGTACTTGACTGCACCTAGAGATCTTCCATCACTAAATTAAAAATTTAGATAGTCTGACACTAAAGTATAGTGAGTTGCTTGTAAGTCACCGTGATGATCTCAGGTCAGAGGGACACTTATACCCATATGCTTCATGAGCTACTCTTGACAGCAAAATACTCTGTAGTTGGTCACATTTAGTGATGATGTACTCCTACATCTCACCTGCATGTCATATCAGTGTCTTCACACCTTTTGATTACGAGGACAACCAATGCATATGGCACATAATGACCTACACTTAATATCACCATCATCCTAGTAATAGTGTATCGTTTGGTCATGAACTAGTTTAAGAACACATGATAAATCTTTCTTTATCGATCAAAGTAGTCCTAAGAATTTCATCACAACACAGGAGTTCGTTAGAAGATGTAACCTTGTAATGAAAAAGATCAAATAATTTTTATTATTAATTAATTTATATATATTTATAATTAACACAATCATCAAATGATTGGCTTTAGGACATATTTTTCAACAACTCCCACTTGAACTAAAGCCAATCAGTATAGTATCATATACCTATTTTTGATTTATCAACTAAGAACTCCTAGATACTGAGGCCTTAGTAAATGGGTTGCTTAGGTTCTCCTTTCCATCGATCTTCTAAAGTTCAATGTCACCTTTATAAATTTTTTGAATAAGATGGTAGTGATGAAAAATACTTGGTAAGCTAATGGGACTTTGGCTCCTTAGCATGAGCTATGACTCCGGTACTGTATAATAAGCAAGACCATCATTGGAGGGTGCCACTCCTAGCTTGCCAATGAATCTCTATAATTACATAGCTTCCTTACAAGCATGAGATGCTGCAATACATTCTGCCTCGCCAATGAATTGTCTATATTGTTCTGCTTGAAATTTTTTCAGCAGATTGCTCCATTATTTAGGGTAAGGATGTATTCGATATGTTTTACTATTATTATATCCAACTAAAAATAAAGTCATACTCTATAAATTTTAAATCAAATTCTCCACAACTGAATCATCGATCCTCAGTATTTCTTAAATACTTAAGGATGACCTTCCAGTGATTCTTACTCGAATCTTGCAGGTATCCACTCACTATCCCTAGTGAGTATACCATATCCGGTCTCATACATGATGTTCATAATAGAACAAATTCTACTCATAAATACTCTATGTACATGGACTGGGATAACCTAAGTAGCCTCTTAGATCTATCTCTATAGATCATCATCTTTGGGATGAGGGATGCTTGTCCCAAGTCTTTTATGGAAAATAATGATAACAGCGAAATCTTTATTCCCTGTAATGTAAGGAATGTTATTTTTGATTAAGAGAATTTTATTCACATACAAAATAAGAAATACACTCACAATACTATTAACCCATTAGTATTTAGAGGGTTCATCTTTATTTTCAACGAAGCCATGCATTTTGATCACTTATCAAAATGTATGTTCCAACTCTAAAATATTTTAACATTACTACAGGAGAAAATATCTTGTTATGGTTAATACTATAATATTGACAATATCTTTAGACAATCAGACGGACTTTGTAGGTCTCCACTTTCTCATCTGCACCCTTTGATCCTATTGAAGATCCACATACATCCTATGGGCTTCACCCTTTCGAGTGGATCAACGAGTGTCCATACATCATTGACCATCATGGACTCCATTTTGTACTTTATGACTCCAAGCCACTAATCAGAGTTTGACTTCTGTATGGCATCCATGTAGGTGATCAAATCTTTATTGTTCTCATCAAGTTCAACAGGATCACATTGCTGGATTTTGGTAACACAGAGGAATTTAATTTTCAAAAATTTTCACACATTCAACTATTGAAAATAAGTTTGACAATTAAACAGGACTACCAGAATATAAAATCCTAGGAATACCTTGAGATTACAATCAAACAACACTAGCATTCAAATTAATAAGAGATTAGAAGTCATATACCAAAAACACGAAGACAAGGATCTGATAATAATAGGATCTTCACAAGACTCCAAAGTAGAAGCCTTTCAACGGTGATCCACATGGGATAGATTAGAGCCCTTTGGATTGAGATCATATCCTATATGGGGCACCCCTTAAATAAGGAAAGAAGGGCCACTACAAACAATCCTAAGGGGCACCAACTCTTGGCGTCTCTTATTTCTTACGCATTGAAATGAATTTCAGCATAGAAACCAAAGAAGAAATAAGTTAGGCATGGAAAAAGAAGAGTTTCACAAGTAGAAGGACTCCTCCTCTATGCACAAAAACCAAGGCACCATCTGATGGTGTGTGGGATAAGGGAAAGAGCATAAAACCAAGAGTCCAAAACAAGAAGGACTCTTCCAATATTCAACGCACAAATGAATGGACATCCCATTTATTTTTGGTGTGTGATTTTCTTCATAGAGGACTCTTCCTTCTCTTTTGCACCCATATATTTTTAAGAGCCATCTGATGGCGTATGGAATAATGCAACGTATGGAAAGATAAGAAGAAAATTAAGAGGAGTAAACCAAAAGACTTCTCCATCTTAATGCAAAAAATAAATGGGGTGCCATTTTCATTTTGGCGTGTGGTTTGGCATGGAGGTAGTTGACTTCTTATGGAACACTTTCATAAAAATTAGATAAGCCATCTAATAATTTGATGGTTCAAACCTAATCATATTAGGTCAAGGCAACAAGTTTATGGTTAGCGCAAACACCTTTGCGTTGAACCCAATTAGAAACTTGGCTTAATTCATGTGCTACCAATTTAATTAACCCATAAGATTTACAATAAATCCAAATAGATTAGACCAAGATCAAATTTCTATTGTGTGTGACCCATTGGATTCCATATCTAGCTAGCAGTGGACTCAAACTCATGACCTAGTCCAATTAGGTCAGCCTAAAAGCATCAATCAATCAGAACATCTTTTGATTAATTTTTGAATTAAACTCCTCTAATTCTTGCAAATCCACAAGTCAAGATTGACGTCAGCAATATATTATGAATACCCAAAAGACATAAAATTTGATAAAAATATCAAAATTATCCTTCTATAGTGAGTTACCGTGTAATTCAATTTTTCGATCACACAACATCTCAGATAAGCCATGGGCATGGAATCATGTCAAGTCCAAATACCTATCCATATATATCTCGATCTAATAATGATGACTCAATCGATAAACTAATAGAAATTTTTTCTATTGTTATCCCTGCTCTGGTCAGAGACTCTCAGAGTCATCATCCTATGAGATCACATAGGATGTTCTCTTCTCCTACAAAGAGTGATCGATTCCATATTGACCACTCACAATCTCCATGCACACTTCACCAAATTTAGAATATCCCACACACATCTTGAAGTGGCATGCTAAGGAATAAACCAAAGTATGGATCCATATATTAAGGTACCATGGTAATCTCAGGTCAAAGGATCACTTGCACCACTCCCACTGGAGAACCATCTGTCGACATGCTATAAGGCTCCATCAGATGTTCTTCCTATAGATCTGTTGAGTGAACTTATTCTCTAATGAGCACCTACATCCTTGTATTAGTATCATCACACAAGTGATTGTGAGATCAATCACCCTCTCCATCGAACATATATAGGATGTACCAGTCTTATCGATATCATCGATCTCCGACTCGATGATCCAACGACTGAGAATATTTTAGATTGGGACTATCAAGATTTTAGGTCTTATTGATATAATCTCATCATGATCTTAAAATCATTGTCCTAATCTATGAGGTTTATCATAATCATAAAATATGATGTAGCAAATGATAAAATGCAATACCTCATATAAATAAAAGAATCAATATCATGTAAATGAGTAGGAAGATAACACAAGAAAGTCTCTATCGCATCACCCATGTGATTGGCTTGTAGGGCACTATTCTTTCAATCTCCCACTTGCACTATAGCCAATCATCTCTGTACTTGATGCTCATGCAATCAAGGTGGCGAACACACTATTGCTGTGTAAAGGCTTACTGAACTGATCTATTATGCTGTTCTTTATATGAACTCATTTTATGATCAAATCATGAATGAGGTGAAAGTGCCATAGGATGTCCTTGGGTTCCTGATGAGACCATACCTAACTCAGTGATGAATGCTTTCATCAGGTGACTTTTCTTAGCAATCTTTACTAATAGCAATTAACTGAGTCAAATATAATTTACTGTTTGGAACTCTTCCAATTCACTGCTCCTCTAGTACTTCTTAAGTACTTTGAGAATGCTTTTCACAGTTTTCAAAAGATCTTATCATGGATTTAACTGAAATCACTAATTATGCACAAGACATAAACTACATCAGGCTTGGTACATTGAATATATGGATAAGTAAATACTTTTACACCAATTTATGTTGAACCCCTTCAATATCAAATCTATGTACCTAGATTGGGATAAGCCTAATATCTACTTACATCTATCACTATAAATGCCAAGTAAATTGGATGCTACACCTAAGTTTTTTTCATGAAAAATTTTTGTGATAAGCATGTCATTGACCAAGTGCAATATTAGGACTATCTTCCCAATATGCTATATGTTATCCACATATATAATCAAAAAGTTAGTGGGTCTCTCACTTATCTTTTTGCACACACACGATTCATCTATATTTTGATAAAGTTAAATATTTTGACTATCTCAAAAATAGAAGTACCAACTCCTCAATGCCTACTTTAATCCATAAATAGATTTACCCTCCCACTAGAGACAAACTCTCTAGATGGTGTATGGTTATAGCAAGCAAAAAATTTGAATTGACATTCCTATTAGCAATCTATTAAGTCATATCCATAGGTGCTTCAATCATAATCCATACTTGGTTGATTTATAAAGAGTCCATTTCAAATTTCATGATTTCAAGCCATCTGTCAGAGTGTCCACTCATGATAATTTTTGAATAGATCAAAAAAATATCATTCTCAATGATGTATGGTGTATCGTCATTCTCAATGATAAATCCATATCCAAGTGGTACATTACACACTCGAATTGACCTTCGATGAAGAGGTGTGTTTCATGGTTGTACCTCATCAATGGGCACAACAGATCGAGAATCAACTTGTGGACACTCCACAGGTTATGATGGGATAGTTCATAGGTTTTAAACTTCTCAAGTTCAATCATCCTCCCACTGTCTCCTTCTTAGATAATTTTTTTTTTCAAAAAATGGTATATCTACTGACAAAACATCTTTTATCCAATACGACGGTAGAAGTAGTATCATATACTACTCTTAGGATAATCTATAAGCATATACTAATCTGATCTAACATATGACTTATGTACATTAACTCTTTTCACATAAGCTGGGCAACCTGCCTCTTTCTCTTTTTCGTATCTCATATGAAGTGCTAGTAACGGATTTTGACAGTATCTAATTCAGAACACATGCAGCTACTTCCAGTGCATATCCTCAGAAAGAAATAACAAAATTTGTGAAGCAAATTAAGGAATACACTATATCTCATATGGGGTGTCCATCTCTGGGTCAAGATATTATTATTCTTCGAACATCCATATGTACAAGACCTAATATCTTGCTCGCCTTTTCCTATGTCCAGTAAATAGGATCTTGATCATTTTATCCATGAGATAAGATTTATAAGTTCTATATGATTTAAAATTATACAGATCAAAGAACTCTTCTTTGCATTACTTGTTTATCTTTGACTCACAAAAATGATCAAGTTGGCAATGCTAAAGATATGTGACTATCACATAATTTTTTTTTATTCTCATCAACATGAAGAACAACATCATTAAGTGACAGAAATATGAGACCACTATCATAAATCCATAGTCATAAAATTTATTAGAAGGAAAGTAACTTTTGCTCTTAACATTAATTTCAAAATCATGCTACAACAACAAAGGAATTGAAATAATATTTTTGGTAAATTTAGGCATATAACAATAGTCTACTAGTTTCTAAACCTTACTAGAAAGTTACATGTATAAATAGGTTTCTTCAGCCTTAGCTAGGATGGACTATTCATCAAAGATAAAAAGGGATGAAGTCACCTCTCTTCAGCTTTATAGACCCAGCAACGCTTTGCATAAGTGAGACCTATATGAGGTATCACATACCCTAAATTCTAAAGCTGAAGCACTCAATGATAAATTAATTTATATCATAAACAAACTATTAGTAGATGCAACTTTTGCATCCTGCTACTATTTCACACTTGCAAGACAACTCTTGCAATTTTTTTCCAATGCTCATCATTATTGTAATGAAAATAGATACCCTGGGTGAAGATATTCTTCGCCTTTCTTCTACTGGAAGATGTTAAAGAAGGAATCCAAGAGAGTTAGTAGGATCAAATCCTAGATTAACTCACCATCCATGATATTGACTTAATTGCATGATTAAGTTAATCAGGATATAATTGACAGTCATACTGTCCCCCACCATATCGCATATGTGATTTTTCCTTCTTTATCTCCGATCAAATCAGAATCAGGAGAATAAGAGACTATTTTTTGAGTGAAAACTATTCTCAGGTTCGTCAATCAGTCCATGAAGTTTGATCAATTTAAAAGGTATCAAATATATTATGCAGTGATAGTGAAGATGCAGATGAATATATAAGAACATAAAAAGACTACTCATGATGACATGCATAAATTAGATTTATCTAATTATGTCTCTCATTATTTTAGCAAATTTTATAGCCTTCCAGTATAAAAAAAAAAAAATCTATCATCAAATTTTTTAATGGGGTTGAGATCTTAATTCTTCATAAAAAATCTTGTGGACAGCACAACAAGCTCCTATAAGTTTAAAGATAAGTAACTCTTTACCAATTACATCTCATGCAACTTTCAACATAATTTTTATCTCTAAAATATTTATAGCCTTATGAATAGTACAATAAACTATAGTATTTTAATTAAATCATACCTTTCAATCCTATATGGTTATATCTGAATAATACTATCCTTGTGGATAGCACAATAAAGCAGCACTACCAAAATATGTCATAAGCATCACTAAGTCAACATCATATCAATTTCTATAGCAAATCTTGTGGATAGCACAACAAACTCACTATAGTTTTTGACATACTCTATTGATTTAGTATGAACTAAATACCATTAGCTTCATTATGCATCAAGATAGTATCAAATCAGTCCCCACAAGCCACAGCAAGCCTTGTGGATAGCACAATAAGTCTACTATGATTCTTGACATAATACTAGCTTAGCATAAAGGAAGGTATGGATAGTGTTCTTAACATTTTGCTATTATGACTTAATATAATTTAAATGAAGGACTTAGATCTTATGTACATCCAAAATGTATACAAATACATTAGATGCAATTATATTTAATTCTAACTACTAGCATATAAGAGTATATCAAGGAAATCTGATGGTCATAGACTTCTGAAAAATCATCCGAGCCATAGGATGGTAAATTGATTAAAATTTAGGTGCATCATAGATTGAACCATCTCATGGTCAATCTTAATATGCCTCTGCTCTCTAAATGCCTGGTAGTCCAGTCTTCATCTCCATAAAGACTTTCACAAAAGCTTCATCTTTATCTGAAAATAGAAAGAAATAATTTCTATCTAGTTTCAAATAAAATTTTTTTCTATAATTTTATATCAATATATAAAAGTCTCAATCAACAATTAAAAACATACAAAAAAAATACAGCTGATAATACAATGCAACAGGGGCACCCATTCTCTATTGTAACTCTTACAGATGTATTTATATAATCAGCCAACAATGAAGCATTCATGCGTAGATTCATCAGATCGATGTATCATAGTCCATAACCATTCATCATGTATTTTATAATAATTATAAAATATGATAATAACTTACTCATGTTATTCTAGTTGTGATATCATTCATAAACATGTTAATAGAGATGTTTAAATATATGGGCATAGGACCCAACTAGATTTTTGATTCGGATTCAACTCTTGATCCAATTTTAATTTAAACTCAATCATTTGTTATCCTTTTGAGTTAAGTTGATCAATTCTTAGATTGACCCTAATCTAATTAGGTTAGCTAAGATCCGGTCAATCATGACTCACGCCCTAATCAAGTTAGGTCAATGATAATTTGATCAAACTTAATTAAATATAATTTAAAATATAAATTTGATTTAATCTATAATCATAAATTTTAATCACATTAGATCAATGAATTATAGTTAAAATAAATTCATCGACAAAAATCTTAATCCATATCTTGTAACATTCTTTTCATGATCAAAATTTTTCGGCTCCACACATACCTAGGGCAATAACCAAGATGGAAAACCCACAATGGCAAATGCCCAATAACATGGTGGTCGGTCCTTGGATCTTAAGTAAATGCATCAAATATGAAAATACTAAGTCTTGGCAATATACATCCAATGTATCATTCCAAAGCTTCGCGCATCACATGCACTGGATTTACAATTTCATAGAAAATCAGATCATAGCATCAAACTAAAATTTGTCATACAAGTCTAAAGACCACAGAATCTCATATCCAAGTTCGATCATGGACTAATAAAATTTATGCTTAATAAGGGATGCATCAAAAATATTAATTAAACATCAATCAAAAAATCTGATTTTAACATAATATGAACTGGATCTAATCCATATCACAATAACAACATGATGTTTGATTGAATCAGTCAAGGGTGACTCTGATATCACTATTGAATTTCGTAATACAGCGAAATATAATTTTTAAAAATTTTCATATATTCAACTATCGAAAATAAGTTTAATAATTAAACAGGACTACCAAACATAAAACCTTAGGAACACTTTGACGATTATAATCAAAAATACTAGCATTCAAATTAACGAGAGATTAGAAGTCATATACCAAACATGAAGATGAGGATCTTATAAGAATAGGATCTCCATAAGTCTCCAAAATAGAAGTCCTCCAATAATGATTCATATGGGATAGATCAGGGCTCTTTGGATTAAGACATATCCCATATGGAGTGCCTCTTAAATAAGGAAAGAAGGGCGCCACAAACAATCCCAAGGGGTGCCAACTCTTGGCATCCCTTATTTATAATGCATTGAAATAAATTTTAGCATAGAAATCAAAGAAGAAATAAGTTAGGCATAGAAAAAGAAGAGTTTCACAAGCAGAAAGACTCCTCCTCTGCACACAAAAACCAAGGTGCCATCTGATGGCGCATGGAATAAGGGAAAGAGCATGAAACCAAGAGTCCAAAACAAGGACTCTTCCAATATTCAACACACAAATGAATGGGCATCCCATTTATTTCTGGCGTGTGATTTTCTTCATAGAGAAGGACTCTTCCTTCTCTTTTGCACCCACATATTCTCAAGAGCCATTTGATGGCATGTGGTATAATGCAATGTATGGAAAGATAAGAAGAAAATTAAGAGGAGTAAACCAGAAGGACTTCTTCATCTTAACGCAAAAAATAAATGGGGTGCCATTTTCCATTTGGTGTGTGGTTTGGCGTGGAGGTAGTTGACTTCTTATGGAATACTTTCATAAAAATCAGATAAGCCACCCAATAATTTGATGGTTCAAACCTAATCACATTAATCAAGGCAACAAGTTTAGGGTTAGCACAAATACCTTTGCACTGAACCCAATTAGGAACTTGGGTTAATTCATATGCTAGCAATTTAATTAACCTATAGGATTTATAATAAATCTAAATAAATTAGATCAAGATCAAATTTTTATTGTGTGTGACCCATTGGGTTCCATATCTAGCCAGCAGTGGACTCAAACTCATGATCTAATCCAATTAGGTCAGCCCAAAGGCATCAATCAATCAAAATACCTTTGATTAATTTTTGAATAAACTCTTTTAATTTTTGTAAGTCCAGAAGTCAAGATTGACGTCTAGCAATATATCATGACTACCCAGAAGATATAAAATTTGATAGAAATATCAAAATTATCCTTCCATGATAGTTACCATGCAACTCAATTCTTCGATCACATAACATCCCAGACAGACCATGGACATGGAATCATGTTAAGCCCAAATACCTATCCATATGTATCTCATCTGATGATGATGACTCGATTGATAAACCAGTAAAAATTTTTCTACTGTTCATCTCTGCTCTGGCAGAGACTCTCAAAATCATCATCCTATGAGATCATATAGGATATTCTCTCCTTCTACAAGAAGTAATCGATTCTATATTGATCACTCACAACCTCCATGCACACTTCACCAAACTCAAAATATCCCACATACATCTTAAAGTGGCATGCTAGAGAATAAACCAAAGTATGGATCCATATACATAAGGTACCATGATGATCTCAGGTCAAAGGATCACTTGCACCACTTTCACTGAAGAATTATCTGTCGACATGCTGTAAGGCTCCATCAAATTTCTCTAATGAGCACCTACAAGTGATTGTGAGATCAATCATCCTCTCCATCGAGCATACATAGGATGTACCACTCTTACCAGCATCATCGATCCCTGACTCGATAATCCAACGACTGAAAATATTTTAGATTGAGGCTATCAAGATTTTAGATCTCACTAGTATGATCTCATCATGACCCTAAAATTATTATCCTAATCTATGGGGTTTATCATAATCATAAAACATGATGCAGCAAATGATAAAATATAATATACTTCATATAAATAAAATAATCAATGTTATGCAAATGAGCAGGAAGATATTACAAGAAAGTCTTTATCACATCACCCATGTGATTGACTTGTAGGGTACTATTCTTTCACACATCCCAGACTTAAAAATTAAAGTATCTATTGACAGATGTGATACTCTATCGGATCTCCTTAATGGTACCACTACAATAAGTTTCGATTTGATCTAATCAAATCCAGTTCTATGGGTTCACTAGATTGTGTTAGTTTTTTTTTTATCTGTCAAATTTCATAAGTTCTACATTAAAGGCATCAATTTCTTCACCAAAGTACTCCTTTTTCCAAAAAGAATACCAAACAACTTTTGTTCTTTATCAAGGTAGAAGTTATATCCCCTAGATTCTTTGGGATACCCTACAAAATAATATTTATAGGATCGAGATCCAAGCTAATTAGCTTGCAAATGCTTGACATAAACTAATACTCTCAAATTCTGAGGTAAGAGAGTATCAGCTTATGCCTAGTTCATATCTCATATGGAGTCTTTGTGACTGATTAATTCAAAATTCAATCGAGAACATGACAAGTAGTTTCAAGAGCATAATTCTAAAATAAGACTGGTAGACTTGTAAATTCCATCATGGATTGAACTATGTCTAACAAAGTTGATTCCAATAAGAGAGAATCTTATTCTCTTCTAGATATGTCAAAAACTCATCGAAAAGGTATTTTTCTCTTTGGTCTAACCGAAGAGTTTCAATGCTCTTCCCAGTTTATTTTTTACCTTATTATGAAATTATTTGAATATTTTAAATAATTCAAATTTATGACAAACATGTTTATAGATCTAATACATCAGTATGTATCAGACTCAGAATATTATTGGCTCATTCATTTTTCTAGCAAAAGGTGATTTTGATCATCTTACTAAGGAGATAGGATTGACAGGTTGACAATAATTCATAATCATTGACTTTGAAAATTATCTCCTGTTGATCTTGTTTTTATTTATATGATCGAGCTTAAATTGTCAAAGATAGATTTTATAATATTATTTACTTTAGCATATTTGATTGATGTGTACAATACACTAACAGACTATGACTATTCGTAAATATCATTTCTTTAGTTGTCCACACATGATTTTGACATCATCTATAATGATATCATAAAAATCATTCTATGTTGAAAATGTAAATCCATCCTTGCCAGAAGGCTTACGAAAATTACATTCATCAAACAGACAATGATGACAATCACCAAAAATGACATTATTAAATCAAAAATTTACTTGAGAATTCCTAAAGTCAAAACTGAAATATGACTTTCAGCTCCAATATTCAGGAATCTTTTGCTGTTTTGAATTTTTCTACTAACTTAAAGTCATTGCAATAATTTGCATGGACTTTTGATATCCAATAGCCAGGTAGTAGTATCACAGATAGAGAAATCACAAGATATTATCATATAAGTATCTTGTCCAGAACTCTTTGCTGATTTCTCTTTTTTAACCTATTCAGATCAAGAAATTCTGTCAGACTAGGTTAACTTTAGACTCTTTTTCAGTTTGAGCTCCTCAGCCCAAGCATGACTCTTTTGTACCTTTTTTTTTCTTTTTCAAAAAATTATTACCTCACTAAAGATACATCTTCAAAGGCATAAAAGAACTCTTTCAATATTTGAAAGATTTTCTCTCACTAAGCATCAACGAATTTACAACTAAATTCATGTTCTTTGTTGCTCTTAAAAATACCACACGATGATACAATCATTTGGCCACTTCTAATAAGTATCTTTGATCATATCATGTGTGTTGGATGCAAAAATATTAGGTGCTAGATCTATAATCATATATAGGATTCATTCATGCTCAAGAATAATTTGTAACTTTCGATACCAACTATCGAAGTTGATCCTATAAGTAAGTCACTATCAAACAGTGAATGGAGCAACATACATCTAGCCATAACTGAAAAAAAAAATATTAGTCTTCTATATTTATGAATTGATAAAGCTTAAAGATGTTGGATTTTGATGGCACAGCGGAAGGATTAGGTGTTTAAAATTTTATTAAAAAATATCCGATGCACTGAAAACCTAATACCCAGAAACTCTTGACTATATCAATCAAAGTACAATAAAATAAATTTAGATCAGAAGAATACTTGTAATGCTAATCTAATTTTCATGAAGCATCCAAGTGTCCGTCCTCCAACGGTAATCCACATAGAACTTGAACCAAGGATTGCGCTCCTTCTTCACTTTGCTTCAAGAGTTCTAGCCCCTATAACTCAACCAGCCACCAATTGATTAGATCTTCCTCCAGACCTGAGTCTGAACCTTTCTGAATCATCTACTAGACTTGACCACCTTTTCTAGACCTCTTAAATTCTTAGAGCTATTAGGATTAGGCTTGTCTTAAAAGAACAAGCCTTGTCCTAAAACCTAGAGTTGCAAGAGAGGGAGTGGATAGGGGATGTAAGAATTGAATTATCACCCCATCTGCCGTCTCCTATTTATAGCACCAAATGGGGTACTAACAGAGAAGGCATGCCTCATCTAGAAAGGTATATCAAGTCCTCGTATCACTTATCTGAGAGTCCTTAAACAGAAGGACACTTCAGGGGGTGATACGTCGATTCCTGCCTTCTCATACGTGCACACCCAGAACGAGATACTTTTTACATCTCTTCACACATCAGATTAGTATAAAATTTCACCACATAAACTCTTATTCAAATAAAAAGGCCATCACCAAATGACATATTATTTGGATAAGAGTTCATATGTGAGAAGGATTCTTCACCAAAGAAACGTGCAAGCACCTTCTCCCTATTGCACGTGCGTATGCCCAGAAAAGGGTGTGAAAAGCAATCTTTCTTAATCTGATAAGTTTTTAGATTTTTACCATGTGATCAATACTTAAAATTAATCCTTATCACAAAAATTATTAGATAAAAAGTCACTTAAGACTCCCTAAATAGAAGGAGTCCTCACGTCCCTTCACGCATCTAGAAAAAACTGTCATGCATGCAGCAAAGATTCAAGCAATTTTTTCATGCATAATCTAGTAGATTTTTCATACTTCAAAAAGTGTGCTAGATGGATATCATCTGATCTACTTGCCATAAAAAATAAAGGCCCAAAATAGAAGGATTCTTAGGCCTTCTCCATGCCACAAATAAAGTACGCATGCATTCTGCATATTAGTGCCAAGAGTTCTTCTTAAGTTGGACTCTTAGTTATTTGGCATGTACACCAGATATGGTGCTTCTTTTTGGCTGCTTCTAGGTGGCTTGACCTGATCCAAATGCTCACCAAATTAAGCTAGCAAATGAGCAAGGCATGAGACCAAATTGATCTCTAAAAGAGCTAGGGATTCCACACATGCTAGCATGCTTACCGGAACCCCGATTGAATCCAAAATTCCAATCAACCTTTTTAAAAAAGATCCTTGGCCAATTTTTATATGTGTATAACCATCGAGTTGCATATCTAGCTAGTAGTAGGTCCAGGTGCAAGTTGAGCAAATTTGATTAGAATTTAATCTAACCGATTTAGGTCTAATCGAGCTAATCCAATTTCAGTAATTAGAACTCTTTCTAATTGGCATTCGAATTAAACTCTTTAATTCGATCAAAAATCTACAAATCAAGATTGACATCTAGAAATATCATGACTACCAGAAGATATAAAAAATAATAAAAATATTAAATATATCCTTCAGTGGTAAGTTATCATGCAATACAATCCTTCGATCATCCCAGCACCCTGAATATATTCATGAGTATGGAATCATGTCAAACTCAAACACATATTCATATCAATTTTTAATTAACCAATGATGACTCCAATGAAGAAGCATTAGAAACTCTTTCTAATCTCCTTCCTACTTTTGGCCAAAAATTTTTTCTGAGTCATCTACGAATGAGAATACACAGGATGCGATCTCCTCTTATTAGGAGCGATCAATTCCATGTTGACCTATTCACAATCTTCGTACACACTCCTACCATATCTAGAACACCCCATACATGTCTTAAAGCCATGCTTGAGTATGAACCAAAATATAGATTCATGTGCACAAGATTTCATGGTGATCTCAGGTCTAAGGATCACTTACACAACTCCCACTTAGAGAATCATATTTGACATACAAGTAAGGCTTCCATAAGATGTTCTCTTTCATCGAGTCAATTCAGTGAACTCATTTCTCAAATGAGCACCCACATCCTTGTATTAGTATCCCACATAACTGGCTAGTGAGATCAACCATCCTCTTCATCGAGCATATATAGGATGTGCCAGTCTATCCGAAACTTTGATCCCTGACTCAATTTCTACGATCAGAAATATTTAAGATTAGAATTTTAGGATTTTAGGTCTCACTAGTATGACCCATTCATGTCTCTTAAAATCATTATCCTAATCTTTGGAGTTCATCATAATCTTAGACATAATAAGATGCAGCTAATATGATGAATCAATACCTCAAATAATAAATATCATTTCATGAGTTAGAAAATTATAAAGAAAAGTTCCTTCACAACACACTTGCGATTGGCTTATAGGGTACTCTTCTTTCAATCTCCTACTCGCACTAAAGCAAATCGCCTTTATATCTCATAAGATGATGATTATATAGCTGCTTTGGTATGGCCTTAGTGAATGGGTCAGTTATATTATTTTTTCTGTCTACTCATTTAAGGACAACATCTTGTCTCTAACAAGATGGAAGCGTCTGAGGATATGCTTGGATCTATAATGAGACCTAGGTTTTTTGCTTGAATAATGACCTTAGTGTAATCACAATAGAGTGACACCGGTCCTTCATTCTTAAGAACGACTCCTAAATCCATGATGAACTTTTTTCATCCAGACAGCTTCCTTAATAGCTTCACTAGCACGATGTACTCTGCCTCAGTAATTGAGTCAGATATTATTTGCTGCTGGAAACTCTTTCAACTCACTACCCCATCATTTAAGATAAACACATACTCTGATATCGACTTGCTATCATCCGCTTTCCAATAATCCTCTTTTAGATCAGCCTGAAATCTGCTAGCTATGTCCAAAGCATAAGCTACATCAGGCCTGGTACATAGCATGGCATACATAATTGATCCCACAGTCGAAGCATAAGAGATTTCACTCATCCTCTTTCTCTCTGCTAGTGTCTTAGAACATATTTTCTTAGAAAGATGTATACCATGACTTGCAAGCAAGTAACCTCTCTTACTAGCCTCCATATTAAACCTCTTTAATACGAGATCTATATATCATGACTGGGATAAGCCTATCATACTTTTAGATCTATCTCTATAGATTTTTATACCTAGTATATAGGATGCTTCACCCAAGTTTTTCATGAAAAACTTATTCGATAGTCAAATATTGACTGATTGCATTATTGGGATATCATTCTCAATGAGCAGTATGTCATCGACATATAAAACCAAGAAGACAATAGAACTCTCACTTGTCTTCTTATACACACATGGTTCATCTTTATTTTTGATAAAGCCAAACTCTTTGACTATCATATCAAATCGGATGTTCCAGCTCCTCGAAGCCAGTCTTAATCCATAGATGGATCTTTTTAGCTTGCATACTTGATTTGCCCTCCCATTGAGACAAATCCCTCTGGCTGAGTCATACAAACTTCTTTCTCTAGATTCCCATTGAGGAATGCAGTCTTGACATCCATCTGTCAGATCTCATAATCGTAGTATGCTGCTATAGCAAGCAAAATCCTGATGGACTTGAGTATAGCCACTGATGAAAAGATTTCATCATAACCAATTTTTTATTTTTGTCTGAAACCTTCACCACCAACCTAGCTTTATAGGTTTCTACTTGGCCATCTGCTTTGATCTTCTTTTTGAAGACCCACTTACACCCTCTTGGGGTCACACCCTCAGGTGCATCAACCAAGGTCTACACTTGGTTGGTGTATATCGAGTCCATCTCAGATTTCATGGCTTCCAGCCATCTGTCTGAGTCTTTACTCATGATAGCTTCTGAATAGGTCAGTGGATCATCATCTTGAATGTTATTGATCGAATTGTCATTCTTAATGATAAAACCATATCTCAAAGGTGCTTGACACACTCTATCTGATCTTTAGAGAGGAGATGTATATTATGGATGTACCTCATCTTTAGGTACTTCTGATTGAGGATCTTCTTGTGGTGCAACTATGGATATTTCTAGATCGGTTTGTAGATCATAAACTTCAGTTAGTTCAATATTCCTTCCACTGCCTCCTTCTTGGATGAGTTTATTTTTCAAAAAAGTGGCATACCTACTAACAAGCACCTTTTGTTCAGTAGGTGGTAGAAGTAGTATCCATTAGTTTCCTTAGGATATCCTACAAACCTACAATTGTCTGATCTAGCACTAAGCTTATATCTAAAAATATTTTTGATATAAGCTGAATAGCCTCAAATTTTAAGATGTTTAAGATTAGGCTTTCTTCCCTTCCATATCTCATATAGTGTACTTGCAACAAACTTTGAAGGCATCCTATTTAATGTGTATGTGGCAGTCTCTGGAACATATCCCAAAAAGATATTGGGCGATTAGTGAAGCACTTTATGGACTCACCATATCCATCAAAGTGCGAATCTCCTTTCTGCTACACCATTTAACTAGGGTGTATAAGGAGGGGTCCATTCAGAGAGAATACCTTTACTTTTAAGATGATCAAAAAATTTACTGAATAAGTATTCTCTTCCTCGATCAGATCAAAGAACTTTGATACATTTTTAGTTTGTTTCTCAATCATACATTGATACTCCTTGAACTTATCAAAGGCTTCAAATTTATGTTTCATAAGATACACATATCCGAACCTTGATAAATCTTCCATAAAAATGATAAAATTGGAGTATCCTCCTCTGGTCTGAATTGTCATTGGTCCACATACATCTGTATGTACTAGGGCTAATAACTCATTCATTCTCTCTTCATATTCAGAAAATAGAGTCTTGATCATCTTACCCATGAGACAAGATTTATAAGTTTCCAATGATTCATAATCATATGGGTCAAAGAATTTTTCTTTGTATAACTTATTAATCCTTGACTTACTAATATGACCAAGGTGACAATGCCAGAGATATGTGACATTCACATCTTCTCTCTTTCTTTTCATATTTTTTTCAATATAAAAAATATTTTTATTGAGTGCAAAAATTAAAAATTGTTATCAATATAACCACTACCATAAAAGTCATTAGAAAAGAAAATAGAGCATCCATTTCCCATTAGCCTTATTTCATAACCTTGTTTTAATAATAAAGATATAGAATTATATTTCCAATGATCTTTGACATGTAATAACAGTCTTTCAATACTAAAGTTTTGCCTGTAAATCAAGCATACAAGTTTCCATAGCCTCTGCGTTAATGGACTCTCCACTTGCGCCATAAAGCTCAAGGTCACCTCTTTTCAGACCTTTGATATTTTGTAGTTACTGTAATGAATTACAAATATATGATCCACAGACGGTATCTAATACCCAAGTATCAAAATTTGAGCCACTCAATGAAAAATAGATTGTATCATATACATACCTTTTGGTGCTATACTTGCATCCTGCTTCAAATTTGCCAGATTATTCTTGCAATTATACTCCCAATATCCAAACTTACCATAAAATAAATAGCTAATATCCATATGGACATCTTTTGTCTTCTCATTATTACTGACCATCCCAAGTCAGGAATATCCGGAACATCGGAGTTCTTCTTGATATAAATTTTATTTGCAAGTTTCTCAACCAATCTACAGAGTTGGATCAGTCAACATATTTTTATTTATGGTGTTATGCAGTAAAAATAAAGAAGCCATAATACAGACTTAAATCTGCATAAATAAAAAATAATAGTATAAGCAGACCACTCATGTTTGACATGCATAACTAGATGAGGACTTTTAAAACTAGTTATATCTCTCATTATTTTATCGGATACCATAGCCCTCTCCTATAGTAAATAAGAAATTCTAATCTGATTTTTTAATGGGGTTGAGATCCTAATCCCTCAATGAAGCTTTGTGGATATTACAACAAATCTCAATGAGTTCAAAGATAGAAAAATCTATGTAATTAATCTCATGCAACTCTCAACATAATCTACCTCTAAAAATATTCATAGTCTTGTGGATATCACAACAAACTACAGTATTTTTAGTTAAGTCAGATCCTTCATTTCTATACAGTCATATCGAAAAATACTATCCTTGTGGATATCACAATAAAGCAATATATCTAAATATGCCATAAAGCATATAATATGTACCAAGACAAACCCACATCAATTCCATAGCAAGCCTTGTGGATATCACAACAAACCTACTATGATTTTTGACAGGATATTGACTAGGCATGAAGGAAGACATATGTAGTGTTCTAAATACTAAGCTACCTTCATTCAAAATTCAAACTAATCCTATTTGCTAGAAAATATTAAGATTGGTGGGAATCTCCCTGTTGCTTTTCTTAGACACCAATAAAATTGGCCAGGCCAGCAACAGAACTAATTAAATAACTACCGTATTTGAAACACTCCTTAGACACCAATTGATTAATCGATTCAAAAAATAGGTCAACTACTGATTAACAACACTATGACTTAATATAATTTTTATGAGGGCTTTAATGGTCTCAAGCACATCCAAATTCAATCACAATGATACACTATTATAGTTATATCTTAATAATTATAACAACTAATCATGGCATCTATTCATATCTCTAAGATATGAAATCATAATCATTCAATATGATTATAACTAAGCATCTCAAGCATATCACATATGCATGAAGTTCTAATAACATGCATGAATGCAAAATATACTTTTCACGATTCTTCTTCTTAGGACATCACAATGGCATCTCTACGTGCTATAAGAGTACCCTATTGAATAGGAAGAGAGGGTCTCTGAACCCTACTTGCTCTTGTGACTGGATGGCCTGATGATGAACCCAATTAGAGTACTAAGCTATTAAAAAAAAATTTATATATGTATCATATATTTTATATTTAAAAATATATCTCTAAGATATGCGAGGGTTTGGATGTTCAATCGGATTCAATCTTTGACCTGACTTGAACCAAACCAAAAACCCATGTTTGATCATAATCAAGATAACATTCTAATCTTTGATTATATAGATCAACCTGGCTCTAATACCACTATTGGGTTCTGGTGGCATAGCGAAAGGATTAGGTGTTTAAATTTTTATGAAAAAACACCCGATGCACCGAAAACCTAATGCCCAAAAACTCTTGACTATATCAATCAATGTACAATAAAATAAATTTGGATCAAAAGAATACTTGTAACGCTAATCCAATTTTCATGAAGCATCCAAGTGTCCACCCTCCAACAATGATCCATATAAAAATTGAACCAAGGACTGCGCTCCTTCTTTACCTTGCTTTAAGAGTTCTAGCCCTTAGAACTCAACCAGCCACCAATCGATCAGATCTTCCTCCAGACCTGAGTCTGAACCTTTCTGAACTATCCACTAGACTTGATCACCTTTTTTAAGACCTCTTAAACCTGAGAGCTATTAGAATTAGGCTTGTCTTAAAAGAACAAGCTTTGTCCTAAAACCTAGAGTTGTAATAGAGGGAGAGAGGGAGTGGATAGGGAATGTAAGAATTGAATTATCACCCCATCTGCCATCTCCTATTTATAGCACTAGATAGTGTGCTAATAGAGAAGGAATGCCACATCTGGAAAGGTGTATCAAGTTCTCATATCACTTATTTGAGAATCCTTAAACAGAAGGACTCTTCGGGGGGTGATACGTCGATTCCTGTCTTCTCATGCATGCATGCCTAGAATGAGATGCTTTTTGTATCTCTTCACGCATAAGATTAGTGTGAAATTTTGTCACATAAACCTTTATTCAAATAGGAAGGCTATCACCAAATGACATATTATTTGGATAAGAGTTCATATGTGAGAGAAATTCTTCACCGAAGAGATGCACGAGCACCTTCTCCCTGTTGTGCGTGCACATGCCTAGAAAAGGGTATGAAAAGCAATCTTTCTTAATCTGATAATTTTTTAATTTTTATCACATTATTAGCACTTAAAACTGATCCTTATCACAAAAATTATTAGATAAAAAGTTTCTTAATACTACCTAAATAGAAGGAGTCTTCGCATCCCTTCATGCATCCAGAAAAAACTATCATGCGTGCAGCAAAGCTTCAGCAATTTTTTTATGTACAATCTGGAAGATTTTTTATACTTCAAAAATGTGCTAGGTGGCTCATCATTTGATCTACTTTTCATAAAAAATAGAGATCCAAAACAGAAGGATTCTTAGTCCTTCTCCATGCCACAAATAAAGTACACATGCATTCTGCATATTAGTGCCAAGAGTCCTTCTTAAGTTGGACTCTTAGTTATTTGGTGTGTACACTAGATATAATACCTCTTTTTGGCTGCTTATAGGTAGCTTGATCTGACCCAAATGCTCACCAAATTGGGCTAGCAAATGAGCAAGACATGAGATCAAATTGATCTCTAAAAGAGCTAGGGATTCCACACGTGCTAGCATGCTTATCGGAACCCCGATTGAATCTAAAATTCCAATCAACCTTTTTAAAAAGGATCCTTGGTTTATATGTGTGTGACCCATTGGGTTTTATATCTAGCTAGTAGTAGGTCTGGGTGTAAGTTGATCTAATTTGATTAGAATTTAATCTAACCTATTTGGTCCAATCGAGCTAATCTGATTTCAGTAATTAGAACTCTTTCTAATTGACGTTTGAATTAAACTCTTTAATTTGATCAAAAACCTATAAATCAAGATTGACATCTAGCAATATATCATGACTACTCAGAAGATATAAAAATTTGATAAAAATATCAAATATATCCTTCAGTGGAAGTTACCATGCAATACAATCTTTTGATCATCCCAACACTCTGAATATATTCATGAGTATGAAATTATGTCAAACTCAAACACATATTATATCGATTCTCAATTAACCAATGATGATTCTAATAAAAAAGTATTAGAAACTCTTTCTAATCTCCTTCCTACTTTTGATCAAAAAAATTTTTTAATTCATCTACGAATGAGAATACATAGGATGCGATCTCCTCTTATTAGGAGTGATCAATTCCATGTTGACCTACTCACAACCTTTGTACACACTCCTACCATATCCAGAACACTCCGTACATGTCTTAAAGCCATGCTTGAGTATGAACCAAAATATGGATTCATGTGTATAAGATTTCATAGTGATCTCAGGTCTAAGGATCACTTGCACAACTCCCATTAGAGAAAGTCTAATCAAAGACATGGACTTGATCATCTACAACTATTGTATTGGTTCTAGAGAAAGTCTGATTTAATCTAATTCAACATTTGGTTAGACTTAATCAATTTTTCTACTTGGTCCATTAACTCTTTGATTCTAACCTTAAGTCTAACCCAATTAAGATGAACTGATAAAGCTAACCCATAAATCCATCAACTCATATTTTATGCGAAGGACATTAAACTTTAATTCACAATTCTAGATCTAATTAGTTCAACTTAATTCTGAATTAAGTGTAGGTTCAATATGGGTTTAGATTTAGGTTTTGAACAATTTTAATTTTTTATTTTATAAATAATTTATAATAAATTTTATGCAAAGACTTTCAGTTCTAAAACTGGATCGACTCAATCAACACTGAGCCAGCTATACAAGAGAACTAGGTTAACTCAGTTCAAAACTGGATCAGCTCAGTAATTATGCAAGCATGTTTCAAAAAATTTTAGATCTGAAAAATTTTGCATAATCTTGAAATAAAATCAATCATAAATGCATCCTTTTAGATATATCTAAATCTTTTATAATTTTAGATTTTATTTTCTCATGATTAAAATAATTTTAATCATATAGATTAGATATTTTATATTTCATATAATTTTATATCACATACAACAAATCTAGGATTTCAAGATCTAGAATTTTACAGAAAAATAAGTTTTTTCTTTCACATTCTTTTTTATGAGATTTAATCACATAGCACCCCTATACGTCATAAGAAACCTTATCGAATGGGAAGAGAGGGCCTTTAAACCTTTCTTGCTTCTATAATCAGACGGTCTGGTGATCAATCCAAGTACTTGTTAATTGGATCATCTAATCTAATCATATATCATATATGCATAAATTTAGATCTAATCTAAATTACATCAGATCTGATCATAACTTTAGGTCATATCTAAATTAGATCATAAACATCACATGCAACATATAAAATCAGATTTTATCAAAGATCAGCACAAATTAGGATAATCTGTTTACTATAAGGGGTAAATCCTATAGCAAGATAACCTTATTTCAATTTATATGATCAACCATTAATTAAATTCAGATCTAAGATATCACATATCAAATCTAAATAAAATTAAATTTTAGATTTAATATGTATACATAATATGTCATAATGAACCTAGGCTCTGATATCACTGTTGGAAATATAGACGATTGCATGTATTTCAAAAATTTTTGAAATAAAATGTAGCAAAAAATAACTAGATTAATCATATTAACGTAACATACATATGATCTAATCATCAAATCAACCTACTCTAGGATCTATGACATGATATGTGGCATATAAAATCTGAAAAAATCAAAGGATAAAATCTGTATGCATACATGTGAGCAGTAGATCAAATCTATATCTATCTGAGTTTAAAATTCGATACCTGAGCATGGATCGATGATCGTCGTTATTGAGAGATATGATAAAGAGGATCATCACTGGTTGCTCACAGTCATACATGTGCTCGGTCTCGACAAAAAGTCCACTCGAAGTCCCGATCTAGTCGATCTCCTGGGGAGTGCTAGCTCGCACGAAGACCATCTTGTTGGCTGATCTGGATCTTTTTTTCAAAACTCTCGAATCTTTTTAGAGGTTGAAGAAATACATCTGAAGAATATGAGGATGAGAAAGAAGTATAGAGAAAAAATAATTTTTTGTCTTATTTTTCTCTCTTCCCAAACCCCAGGATCAAATCCTAAAAATCTAGATTTTGCGCTAACCTAAGAGGAGAGGACTCTCCTTTATTTTTCATGCCATAGAACCACACCAAAAGCCCACTCAACATGAAGGAATCCTTCTCATCTCTCTTACATGCACAAAAGAAAGAATAAACCCCTTTTATTTTGGTGTGTAAGGAGTTAGGGTGAAGAGTCCAACAATGTTTGGACTCTTCCAAGAGATGTCGCCACCTTCTCACAAAATCCACACCAAATAAACATGAGATGCCCCAACCAAATATTTTCTATGTTAAATCAGATCTCTATCTGATTTCTCATTCCACAAAATTCTTCTTTTTATCACATAAAAGAAAGGAATAAAAAGAAGTGGGCGGCAAGTTTTATGGATAAGGTCAAACCTTATCCTATATGATAACTTATTCAAATCATATTTGAACTTACTATATAAAACCATATCTTATCCATTTTTGGATGTGAGAAAGGGAGGGTGGAACACTCTTTTGAGTGAAGAAAATATCATGCAAAACTCTTTTGTGCATGATGAGAAATGGCGTTGAAAGTTTGTGGTGCGTGGAAGAAGAGTCCAATCTTTTATGGACTCTTGGTTTTCTTATTTGACTCCAAACCAAATCACATCTAGTTAAACCTAAATAAATAGATGAAACCAATCTAATTAGGTTTATAATTTCTTAATCAAATCTCAATCAAATTAAAAATTGATTGAATCAAAGTCCTGATCAAATCAGAGATAATTCTCTCTTAGCGATTAGATTATCTCATAACCTATTCAGGTCAAACCTAATTGAATCTAATTCCATTAGATTTATCTAATCATCTTTGTTCAATCAAATTAAGCTAATCAATAATCTAATTACTAAATAATCTTTCATTAATTTACTAATACTCAGTGAATAAATTTATTGCAACTTTTGCATAAGGTTAACCATCACTCGAATTGATGATTAAACCCTTGAACGATTCTCAATCGTTGATCAACCACATGATTAGTCAGAAACTTCTTTTGAGTATGACCTCATAGGTTTGAATCTAAGTCGATAGTATAAAAATAAATTTTTAAACCAATCGATGTATCCATCTAGCAATGAGACCCGACGTCCAAATAGATCGAATGATGGCAAAGCAACATTCAAGAACCTACAGGCGTATGGTTACCGTATAATTCATCTCTTTGATCCTAATACTCAAGGAGACCCAGGTTTGACTGTCAACCTAGTAATAGTCATCTATATTGTATTTTAATTTTTTAAATCCATCACATGGATTATCCAGACTCAGATTTTGCCAAATTGAAATACATTGATACATTAACTCCTACTAATTCAGAGGGGTCAATCCCATCTTGACTCACGCACCGACTTGAAAAGTACTTGACTGCATCCAGAAACCTTCTATTATTGAATTAAAAATTCAGATAGTCCGACACTAAAGTATAGTGAGTTGCTTGCAAGTCTCCGTGGTGATCTCAGGTCGGAGGGACACTTATACCCATACCCTGAAGAAAAAATGGATAGTTCAAAGCATCTATTTTTAAAATTTTATGATGAAATAATAAAAGATTAAATATTTTAATCTTCTAAATATATCTTAGACAAATCTAAACTACCATTAAGGATCTATGACATAAAAAATTTACATATAAAATCTGATATAAAATAGAAAACTACATCGATCACATCGATGTCCTGAATCTGATCTAACTTTTAGATTATGTCAGTAGAGTTCAAAACTCATCATCTTTTCATGGGTCGATGATCTTCACTATTGATAAGTATGGTACAAAGCTTTTGCTGATGTCGAGCAGCCACACAAGTTGTCCAGCCTCTACAGATTGTCCACTCAAAGCTCTGATCGGATCTTCCTTCGCGGGAGTGCTAGTTTGCATCGAAGGCTCTGAATGGCTGATCCAAGCTCCTTTGTTCAGATCTCTCAGACTCTTTTGGATCAAAAGATGAAGCTTTACGAGGAGGTGTGGTGTGGAAGATTGGACAAGACTCACTCTTGTATTTTTCTTCTCACAAAATCTAGAGATGAAACCCTAAAACACACAGCTCACGCCCGAAAGGAAGAACACTTCCTTTGTTTCTCACGCACGAAAGCCCAACCCACTCTCAACCTTTTACATCCCCTCTCTCAAGTTTCTCATGCCAAAAATCACTTCTAATCTCACACAAAACTGATCTCCTTTTAAGGTTGGCATTCCATGGAAGATAAGGATAAGAATAAGGTAGTTTCGATTCAAATTCAAGTGTTGGTTGATCCTTATCACCAATTCAAATCAAATTTGAATTAAATTTTGAACCATACTTTATATTTATCTTATAAACTTAAAGAGGAGTTGACCAACATCAGAATAGTATAAAAAATCTCATGCAAAAATATTTTATACGTAGAAAAATATGATGGCATGAAGAGGAGAGTCCAACTCAATTTGGACTCTAGGTTTTCATTCAAATTCAAACCAATTTAAACTCAAATTTAAACCAACCAATTTCTAATTCAAAAAGACTCTGATGAGGATGTGATAAATGCTTCTATATATGAGAAAAAATCATATAAAATATTTCTCACGTGAAGAATAAGAGGGCACAGATAAAGAAAGTGCAAGGGATTCGAAATCGAAGTATTTTTCTCATTTAATTAGATTCTTAACCCCACCAAATTAGGTTAAATCTAATTGGATTATTAAACCTAATTTAATTAGATAGTAAATAGCTTTGATCAAATCTTAATCAAATAAAAAATTAATCAAGCTCAAATCCTGATCATATCAAGAATCGAACATCCTTAGCGATTAGGTCATCTCATAATCTAATCGGGTCAAACCAAATTGAATCTAATTCAATTAGATTCAATCCAAACCTCAATGTTCAATCAAATTAAATTAATTAGCAATCTAATTATTAATCAATCTTCTCATAATTCATCAATAATTAGTAAATTAATTTATTGTAACTTTTGCATAAGATTAATCATCATTCGAATTAACTGTTTTATCCTAGAACAATTCTTAATCGTTGATCAATCAGAAACTTCTTTTGAGTGTGACCCCATAGGTTCGAACCTAAGCCAGTAGCATGGGAATAATCTTTCTATACCAATCAAAGTGACCATCTAGCAATGATATCCGATGTCCGGATAGGTCGAAAGATTGCAAAGCATCATTCAAGAACCTATGGGCATATGGTTACCGTATAATTCATTCTTTTGATCTAAATGCTCAAGGTGACCTAAGATTTAACTTTCAACCCTGATATGGTCATCCACATTATATTTTAATTTTCAAAATCCATCACATGGATTATTCCACTCAAGATTTTACTGAATTTAAACACACTGATATATTAACTCCTACTTATTCAGAGGGGTCAATTTCATCTTGACTCACATGCCGACTTCGCAAGTACTTGACTATATCCAAAAATCTTTTATCACTGAATTAAAAATTCAGATAGTCTGACACCAAAGCATAGTGAGTTGCTTGCAAGTCATCGTGATGATCTCAGATCAGAGGGACACTTATACCCATATCCTTCGTGAGCTACTCTTGACAGCAGAGTGCTCAGTAATTGATCACATTTAGTGAGATATACTCTTACATCTCACTTGCATGCCATGCCAGTATCTCCACACTCTTTGATTAAGAGGACAACCAATGTATATAGCATACAATGACTTATACTTGATATAGCTATTGTCCTAATAATAGTATATCATTTGGTCATGAACTTAAGATTTAAGGACTAAACGATATATCCTCATATATCGAATCAAATAGTCCTAAGGACTTCATCACATAATAGGAGTTCAAAATGAGATGTACACAGTGATGAGAAAATTAAATAATATTTATTAATTTAATAATTCATATACAATTACAATGATAAGCACAACCGTCAATAGGCTAATGATTAGCTTTGAAATATAATTTTCAACAACTCTCACTTAGACTAAAGCCAATCGGTATAGTATCGTATACCCATCTTTGATTTGTGTCTTCGAACTCCTTGACATCAAGGGCTTTAGTAAATAGGTCGGTCAGGTTTTTCTTTCTATCGATCTTCTGAAGCTCGACGTCACCTCGATCTATGATCTCTCGGACCAAGTGGTAGCGATGCAGAATGTGCTTGATCCACTGATGTGACTTCGATTCCTTCACTTGAGTAATGGCACCAATACTGTCACAGTACAACAAGATGGGGCTATCAAGAAGGATGCCACTTTGAGCTCATTGATGAACTTTCGTAACCACACAGTTTTCTTCATAGTATCGGATGCCGTAATATATTCTACCTCATAAGTAGAGTCGGCCACAATGTGCTACTTGAAATTTTTTCAGTAGATTGCTCCATCGTTCCAGGTACAACTAGCGTACATGGCACACAATAACCTATACTTGATATAGCTATTGTCCTAATAATAATATATCATTTGATCATGAACTTAAGGTTTAAAGACTAAATGATATGTCCTCCTATATCGAATCAAATAGTCCTAAGGACTTCATCACATAATAGGAGTTCAAAATGAGATGTACATAGTGATGAAAAAATTAAATAATATTTATTAATTTAACAATTCATATACAATTATAATGATAAGTACAACCGTCAACAGGCTGATGATTGGCTTTGGGATATAATTCCCAACAACTCTCACTTGGACTAAAGCCAATCGGTATAGTATCGTATACCCATCTTTGATTTGTATCTTCAAACTCCTTGACGTCAAGGATTTTAGTAAATGGATCGGTCAGGTTCTTCTTTCTGTCGATCATCGAAAGCTCGACGTCATCTCGATCCATGATCTCTCGGATCAAGTGGTAGCGGTGTAGAATGTGCTTGGTCTGCTGATGTGACTTCGATTCTTTCGCTTGAGTAATGGCACTAGTACTGTCATAGTACAAGAAGACGGGGCCATCAAGGGAGGGTGCCACTTCGAGCTCATTGATGAATTTTTATAACCACACAGTTTTCTTCGTAGTATCAGATGTCGTGATATTTTCTACCTTATAAGTAGAGTCAGCCACAGTGTGCTGCTTGAAACTTTTTTAGTAGATTGCTCTACCGTTCAAGGTATAAATATTTTTCGACATGCTCTTGTTATCGTCATGATCTGACTGAAAATTAAAATCTGTAAACCCCATAAGTTTTAAGTCAGATTCTTCACAGATAAGCCACTGATCCTTAGTATTTATCAAATACTTAAGGATGGTCTTTACGACCTTCCAGTGATTCTCACTTGGATCAGACTGGTATCTGCTCACTACTCTTAATGAGTATGCCATGTTCAATCGTGTACATATCATGGCGTACATAATAGATCTCACTATCGAAGCATATAAAATTTTACTCATACACTCTCTCTCTCTTGAGGAGTTATTAGACAATCACTCTTCGAGAGAGAAATTTCTTAGCCTATCAGAAGATAGTCTTTCTTGAAATTCTCCATGCTGAATCTTTTCAGCATGGTATCAATGTACATCAACTGAGATAATCCAAGCAACCTTTTAGATCTATCTCTATAGATCTTTATCCCAAAGATGAAGGATGCTTCTCCCAAGTCTTTCATGGAGAACTATGATGACAACCAAATTTTTATTTTCTGTAATGCAGGGATGTCATTTTCAATTAAGAGAATATCATCGATATACAAAATAAGAAATACTATCATAGAGTTATTAACCCATTTGTATATGTAGGGTTCCTCTCCATTCTTAATGAAGCCATACATTCTGTTCACTTTATCAAAATACATGTTCCAACTCCGAGATGCCTGCTTAAGTCCATAGATGGACCTTTGAAGCTTGCACACTTTAGATTCATCTGTGGATATGAAACCTTCAAGTTGTATCATATACACCTCTTCTTCTAGCTCTCCATTTAGGAAGACTATTTTCATATCTATTTATCAAATTTTATAGTCCAGATGTGCTACTATTACAAGTATAATCCAAATAAACTTGAGCATTGTCATAAGAGAAAACATCTCATCATAGTCAATACCATAACACTGACGGTAACCCTTGGCAACCAAATGGATTTTATAGGTCTCGACCTTCCTGTCTACGCCCCTCTTCTTTTTGAAGATCCACTTACATCCTATGGGTTTTATCCCTTTAGGTGGATCAATCAATATCCATATATTATTGATTTTTATGAATTTCATTTCAGATTTCATGGCTTCCAGCCACTTATTGGAGTCAGACCTCTGCATCACATCTATATAGATGATCGGATCTTTATTATTCTCATCGAGTTCAATTGGATCCCCATCTCAGACTAAGAAACTGTAGTATCTATTCGGTTGATGCAGTACTCTACCGGATCTTCTTAAAGATATTTTTATAATAGATTTCAGATTTGATCTAATCAAGTCTGACTCTGTGGGTTTACTAGATTATGTCAGTTTTTCTACCGATCAAACTTCATCAAGTTCAATCTTTGAGGTATTAGTTCCTTCACCAAGAAACTCTTTTTCTAAAAAGACTGCCCTATTACTGACGAATACCTTCTGTTCGTCAGTAAGGTAGAAGTAATATCTTTTGATCTCTTTTGGGTACCCTACAAATAGATATTTATCAAACCTAGGTCCATGCTTGTCAGTTTTCAAATGTTTGACATAAATCGGACATCTTCAAATCCTAGGGTGAGAGAGTGTTGGCTTATGCCCTGTCCACATCTCATGTGGTATTTTACTTACAGACATATTCAAAATTTTATTTAAAATATAACAAGTCGACTCGAATGCGTATCTCCAAAAAAAATCGACAGACTTGCAAAGCCCATCATGGACCGAACCATGTCTAACAGGGTTCGATTCCTCCTTTTTGATACACCATTATGCTGTGGTATTACAGGAGAAATCCATTGTGAGAGAATTCCATGCTCTTCTAAGTATGTTAGAAACTCACTGGAGAGGTATTCTCTTCCTCGATTGGACTAAAGAGTTTTAATATTCTTTTCATTTTGTTTCTCTACTTCATTATGGAATCGTTTGAACATTTCAAATGATTCTGGCATATGTGTCATTAAGTACATGTGCCCATACCTCGATAGGTCATCTATAAATGTAATGAAATAATAATATCCATCTCTAGTACTAGTGTTCATTGGTCCACATACATCAGTATGTATTAGACCTAGAACTTTACTGGCTCACTCACCTTTTTCAGTAAAAGATGATTTGATCATTTTTTCAAGAAAACAGGACTCACAGATTGGGAGTGATTCACAATCACTGACTTTGAGGATTCTCTCTTATGTCAACCTATTTATTCTGTTCTTGTTAATATGATCTAACTTACAATGCCAAAGGTAGATATCAGAGACATCACTAATTCTAGGGCATTTTTGGATATGTACATTACACTAACAGATTATGACAATATGTAAATATCATTGTTCAACGGTCCATTCATCACATTAACATCATTCATAATGATATTAAAATTATTTTTTTTAATTGAAATTTCATAACCGTACATGGCCAAAAGACCTACAAAAATAATATTCAATAAAAAAGAAGGACAAAAGTAACATTCACTTAGAACAATTACATAGACTTGAATAAAAGCTTAATAGTCCTTAATGCTAGAACTAAAATTTGTCTTTCATCTCCAACATTAAGGAACCTTTCGCCTGTTAGATGTATACCCTAGATGCCAGATCGGCTGACACATTCCTGTACAGATCTAAGGGCAAATTTATAATTTTGACTATAAATGAGTAAAAGGGTTATTCTTCTATCACATTGTGTATATTGTGTCTGTGATACATCCTTTGAGTTAGTAAGAATGTCAATTCATATTTTTAAGAGTTAAAAATTTAAGGCATGGATTTACATAACTAACTCATAAACAGCTCCTGACCATAGGATCATCACGAGGATGGTGATCGATCTGGAAGGTTGGTGTACGATCGCTTTCTTAGGATAGATGTATCCTGAGTCTACGGTGTGGAGACACCAGAGCGAGAGTACAGATATTCATTGAGAACGAGAGTACTGAGTGTGACTATATCGAGCAGTCATAAGGAAGTCTACCTTCTCGTCGATGACTAGCTCGATGCTGCAGTTGTATGTCTAGTGTTGGATGGATGTCTGGCCAGGACATCACCTCTCAAGATTCTTTCAGTACCACACGATGCAGCAGAAAGAAAGAAGAAACAAAACAAAAGAAAAATAATTAAAATACGTGGATCAGCCACAAAAGGGCTCGCCTCCACGGGACATGCAAACTTTACTATGAAAAAAAAAAATTACAAGAGGAGACCTCACCCTCAACCCTTATACACCCAATTCTCTCTCACCTGAAGTTCTCCTCACAAAAGCTCTCTCTCTCTTGGAAAACCCCCTGAACCCCTGAAGTGCCTGGCGATCGCTGTCCAGGAGCCTCCTGCTCCTTCTCTCTCAGCACTTTCGCCTCTCTCTTTTCAATCGGATTCGTACGGCTCTGTACGGCGAGAAAACCCGAACCACTGCTTCACTGTTCGTCACAGGGCCCTTTTAAAGGGTTAAACAGAGGTTTAAACCTAATTAGATTAGGTTTAGGAGTCATTAATCAACCCAATCAAGTGTCTGAACCATCGGATCAAGAAACAGATCAACCCACACCCTCCAATCATGATCGATCCATGAAATAGTACTGTGGACCGTGCGAAATGCGTGGAAAATGCCTGCGCGGTCCACAGGCCCAGTCGTGGACTGCCCGGTCCACGATGGACCGGGGCAAAGGACCAGCAGGCCACTAGGCTTGGGCTGGCCCGCTCTCGCGCGTGGGCCTGCGCGCGCTTGGGTCGCACGCCCGCCTGGGCCGCGCGCCCGCCTGGGTCGCACGTCCTGCGCGGGCCTGGGTCACGCATCCCGCGTGCTGCCGCCTACGGCTGCGCTGCTGTCGCCAGCGATCCTCCATCACCTCGAATCTCATGCCGACTTCAAAAGCTCGTATCTCTTCCATCCGAGCTCCGTTTCGGATGATCTTGGTCTCGTTGGACTCCATTTTTCATCGCAAATCTCACTGTGAGCTCAACATAGGTTGAATCTTGAGGCATCAAATCCTAACAATCTCCATCTCGACTCGATATTCGACCTCCTCCAAACTTCGAGAGCTTCTGGATCTCCTCGCCCTCATGCCCTGGGGCAATCGCCTGCTGATCATGGATGGCCAAACATGAGAGTCGAGCTAGGCTGCTCGATCCCATCTCTGTCGTATGCTGTGCTCCTCCTGACCTGAGACCTGCTCAGGGCATCATCCTGCGGCAATAGGAATCTCACCTTGCGACGTCGCCTCTCATCCTCCCGAGTCTCCTGTCTCGTGCCTGATCCGTCTTTTGGAGCTCCACCTCGCTCTGGGCTCCACCTGGCTTCTGAAGCTCCACCTCGCACTGGGCTCTCTGCCAGGTAATAATATCCTCTGCTCTCCTTCTTCCCCTCCAGTACAATCCTATTGCCGCGTAGCACTCTCAGGATTCCTCCACCAGCTACCGTCCTGTAGCCTCTCGAATCCAGTCTACTAAGTGAGATAAGATTCTGCCTGAAATCATATATGTATCGGACCTCTCCCAATCTCCTCACTGCACCATCATGTATCCTCCAGCTGACCATCCCAATGGCTCTGATCGCACAGCTCGATCTATCTGGCAGATATACAGTGCCCTCACTGTTCTCCATGGAGTCAAACTGCTCCTCTCTACAACATACATGATAGGGGTATGTAGAATCTAATATCCACTATTGGAAAGAAGTAGATACCTTATCAGATATCTCCAGGACATCTCCATCTAAATCGCTGCCGGCCGTCGCTACAGTAGCCACCGTTCGATTTTTCAGTTGAGGGCAATCTCTAGCTAGATGCCCTAACTCCTCACATCGATAACACCTAATTTTGCTCAAGTCCCTCCTAGACTTGGACTACCCTCGTTGGCAATCTCCTGTCGCTCCGTCTACTGCCTCCTGCTCCTCCAGAAGCCACCAAAGCTGAGCTATCGCCACCTGAGCTCGAAGCTGGGTTCTCCCTCCTGAGAACCTCGTTCTGGAGTATTGCCGTGGTGACCTCGTCCATCTTGATAGTGCTCTTCTCTACTAGAAGAGTAGTCACCAAGGACTCGTACGAAGGGAGAAGCGACGCCAGTAAAACCAGCGTCCTGGTCTTCTCCTCAACGTTCTCGCCAATGCTGAGGAGGTCGGTGAGGATCTTCTGGAAGTGGCTCAAATGCTCCTGCACGCTCTGTCCCTCAGTCATCCACAGTTGGTAAAACTACCTCCAGAGGAAAAGTGTGTTGGTGAGAGACTTCGTCATGTACAACTCCTCGAGCTTCGACCACAGCACCATCGAGAAAGTCTCGCTCAGCACATGGATCACCACCTTATCCGCCAGGTACATGCAGATGGTACTCACCGCCTGCATCTATAGCCATTTCCAATCCCGCACCTCCATGGTGGTCGGCTTCTCATCGCACAAGAGAGCATCGATCAACTCCTGTTGGATGAGCACGTCCTTCACCCTTGCCTGCCACAAGGAGAAATTGCTCTTACCATCGAACTTGTTGATCTCCATCTTGATTGTTCCTGTCTTCTCCATCTTTAGTCTTGCTCACCACCACTGCAATCTGCATCCTTATACCGCCTTGCTCTGATACCACTTGTTGGGTGGATGTCTGGCCAGGACACCACCTCTCAAGATCCTTTCAGTACCACGCGATGCAGCAGGAAGAAAGAAGAAACAAAATAAAAGAAAAATAATCAAAATACGTGGATCAGCCACAAAAGGGCTCACCTCCACAGGGCATGCAAACTTCACTATGAAAAAGAAAATTTTACAAGAGGAGACCTCATCCTCAACTCTTGTACACCCAATTCTCTCTCACCTGAAGTTCTCCTCACAAAATTTCTCTCTCTTGGAAGACCCCCTGAACCCCTGAAGTGCCTGGCGACCACTGTCCAGGACCCTCCTGCTCCTTCTCTCTCAGCGCTTTCGCCTCTCTCTTTTCAATTGGGTTCGTACGGCTCGTACGGTGAGAAAACCCGAACCACTGCTTCATTGTTCGTCACAGGACCCTTTTAAAGGGTTAAATAGAGATTTAAACCTAATTAGATTAGGTTTAGGAGTCCTTAATCAATCCAATCAAGTGTCTGAACCGTCGGATCAAGAAACAGATCAACCCACGCGAAATCCGATCACGATCGGTCCATGGAATAGTGCCGTGGACCATGCGAAATGCGTGAGAAATGCCCGCGCGATCCACAGGCCCAGCCGTGGACCGCCCGGTCCATGATGGACTAGGGCAAAGGACCAACAGGTCGCTGGGCCTGGGCCGGCCCGCTCCCGCACGCGGGCCTGCGCGCGCCTGGGCCGCGCACCCGACTGGGCCGTGCGCCCGCCTGGGCCGCGCACCCGCCTGGGTCGCGCATTCCCGCGTGGGCTTGGGTCGCGTGTCCCGCGCGCCGCCGCCTGCGGCCATGCTGCTGCCGCCCGCCGTCGGTCGTCGACGGTCCTCTGTCGCCTTGAATCTTGTGTCGACTTCAAAAGCTCGTATCTCCTCCATCCGAGCTCTGTTTCGGGTGATCTTGGTCTCATTGGACTCTATTTTTCACCGCGAACCTCACTATGGGCTCAATTTAGGCTGAATCTCGAGGCATCAAATCCTAACATCTAGTTCTTTGATCTGAGGTGCATTGACAGTTCACTTTGAGTGTGTTATAGTTTGACTACATCATAACTCGATCTTCTAGCCATTCGAAATCTTGAGGTGTATGTTGGCTGTAGCATATTCATTGTAGGAACTAGGTCACACCAAGATGGGATCTATCAACCTCGATAGAAGAGAGGAGTAGTCCTATGGTGATCGAAAGATCAAGTCCTTAAGCCCATGGCCATGGAAGAGTGAAAAAAATGAAAAAGAGTTTTCCATTAAGGTTTCACATCGGACTTGGATCGATCGATTGATTCATATGACTGATGTTGGGTTTGACGAGTTCACCTTAATCCTAATTCAGTCGGGACTCATGATAGAAGAACTCAATCACACCGGTAGCTACACCGAGAGGTTCATCTTCAGTTCTGATGGGTTGCCATCACATACTGCTAGGTGTCACTGGTAGATTTTGAGAGCAATTAGAATGATATTGATGATCGATCATTCTAATTGTCTGAATCAGAAGAGTTTTGGTCCATCGAAAGGAGTTTCGATGATGTCGATGATGAGATCATGACATGTCTCATTACCATACAGAATGGAACCTAACTAGATCACACAAACAAGGGTTAGGGTCTGGATGTCATCAATTGGGCTAGCTCAATTGACTTGGATTAGATCCAATTAGGTTCAAGAAAATCGTGCTAGCACTCGTTGAGCCTAACTTTCTCCTCGTGTAATCTTTTCTGTCTCTACTGAGCCAAATGTAATTTGACTCATCCAGAGAATCTTGAGAAGGTTTCTCTCAGTCTAAATAAAGTTTGTCCAGCTCAGAAAAGGCTTGTCTTAATTCATGAGATGAATTTAAGACAACACCTACTAATTCCTAGCATCTGCCAATTTCATTTTAGGACATCTGTCAAAAGTTGACATATGGGTCTTAAACTGAAGAGGACTCATTGGAGGATTTTTGTGAAGTGTCCACAAGCCAAGCCACATCAAATTGGATGCCATAATCAGATTATGGTGTGAGCCCAATTGGATTAAAGTGGGCACCCCAAGTGGATAAGGATTGGAGAGTCTTGATCAATTTAAACTCTTGGGCGCCACCTCTATTTGTGCTTATCCAATGTTGGTGCCATCTTTTGGAGATAAGGTGGGGTTCTTATCTGATATGATCAGCTGACATCACTCTGCCAATCAAAATTTTTTCAAAATTTATTAAAATTTTTTGATTGGTTGAATGATGTGGCACTATGCAGCATATAGGGTCTATATAAACCCTGCTGCGCCTAAGGTTTCGAGGTAGAAGTTGTTTTATACATAAAACCCAATAGCTGCCACCCCCTCTCCTCTTCTCTATATCTTTCCTGCTCTCCTTTTTCCCCTCTTCATGTCCAAAGAGTTGGACATCCATCTGGCAAAGATCCAAGACGTGGTGACGCCTGGAACAGAAGGTTGCAGGACTTCTTCGACAAGCTGCTGCTCCAACTTCAGGAAGACTTTTGAAGAACTTTCTAATTAGATTTAGATCTAATTTTTGGAGCATAAATTTATGAGGAGAAGATGTTTTAGGTCCTACCTGAGTGGATATCAGTAGAGGCCAGGTGCTTGCGTAGCTACATCAGAACCTCGGGCTGTGCAGAGATCATCTATAGGGTAATCAGATTACCCTTGAGATATTATTTATTTCCTCATCTTTTTTAGATTTATTTTAGACTTAATATCAGATATGAAGATTAGATCTAGAGATTTAGATCTGAAATATATGTAGGATAATTTTTTTTAAAATTATTTTATCTCAGATTTGATAAAATCTGAAAGATCCTACGAGGAAAAGCAGTTTTCCTCCTTCAACTGGTATCAGAGCCAGGTTGTTGGCTCTATTTCAGATCTAATTTAGATCTAATTTTTATTTATTTGATATTAAAAATTTTAGATATCACATCAGATATGATAAGATCTGAAATTAAAATATTTAAAATTAAATCTAAGAAGATCTGACATGCATAAGATGCATGACTGGACTAGGATTAGTTGAATCCATGAATAGTCTTAAGTTTTATATTTTAGTGAGATTAAAATATGAATTAAATTTAATTTATTTTTTATTTATTCTGATGTTATAATTGTTATAATCAGATCAAAAAATAAAAAATAAAATTTTAATTATTTCATAAAATTGATCTGTTGCATGCCTAGACTAGTTGTAGAATTGTTCTAGTAACTTGTCTAGAATAATTTTTATTTTGAATAGTTCAATTTAAATTTTATTTTTTAGATATTACATATGATATATCAGATCTGAAAGTATGTTAATTAGATTGATTTTTGATATATGAGATGTATGCAAAGCATGTATTAGTTAGATCTTAAATTATATATGAGATATGTAAATTTAGATCTAACTAGTTTTGTAGTTAAATTTATATTTCTGATTAAGGTGTTCCTCATGGCTGTCCGATCATAAGAATAAAGTAGGATTTTAAGATCCTCTCTTTTCATTCAATGGGGTGTTCATATGATGTGTAGGGGTACCGCGCGTTCATCCTTAATCAGAAATCAAAACTTACTTTTCTGCAAAACCCTAGATCCTGAAATCCTAAGATTTATTTTACATGTTTTGTTTATGAACCCAAATTTAATTAATGAATTAAGCTTATGAAATTAATTTAGATCTAAAATTAAGAATTTTAGATCTAAGATATTTTCATAAAATTGGGTTCGGGCTTGGGTAGCTCAATTAGGTCTAGCGGTTGATCAAACCGAATCAAGAGTTGGTTAAGTGGGATCATGAAAGCTAATAATTGACCAGCCTAATGGGATTAAGTCTGGGTCAAGGTCGAATCACATTTAGATGTGACCCGATCAAGTTAAGACCTAATTTGGCTCAGAGGTTAAAGTCTGGATTGTAGGCTAACCCAATTAGTTCTGGTTCGATAATTTGTGTCGAAGATAAGTTGGGCAGATGCGATCGACTGATTTTAATTGGGAGCTACTTGACTCGAATGCGTTCTTATCGAGTTAATGGCATATCCATCCCACTGGTCTCACTTACCTGGCCATATGTGTCGACTCAGTTCTGATTAGAGGTGGCTAATAATTCGAGCTAACCCATGCCACTAGGTTAGTCATAATTATTATGACTATGTCAAGTCAAGTTTAATGAGACCTAAATTAAATCTCCCTAAAAAAATATTAAGTCTAGGTCTTCCACCATTGTAGATGTGCGGGTCCTTTCCGGGGTTGATTGTTCTCAGTTGGTTACAGTGGCTCAGTTGCATTGAAAAGATGCAACCATGTCCATTAGACATTGGATGCTACAAATTAGAGGATGGGTTGGGCTTAATATTTTGGATATGGTGAGGGATCCAATCATGAATCTAGTTCGTGCAAATGGTGGGTCAAACTTAACTAAGGATTGGAGCAATATCCTGGACACGGTGAGCTTTATGAATTAGAGACCAAGTTTTGGATGCACCATGATTAGAGAATCATTGGACAAGAGTTGTCCACTCATCGATTGACCATCACCAATAACTGTTAGGTGAGGTGATGAGCCAGTCGGTGAAACTGCACCACCCACTAAAAATCACTGATCACGGAGATTTTCACATCTCTACCAAGGGAGTGTAGGGATCTGAGAAAATAGTGGAGCCCTAATTTATTTAAAAATGAAATCTCTAAATAAATTGGTTAAGTTTGATTACAAAATCTAACTAAAAACTTTCGACTCTCTACAGGAAACATGTCTATCTCCAACCCTCTGATCAAAATACTAGACACCCACAGATTGACTGGACCAAATTTCAAGGACTGGTTGAGGAACTACAGAATTATTTTGGGTTTCAAAAAATTGATTCATGTCTTGGACCAAGACCCACCTACCATGTCAGCACGTCTAACTACTGAACAGAGAGCGTCTCTGGAAAAGTGACGAATGATGATAACAAAGCAAGGTACTACATGTTGGATGCAATGTCTGATGACTTGCAGCGCCAGCATGAGAACATTTTGACTACCCACCAAATGCTGACTCACCTGCAAGAGTTGTTTGATGAACAAAGTCGTGTGGCCAAGTATCAAGTCTGTCAAAGACTTTTTAAGGCCAAGATGCATGATGGGCAGTCAGTCCAAAATTATTGTTTGACAATGATCAAGGACCTTGAGGAGCTTGAGAAGCTTGGTATCATTTTAGACAAAGATTTTCAGATTGATGTGATCCTTCAGTCCTTGTCCGATGCATATGATCAGTTCATCATGAACTTCCATATGCATAAGATGCAGTGTACCTTGGTCCAGTTAATAAATATACTGGTTATGGCTGAGCTTTCTATGAAGGGTTCAAAAAGCTCAGTTCTTACTGTGGAGCGGACTTCTTCCAAGAGAAAGTCTTTTGGAAAGAAAAAGAAGTCTACGAACAAGCAGAAGGTGGATGGCAAGAAGAAGAAGACAGAACCAAAGAAGAAGGCTGCTGATAAGGAAAAATATTTTCGCTGCCAATCAGACGGTCATTGAAAGTGGAATTGTCCTCAGTACATGGCCACCCTGAAGAACAAGAAGGATGGTCTTTCTGGAGGTATGCTCATTTTAGAGTCTAATCTTACGGTTTCTTCTACATTCAGTTGGGTGCTTGACTCTGGTTCTAGTGCTCATTTGTGCACTTCTATGCAGGATCTTGAGGAGAGCAGGAGGCTGAGGGATGGGGAGATGATCCTATGCATCGAAAACGAAGTAAGAGTTGCTGTCATGGCCGTGGAACCTATCATCTGCGATTACCATTAGGATTAGATTTAGTTTTAAAAGACTGTATTATGTGCCTGCAGCAAACAGGAATTTGATTTCTGTTTCATGTTTAGTACAAGAAGGCTATGTGATTAGCTTTCATAAGGATCATTGTAATATTTTTTATGAAAATAATAAAGTTGCAAATGATTTTGTCATTAACGATCTCTATCAGTTACATGTTGATGTATCTGTATTTAATATCGAGCAAAATGTGAATGCCATAGGAATTAAAAGGCCTAGAGATAGTCTAAATAATAGGTATCTGTGGCACCTAAGGCTAGGTCATATAGCGGAAGATAGGGTTAACAAATTGAAAAAATTTGGACTATTGAGTCTGTTGACTTTCGAGTCATATCCAGTTTATGAATCATACCTTCAAGGCAAAATGACCAAGCTTCCTTTTATGGGACATGGGGAAAGGGCCACAGACCTACTTGCCCTAGTACATACGGATGTGTGGCCCATTTGATGTACCAGTTAGAGGCAACTACATCTACTTCATTATCTTTACGGATGATATGTCTAGATACGGGTATGTGTTTCTAATGAAACACAAGTCCGAAGCCTTTGAGAGGTTCAAAGAATTCAGACATGAGGTAGAAAAATAAACAGAAAAGCCCATTAAGGTTCTTCGATCAGATCGAGGAGGTGAATATCTTAGTCGGGAGTTCCTAAACTATCTTAAGGACAATGGCATAGTCTCTCAATGGACTCCATCTGGAATACCTCAACTCAACGGGGTTTTAGAATGAAGAAATCGGACCCCTATTAGATATGGTCCGTTCCATGATGAGCTTCACGGACCTCCCTAAATTTTTTTGGAGACATGGTCTCATGACAGCAATTTATGTATTGAATAGGGTTTCCTCTAAAATCGTTCCTACTACACCATATGAGATATGGCATGGTAAGAAGTCAAGTCTGAATCATCTCAGAATTTGGGATTGTCCGGCTCATGTCAAGAGACAGCAGGCGGATAAGTTAGAGTTCAGGTCTTTTAGAGCTCGATTCATAGGATATCCTAAAGAGTCATTAGGATACTATTTTTATATTCGAAGACCACAATGTGATTGTGAGTCGAAATGCTATTTTTCTTGAAAAATAGTTTATTCAAGATGGTGGCATCGAAGAATAATTAAGCTCAAGGAGAATGTCTCCCAAGAGCAACGAGCTAAAGAACCTGAGGAACCAATCAATCAGAACCAGTCCTAACACAACCTCTTCCACCTCGTAGATCGACTAGGTTTTCCCTCCTGAAAGGTACTTAGGTACCATACAAGAGGATGTAGAGAAAATTTCCTCACGAAATGGGGTCATGGTGATGACCCAAGACCTATGACGAGGCGATATCAGATATCGACTCTGAGAAATGGTTAGAGGCAATGAGATCAGAAATTGACTCGATGCACTCAAACCAAGTCTGGACCTTGGTAGATCCACCTGAAGGTATTGTACCTATTGGGTGTAAATGGATCTTCAAGAGAAAGATAGGTGCAGATGGAATGTGGAGACATTCAAGGCTAGGCTCGTAGCGAAAGGTTATAGTCAGCGAAGGCATTGACTATCAGGATACCTTCTCGCCTAGCCATGCTAAAATCCATCCGCACATTGCTTGCTGTTGCAGCCTATTTCGATTATGAAATATGGCAGATGGATGAAAATGGCATTCTTAAATGGACATCTTGAGGAAGATATCTATATGGAACAGCCGCTTGGTTTCACATCCAGTGATGATGATCACAAGATCTGCAAGCTGCAAAGGTCCATTTATGGACTTAAGCAAGCATCTCGGAGTTGGAATACTCGTTTCAATGATGTGATCAAAATATTTGGTTTCATCAAGAACGAGGAGGAACCATGTGTGTTCAAAAAGGTCAGTGGGAGCGCAGTTGTCTTCCTCGTATTGTACGTAGATGACATCCTCCTAATTGGGAATGACATTCCATGTTGACCTCAGTCAAAGTATGGTTGTCTAAGGAGTTCTCTATGAAAGATCTAGGAGAGGCATCCTTTATACTGGGTATTAAGGTCTATAGAGATAGACCAAATAGGATGCTCGGACTTTCACAGAAGATGTACATAGAGGAGGTGCTAAAAAGGTTTAGCATGAAAACTCCAAAAGAGGTTTATACCTTTTAGACATGGCATTCATCTCTCCAAGAAGATGTGCCCTAGCACACCTGAGGAGATTGAACGCATGAGCAAGATCCCTTATGCTTCGGCAATAGGGAGCCTCATGTATGCCATGCTATGTACACGACCTGATATAGCCCATGCTGTGAGTGTCACAAGCAGATATCAGTCGAATCCAGGAAGAGCACTGGACTTCTGTGAAATGTATCCTTAAGTACTTGAGAAGGACTAAGGATATGTTTCTAGTCTTTGGAATGGAGAACTCCAGATTCAGGGATATACAGACTCAGACTTTATGTCTGATATAGATGATCGAAAGTCGACATCTGAGTCTGTTCATTTGCAATGGTGGTGCAGTTAGCTGGAAGAGTTCAAGCAGACGGTGATTGCTGATTCCACCATGGAGGCAGAGTATATTGCTGCATCGAAGCTGCGAAGGAGGCATTCTGGTACAAAAGTTTGCCGAGAGCTTGGAGTGATGTCATCGGATGCCATACCTCTTTACTGCGATAATAATGGTGCCATAGCCCTAGCTAAGGAGCCAAGGTCTCACCAGAAGTCCAAGCACATCGAGCGGCGATTCCATTGATCCGTGATTACCTCGAAAAGGTTATGTCGAGGTCAAGAGAGTCGACTCCACAGATAATGTGGCAGACCCGCTGACTAAGCCATTGGGCCAGCAAAGATCGAAGCCCACCTTGAGAAGATGGGACTTAGATATGTAGCCAATTGGCATTAGGTCAAGTGGGAGTTTGTTAGATGTGTGCCCTAGATGCCAGATCGGCTGACACATTCCTGTACAATCTAAGGGCAAATTTATAATTTTGACTATAAATGAATAAAAGGGTTATTCTTCTATCACATTGTGTACATTGTGTCTGTGATACATCCTTTGAGTTAGTAGGAATGTAATTCATATTTTCAAGAGTTGAAAATTTAAGGCATGAATTTACATAACTAACTCATAAACAGCTCCTGACCATAGGATCATCACGAGGATGGTGATCGATCCGAAGGTTGGTGTACGATCGCTTCTTAGGTAGATGTGTCTTGAGTCTACGGTGTGGAGACACCAGAGCGAGAGTACAGGTATTCATTGAGAATGAGAGTACTGAGCGTGACCATTCGAGCAGTCATAAGGAAGTCTACCTTCTCATCGATGACTAGCTCGATGCTGCAGTTGTGTGTCTAGTTCTTTGACCTGAGGTGCATCGACAGTTCACCTTGAGTGTGTTATAGTTTGACTACACCATAACTCGATCTCCTAGCCATTCGAAACCTGAGGTGTATGTTGGCTGTAGCATATTCATTGTAGGAACTAGGTCGCACCAAGATGGGATCTATCAACCTCGGTAGATGAGAGGAGTAGTCCTATGATGATCGAAAGATCGAGTCCTTAAGCCCATGGCCATGGCAGAGTGAAATAATGAAAAAGAGTTTTCATTAGGTTTCACATCGACTCGGATCGATCGATTATTCATATGACTGATGTTGGGTTTGACGAGTTCACCTTAACCCTAATTCAGTCGGGACTCATGATAGAGGAACTCAATCACACAGGTAGCTGCACGAGAGGTTCATCTTCAGTTCTGATGGGTTGCCACCACATATCTGCTAGGTGTCACTGGTGGATTTTGGAGCAATTAGAATGATATTGATGATCGATCATTCTAATTGTCTGAATCAGAAGAGTTCTGGTCCATCGAAAGGAGTTTCGATGATGTCGATGATGAGATCACGACATGTCTCATTACCATACAGAATTGAACCTAACTGGTCACACAAACAAGGGTTAGGGTCTGGATGTCATCAATTGGGCTAACCCAATTGATTTGGATAAGATCCAATTAGGTTCAAGAAATCGTGCTAGCACGATTGAGCCTAACTTTCTCCTCGTGTAATCTTTTCTGTCTCTACTGAGCCAAATATGATTTGACTCATCCAGAGAACTTGAGAAGTTTTTCAGTCTAAATGAAGCTTGTCCAGCTCAGAAAAGGCTTGTCTTAATTCATGAGATGAATTTAAGACAACACCTGCTAATTCCTAGCACCTGCCAATTTCATTTTAGGACATCTGTCAAAAGTTGACATATGGGTCTTAAACTGAAGAGGGCTCATTGGAAGATTTTTGTGGAGTGTCCACAAGCCAACCACATCAAATTGGGTGCCATAATCAGATTATGGTGTGAGCCCAATTGGATTAAAGTGGGCGCCCCAAGTGGATAAGGATGAGAGTCCTGATAATTAAACTCTTTGGGCCACCTCTATTTGTGCTTATCCAATGTTGGTGCCAACTTTGGAGATAAGGTGGGTTCTTATCTGATGATCAGATGATATCACTCCACCAATCAAAATTTTTTCAAAATTTATTAAATTTTTTGATTGGTTGAATGATGTGGCACTGCGCAGCATACAGGGTCTATATAAACCCTGCTGCCTAGGGTTTCGAGGTAGAAGTTATTTTATGCACAAAACCCAATAGCTGCCACCCCCTCCCTCTTCTCTACATCCTCCCTACTCTCCTTCCTCCCTCTTCATGTCCAAAGAGTTGGACGTCCATCTGGCAAAGATCCAAGGCGTGGTGATGCCTGGAACAGAAGGCTGCAGGACTTCTTCGACAGGCTGCTGCTCCAACTTCAGGAAGACTTTTGAAGATCTTTCTAATCAGATTTAGATCTAATTTTTGGAGCATAGATTTGAGGAGAAGATGTTCTAGATCCTACCTGAGTGGATACGGTAGAGGCCAGGCACTTGCGTGGCTACATCAGAACCTCGGGCTGTGCAGAGATCATCTACAGGGTAATCAGATTACCCTTGAGGTATTACTTTTTCTCATCTTTTAGATTTATTTTAGATTAATATCAGATATAAGATTAGATCTAGAGACTTAGATCTGAAATATATATAGGATAATTTTTTTTAAAATTATTCCCCAGATTTGAT